>NC_133546.1:62147500-62447500 GCF_048773025.1 Camelus bactrianus
TAGATTTTTCCCCTGTTTTTTTAAATTAAGGATCCCAACAGTGGTTTTCTGAAACATTCTCTTGAATTTGTGCATTTAAATTTTATTGCAGTGGTATAGATGAATGCCATTGTTGGTATCCTTAAATTTTATTTCTGCTCACCAAGGTTAATCATGATTGTCTATATCTTTTTTATAGTAATCACTTTTGGATTGTGTTCAGATATGCAGTTTCAGGTGTAATCATCAGAGCTGGTTAGTCAGGCATTCCAGATAGTGGTTCTTTTCAGAACCTTTTTTTAAAGGGTTGGTTAACTACCTCAGTAGCAGAGGATTGAACTATACCCTGTCTGTACTGTACATAGAAAATCTTTGTAGATAAAAGCAAGGCTTGTTAAATGATATGAGGGTAAGATTTTAATATACCAAATGTAACATTCTTAGTTGCCTTTAGTTTCAGAGGCTTGTAAGACTTCCTCATGACCATCATAACAGGCCTTGCTTTTGTCGTATTTTGTGGCTGAAAAAGCAGCCTTGCTTCTTCAGATATTGTAGTTATTTGGATGTATAATAGTTTAGCAAGATGTTACTTTTGTAAGACATCAGATGTTCAGAAAAAGTGCATCCGAACTTGTACTAAATACTGCAGTGTCCCTTTATAAAAAGTCAGACTAAAACTGACAATTGTACAGCGAAGCCTGACATTTGGATATTTTGAAGTTTTTTCATAAATCATAGGAAATTAGTATATGGCTGTAGTTTAGCTTTTTAGGTAAAAGGTATGTTTCATTAGTGCATTTCTTATTGCTGATCACTGCAAAAATGTGAATCAGCTTTCCATTTCTTATGCAGGTCATGATAACTTGTAGAATAGAGTACAATCATTTGTGCTATGTTTTTAATTTTCTAAAGCACCTTGATGACAGTGAGTGTTCAGTGGTGAAGCATCCTCTATTGAATCACCCTCAAAAAAATTTTTTTGCCAAGTCCTAAATTGATAGCTTAAAGTCAAAAGTGAAATTATAGTTTAATTAGGACTTGGTATAAAGAAATCCCTTTTCCCCTTCCCCAAAGGGATACTGCAGTTATATCACATACCCAATAGGCACCACGATGAAGATCAGAGCTTATTATACTTAATTAAGGTTTTATACACACCAGTTCCCCCAGTAAATGCAAATTTAACAAGAAAATTAGACATGTCATATGTTAAATGCTCATGGCAAACAATCATTTTGCATTCCTGCAAATAAAATTGTTTTATACTGTAAGCTGGAGGCGAGTGTAACTTATTTTTGTAATAAAGTTTTTATTTTTTTTATGTGTCATTAATATAAATGTGTGTTAGTGTAGAAATATTCTGGTTTAAAAACTTAGAAATGCACACATTTCAGTATGTTTATTTGTACTTACATAATTTTAGATAGTGGTTGCCAATAGCCTGTATGTTTCACATTAATTGGTTTTTTTTATGTTATCTTAATAAACCATTTTAGTATGTTGTATGTCAGTTACTGGGATAGCTGGGACATAGAGTGTAATTTAAAATTTGTCAATAAGTATTCATTGGAATATTTGTAAATGTGCCTTGCCGGTTATTGAAACTTACCTACAAAATGAGTATGGGGTGACAAAAATTAGTTCCTGGTGCTTAATGAAACTTTTTGCCACTGATTTTATATATATAACCCCGTGCTTTTTTAAAGTACATCTCTCTCAAATCTTAGTATAAGTTTGAGGGCTACACAAAACATTTACATTTCATTCTAACATTTAATGAGTATAATAGGCTGTGGAAAATGGGTAAATTAAATGTAGCCTTCAGTAAAATTGAATCTCAGTGTAATCCTTGGTGCTGGCATTTCCCAGTCCCAAGGAGTTAAATGATCCCATTGAAGAGGTCATTGCCATGCCTATTGGCACTTTACTGTCATACCCTTTTTATGGGACACTGTCAAGGTGTTTAAGTTAATTCTCAGAATTATTTGTTGGGATTTTAGAACAGGTTTGTTTTAAGTAAGAACTGCATTGTCAAAGTTGAAAGATGAACATTTTTGTGAGTCCACAAATGTGTTCTTAAAACATTAAAATACGGAGCTGTGGGTTTCCAAGGCTATTTGGCATTCTTAGTTTGGGGATTTGGGAGGGAAATCTGATATTAAAAAATTGTGAAGAATTGATGGGTAAATGTAAAAAAGTGGTGATGAAATATACACACTCAAGTGAAATTACTTGACAGTGTTCATTCGAATAACTTTGAATTTAAGCCATTATAATTACTTTTAAAATTAAATAATCATTTGCACTGTTCTGATAATGGGTGCAGTTTTTGAGCAATATAATCAGAGCTAAATATGCATGTAGTGATTAGTGATGTGAACAATTAAGTTCTGAGAAGAAATACTAACTGGTTTTTCAAACTTAAATTTCTGTAGTAAAATCAGTATCAAACTCTTATCAGAGATCAAGGAAAACAGGCAATGCATATAAACATACTTTTGAATGTTGTGTGGCCTATAAAGCAATAATGCAATTTTTATGGAATGTCATGGGATATGAGAAATGGAAATGCAAAAATAACTAATCCTTTAGTAAAAATGTCAACATGTTAAAAGGGGAATGTTAATTAATGTAGGTTATTGCTATATTTGTGATTTGTTTATGGGTTCTTGGCTTTGACAGCTTCAAAGAATGGACAGATGACAAGTTACAGAAATTTTGTATATATTGTCAAGGAATGGGTCTTAAATCCAAGAGTCAAGTCCCTTCCTTGGGGTGAAAATGTATCCTTAAAGCATTCTGATTGTTAAAAAAACTTGAGTTACCTAACCAAAGCAGACGCAAGATTTTGTTTCTGCAGACTACTTGGCAATCAAAAGTGATCATCAATTTAGTTAATCAGTTTTCAGAAAGTTGCTTTGTGAGAAAATTGTGTTACACATATTCTCCCAAACATGCTTTTTGTGGAAGGTTTTCAGCCATTGTGACGGAATCAGATGTTAGGAATGAAGGGGGGGTGGGGGATTTAGCACAAAAAGCGGTTGCACACTCATGATGGCTACTGTTGTAGCATCATGAGAAATTTTATCTACCAATTACTGCGAGTCTGATCTTACAAAATACAAACACTTTCTTCACAATCAAATAGGAACAACATAGGAATGGTTTGATGGGGTGGCCTCGGGTATTCACTTGTATAAAGATATTTGAAAAGACTTATATCAGGGTGAATATCATGCTAAATGGGCAAAATTGTCACATTCTGGATCCTTTTTTTGACTGCTAAGTTAAAAGTCACTGTTGAGAAATACAGAAGGAAAAAAAAAAAGACCACCTTGTTTTTTACAGAGTATGACATAGTCTATTTTCAGGGGAGAAATTAAAAAGTAGAAGGACTCAAAGCATTAGGTGAGAGAGCTAACCCCCTACAGTAAATGATTGCTCAGGTTCCTAAAACTTCCAAGAATCCCCACAGTGGTCATTTTTCTCCCCAGTGACATACACCATGAAATTTTTATGACCATAGGAATTCAATGGTATAAAATGAATGAATAAAGAAGTAACAATACATAAAATGAATGAATAAAGAAGTAACAATACATAAAATGAATAAACTTGTGGGGATGATGTTTTAAAATGTAGTACTAATTACTCAGTACCACTCAATAGGGCATGCCACTACTTTTCTTAAGATGCTAATTATAAATTAAATCAATGTTCAAAGACATTTTTAACTGTGGGCAAATTAGTAGATGGACTCTTTGGTCTGTCACTTTTTTAAAAAAGTACTTAAGATATAAGTTTTATTAGTACCACAGTCTGCCTTCAGTATATGCCTAAAATATTTTTCTGGACCAGGAACATTCAGTTGAAAGAAACACATCTTTTTTATGAATGCAAAACAGTATTATAACTAATGCCCTGGTCCAAGATTAAGTTTTTAATGATAACAGTAGTCTGATAAACATTTAGAAGTCTGGCATTGAGAAACAAAAGCTTGTACCTGACTAGTATTTTTGTTTAAAAAAATATTAGTTCTGTTAGCTTATTTAAATTCTCTGACATTTATTTATCTGTAGAATTTATATTTATTTCATTCCTTTCATCTCACTGAAAACTGTCTGCAGGCTCTTTGATTTGGATTAGATGTGTGAAGTACTGTCTTTTGCCAAAAACCTCAAATTACCTGTTCTTTTCAACGTAGTGGGTTTGTGCTTGTTTGGCGATCAGTTCAAAAACTATCTGTACTATCTGTACTGCCTCTGATGTTAAGATTTTATGTATAGCATAAGGAAGCTAGCTCTGACTATATTTTCCTAAGAATAAAGACCTATTTTTGTAGCATGTCTTAGGATCTCCAGGAGTCCAAGAGTTATTGTGGGTGTTCTCCATTTCATCATTTTTCATTTAACAGCTTTTGAATAGACACTTGGAATATTTAGAGCTCTTTTCACCTTTTTGATTATCCATACATTCAAAGTAACTAGCCAATGGTAAAAACAAATTCCCCACAACCTCTAATTCAAGCACATAATGGGGAGATGTATAGAATAAATGTATAGTGCTGGTCTCCACTTGATTTTAATTGACGATGAAAATATTCTGTGGTCACACACATGCCAGTGGACTAAGTGAATAAGTTAATGGTAATTTGGTTCTGCTTCTCTGGTAACATGCCCCCACCATTTAGTGTTCCACTATGACTCTGAAGATTTGGAAATGAGTGATTGAGGTTGCAAGTAATTTGGGAGAGTGGAATGAACAAACTGATCTGTTTTTAATGTTGCATTCTTAGGTGACTGCACAAATGAGGTTAGGTGAGTTCAGCTTAAAATGTTTTATTAAGCCAAGTTGGCAAATCATCATCAAAAGGTGGGGAACTTGTAAATATATTCAGGGGGTTTTGGCTCAGCCCTACAATTTCTTGGTGGGGGAGATAGTTTTGGTCACTTCATCATGACAAAAATCCTCTTAGGTCACTTAGTACAGGGTTTGTGTTAATGATTACTAAAATTTATAGAAATGACGGAAAAAAGTTTTTGTCGTTTTGGAATAGTCATGGAAGTTTTATGCCTGAAATATTCTGGTGTACTCCTAGGGGATTTTGAAAACCATTTACATTGCCTATTTGGCTTCCTGTGGAGATGCCAAACTAGTACATTTTTTTCTTGTTGAAATCAAGACTTCTGAATAAGACTTTTTGGGTGAGGGAGACGTCCTAATAAACCATTTTGGAAATAAGTGTCTTCAAGTGTTAGTTTTCCTAAAATGTTTTTTTTAACACAAGCAATAGGATCAAGATAAGATTGTTTTAGAATAATTTACTATGAGCTTCAGTGACTATCTGTTTTTTTACATTGTAAAGTGGTTTAAAAGAAGTTCTAATCTGAAGGGAGTGTAATCTGAAGCTGCTATCTGTAATCTTCACAAATTGTCATTTCTTGACTAAAATATTTTAGGCTTTCAGTCTGTATTCTGAAAGGATTTTTGGGATACAATATACTAGTTTGGGAGAGAATTTTGGGATACCTATGGGAATTGACATCTTCCGTCACTTAAGAACTACAGCCAATTTCTTTTTCAAGGCAAAAGGACAAAGATTTTGATGTGGACACGCCGTTACCACAGATTAAAGAGCATGACTCGAGCGTGTTCATGCTAATGCTAAATTAATACCAAAATTCAGTCTTCCAGGTGTAGAAACATATCTTGAGGTTAACAGGAGAGTGCTAACATCACATCTGGTATGGCTCTAATCTGTTAATTTTAAGTAAGGTAAATAATCATGCCATTTGTGTAACACAATTTTGCATTTGGACTTGTGTCCTGATTTTTTCCTATGGGAATTAGAAAACGCCAGTACTGCAACATTTGAACACAGAATTGCTCAAACTAGTTGCATTTATTTTAATGTCTTAAGTAAAAAACCCCTGATGAGTTCATTTTTAAGAGAATATTTTTTAATATGTTGGTATTCATGTTGCTTTAATTGGAGAATTCAGGAATTAAGCCTCTAAAATTGCTTTATGTAACATGTCATGAGAAGGTGTGTGTGTGTGTGTGTGTACACGTACGTACGTACTGATAATGTGTTTCCTCAGTACATTTAATATTTGGAATGAGCTTGGAGTTAAACCAGAAATGAGCAATACATCAAAGGTCATCTATAAAAATTGGTGGAATACACTTCTCAGTTCTCTGCAGCCACGTGCATATGTAATACACTGTCGTTTTGGCAAAATTTAATATCTCACTTTCTTCTTGAAATAGTAAAAGTTCACATGAATTTGCAGAAATTGAATCCCTAGGAACCCTTCAACATTGATGAGTGCATATTCCTCTAGGCACCCTGCCTAACTTCAAATTCATTTATAACTAGAATTAAAACATGATGAAAAGCTTTTGTTCTAAAGTTGTATCTTAAGTCTTTGTTGATCTCTTGGTTTTCTTAAGATCCATTTAGCATTTAGGGCAGCATCAGCAGTTAGGGGCCCAGCAGCAGATGCTGTGGTTTCTTTGATTTATCCCTGCTACTCAGTGTCTTTTGACTGGTCTATTTAAATTACTACTACTACCACTAGTTCTTTGAAATTACTCAGTTTTCTTTTGTATATAATCTCTTGCCTCCTCCTAGAAAAGAAGCTCCTCTAGGGCAGGGTATTCTGAATTAATGGTGCTAGGCAGGTGTTTATCAAAACATTTTTTAGTTTGGTGGGAATTTTCAGTTTTGTTTATTTGCTGAATTAGGCTTAGTTTCCGCATGTTAAGTTGAAAAAGGAATCAAAATTTCTGAGCCATTTAATTTACAACGTGGAAAACTTAAAAATTAATGAACATGAAATGCTAATGTTTTAAGCAAGTTAAGATCATGAAGATACATCACTGAAATCGTTTATCTGATATTAAAAAAGTCTTGAAGGGAGCAGTTGGTTGTGGGATTTAGACTGCTTTGTTTTTTACATCAATTTAATTATTAGAACAACCCAGCCCAACAACTTTCCTTCATGCTGATACTCAGCTTAATTGCCAAGTATCAACCTCCAAACCCCATCTGTATTTTCTTTCTTTATGATGAAGGGATACTTCAAGACTCCAAGTAATGATGCTTGAGAAGAGAGAGTATCAGGCTAGGTAACTATAAATTACCCTGAAAACATCTGTTTCTGAGAATAATCCTTACTTAGTGTATTTTAAAATAACTTTAAGCAATGATTGCATCCATATGAATAATCTATATGTACCTTACAGTTGGTTGCTGGTTGAATTTAAGTCACTTGAAGGGAAGGTCTGCATTTAAGGTGTTTTCTCACTACAGTATATATACCTAATAGTTTGAATAGTGATGGATAAAGGTGGTATTTATGCTTAAAAATGCTTAGCTGGTATTTTAATTTGACGGTACTTTAAAGAAAATTTAGAAGACCTATACCTGGAAAACAAGATACATACAGCACAGGTTGTGAAATTCTACTCTGCTCACACCCTAGTCAATTAAAAGATGAATGACTCCTCTCTTTAGTTCTTATTGTAGTTACCTCATAACTGTTACTAAGTTTAATTAAGCAGTATTTTTTTTAACCCCTTGTGAGGAATTATGCTTACTCTAGCCCTGCTCTCCTTTTCCTGCACTATTTTAAGTTCAATTAATCACCTTTATTACTCAAACTACACTTAAGCCTCTGCTTACACCAATTTTAGTATGTTTGCTCCTCACTATGAAAGGAAACAGCACACTCAATACTTTCTTTTTATCTCTCAGTTTCTGTTAGCTCTATGTTTACTTTTCTCTCACTTTTTTTTTTTTTTTTCTTTCAGGGCATATATTGACTGTAAGTTTCAGCAATAGAGCAGGCTCTTATTATTTTATATGGAAACTGTCTTGCTCACTCTTGAATTCTGGAGGTTTTTAAAAGATAACTGGTTCCTTATAGGATGCACTGAAATACTAGTTCACTTTAGTTACTTACTTTCTGTGCTTCTGATTTTTCTCAAATGATCTGGTGATTCTGTATTATTGGTATTTATGAAAGAAGGGTATTGATAAAAGTACCTGGTGTTCCTGGGCCTGTCCACTGAGACAGCTGACTGTAAGTTTGTATGTGAGAACAGGAGGACTAACAGGCTTTATTTTTGTTTCCTTGGGAGCAGGCAGGCAAGCAAGTTACCCCTCCAATGCCAGAAAGAAGGGTGCTCAGTTGCAGGAACACTGACCCCTCCCAGGCAAGTTATTTGCTTTGAGGAGTTGGGTAGATCCTTAAAGCAGTTCTACAACCCTCAGGCACCTAAATTTCTTCCCTTTCCACTTTTGCAAGCCAGAGGTTTTGCCTTTTCCTTGCCAGTCATCCCTCCCATGAAAAATGGCTCCTGTTCTTGAAGCCATCTGAGTGCAAAATGAACATGAGCCTCAGTTCATCTTTTGTGCTCATTTGTACAAATTAATATAAAAAGTGATAGTTTTAAAGTAGAACTGAGTAGTAAAATACAATTGTATAGTGTACATTAACTTGGATTTATTACAAGAAGCCACTTTATATGTCATATCTCATTTAAAATAAACTGTCTAGGAAAAGTTATTGAATAAATCTTGAAAAGAGAACAGCACCTAGCATGCTAATGGGTAGAGAGAAGACATGTGACTAAGGATACAAATTTAGTGACATTCTTAACTGGGCAAAGCAGACTATTTTGAAAGAACTTTTTGGGGAATAGTACAATAGGTTTTATTTTAGCATATAATTTCTGATCATTTAGAAGAAACCACTGAGCATTATCTTTTTTCCATTTACATTTAATACAGCTCTCTTCATGTATGCTCTTACCAGTTAGTGAGACTACATTCCTTATTTTGGCAGGGATCTCACTTGCCTCTTCCAGATTTGATGTTCTGGGGTTTGTTGAGAGTCCATGTTAAAAATCTACTTGTGGAATATTTTTTTTTTTATACTTTTGTTGTAAATTCTGATTAGAGGGTCTAAATCCTTAAAAATAATTTCCACCTAACTATGGCAGTTTAAACATTTTAGATCACTTTGCTTATTGTTAAGGACCTCTTTCAGGTATTAAAAGTTTTAAATTAGACTTTATGATACTAAATATTAATTGATAAAAAAGGAGAAACTGACTTGCAAGGGTTTTGGTACAAAAAATCTTGGCTAAGTTTCCATTGGATTGTATCTGGACACAACACCAGCGATCTGAAGGGGGAAAATAATTTGTTAACTAGTATACCTAGGTTTATTCAATTACAGTTGATGGACATAAGACACGCCAGTCTCTTGTATTCATAGAACTTTCCTATTTTAACAAGCCTGGTGTAGCCTGTGTATATATATTCACTTTTCATATAAACTTAGAAAAGCAGAGGTTGCTAAAGGAAAAGACTGAATTGATACAGTCTCACAATTGCAATGAGTTAGGTACTCTCTCTTGTTTCCCCAATGGTTCTAGATGAAAACCGAAATATTTTTTCCTAATCACTAAAACATTTAATGAAAGCAAATGTGAGCAAATACAGGTATAACCTCTTTGGTTTTGGGCTTCCTTTCCTGTAAAAAGATTATATTGTGATATTTTCTAGCTTTCAACATTCTATGAGATAGAGCTTGTGTTTTTAAAAAAATTATGGCTAGAGGGTTTTTTGATTAATTTCATTCATACTTTGTTGTGAAAGCTTAGTTTGACAAAATACAGGAAATGTTAAGACGTTACTGTTCATTTGCTCTGTAATACCTTATGAACATTTCCTGGTACATTATTTTTGTGATACTTCGTTATAGTTGGAGGGAGAGAAAGTAGAACAAATCTATTACTCTGTATATTCTGAGGAAGAAAACTGTCAAGCCCTGTATAGTTCATTGGGCATTATTCAAATTATTCCCAAATTTCCTAAATTACTGTTAATATTGCACTAGTTAAGAGTCAACCTTGTAACACAGATGTCAACTATATATGAGCAATATGAACCTACTTTTGTGGTAGTAACTATGTTTTTTAATTTTTAGAATGAAGTGTTCATTTACCTCAAGTCTCTCAGTTCTGAAATTCTAGGCAAAACTCTCATTTGGTATAAAGCTAATATATTAACCTGATCAGGAAATAAAAGGCAGTCTGAGTGCTAAACCAGCCTCTTGAATTTGCTTTACTACTGATAATAGTCAAATATTTTCTAAAAATTATAAAGCGTATGTGTTCTAACTCCTAAGCACCAGCAGTCTCTTCCCCTTCACCCCCAGTAAACTGTCTTTAAATTGAAAAAGCACATATTTCATTTTTGGGATAACGCATTGTACTGCATCTTTTCCTAGGCAGCTTAGAGGTTTTGGAATGATGCCCCCTTTAAGTTGATTTTCTGCTCCCCTCTATTATTAAGAACTGATCACAGGTTACCCATAGCCTGATACGAAAATTATATTTTTAAAAAGCTTTAACCTCTCTAAGGCATTAGTTATATTGAATCTCTCTCATTGAAAAGTTTCCTTGGTACTTTGCTGGTTCTCTTAATATTTTGACTATCCTGTTCTTATCTGTTCTTACTTTTTTCCTGTATACTTGCCTCTTTGATCTCATCTACCTTCACAGCTTTATATCATATCTTTTTGGACTCCTGCATTAATGTCGGGGCTTGATTAATCTCTGGGTTATATGCAGGTCTGCCACCTCAGCTCTTTGCTGTCAATTTTAGGGTGTTCTGCTCTGTCAGTGACTATGTCCTGTTAATTTCTCTTATCACATCCACTTCCACTTGATCACTTTGTTATTGAATAGGCCTGAAAATCCTCTTTATCCAACTCCTACCCTACCCTCTAGGAAGTTCATGTCTGGCTGAACTATATAAATAGCTTAAGTAGTTCCAGATTTATAAGTGGTACAATATAATGGCTCTCCATATCTATCTCTACAACAGCACTTTAATAGAAATAAAACGCAAGACACAGAAGTATTTTAAAGTTTTATAATTTGATCTGAGCTCATCCTTCTAGTCTTAACCTTCCATTGGTATTGCCTATAAACAAACTGGTAGCCTCGTCTTTCTTTAGCTCACTTCACATCTAAAAAAAAAATTTTTTTTTTTTGGAGGGGGGAGGTAATTAGGCTTATTTATTTATTTCTTAATGGAGGTACTGGGGATTGAACCCAGGTCCTTGTGCTGTACCCTCCCCCATGCTTCAAATTTCTGGTGTCTTACTAGTGTATTCTCCCCTACCCTCACCCCCCTCAACACCCCTGCTCCTCCAAGCCAACCTCTCAAAAATCTTCAGGGCAAATAGTAAAGTCTCCTTGCTGTAGGTGCATTAAAATGATCAACAAAGTATTCCTGAGAACACGTGTGGTTAGAACATCAAAAGTCCTGGCTTCATGGAGTTTAAATAAGGGTATTAGCTCATTTTTCTTCTTTTATTGCTTGTGCTATAGGTTTGTAACATAACTATTTATATATATGACTCAAAACCCCAAATTTATCCATCTCTGCCTAAAGGTAATTTTAGGAGCGAAACCACACTTTAAAAATATCTGGCAACATTTGAAAATCTGGTATTTCTATGCTTTGTAATTGCAAGAAGAATCTTCAGAAACACTTAAATTATGTTCATTACTGCTGCTACCCTTCAAATTCATTTTCTGTCAACAGTGTACGTGGTAATTACAATTTCCCATCCTCTACTGTGATCAGTAACAGTTTCATACGCTGCTTTAACAGTGGAAAAAATAAAGCTATGAAAAGAGGCTGAATATGTAAATCGGCTTAAACCAATTCAGAGATAATACATGATGTGTTATCAACATCTGAAAACCCAGTACATGTAAAGGACTATTTAGATAGGGATATTTGTTGCTTGTCTCTTAACTCTGAAGCTCTGCAAGAACTGCTCCAATCCTGCCGTCAATGGTTGTGGGCATTCTTGGAGGAGCTTTCTTAGCCTCAAGAAGTGAAGAACTGAAAGTGAGCTCATCTTTTTAGTTTTTAATATATAATATATAATACATATTATATATATTAAAACTGAAAATAGAAGTGATAGAACTGTTCTCTGAACATCTAGGATAGTTCCTAATTATATTGTATATATAAGTCTTGAACTTTTCACAAAATTGAAGGTATAGGCCATATGACTGATAAAGTTCAAAATTCAGACTTTCAAAATGTGTTCATTTGAGCTAAAACACTTAAACAGTAACTATGTTTCAATATATAGGGGCAGATTTCCAATAAATTATTTTCAATAAAAATTTCTAGAATTAATTTATTCAAGGTTTCTATTTAGATATACTGTACTGAGTATTTTTTATAGGTGGAATCAGTTTACCAAAATAGGAGAAGTTTCTTCTTAAAAGTGAAGATAAAAATTAATTTTAATTATTTGGTAGCATCTTTACTAGAGTTGGAATTGAAGTACTAATATTAGTGATATTCACAATTCTGAACCAACCCCAGTTGCATGGTGGTTTACAGGTACTATGTTAGAGTGCTTTTGTTTTTATATTTTAGAAAACAGCAAAGACTTTCCAGAATATTTTCGGAAGTTACTGAAGTCAGTTGAAAGCTGTATTTAAATATCTGAATATAGTTGGCATTTTTCTTATTATGAAAGAAAGCCATTGTCTCTATAGTTAACATAGGAAATAAGGTGGAATGTTTTACTTATTTAAAGAAAACCTTTAAGCTTTTAAAGCTTTTTACAAACTTTTTGAGACAAGAAAAACATTGGCCATTTTATACAAGGAGTAGTGGTATGGGGTTATAAGTGCCTTTTCCAATCTTTAATATTTATCAGCAGGCAGGTGAATATACTTTTAGTTTCTAATCAGTTAATAATTTACATCTTCTGAAATTGACCCAACTACCTATTAACATGAAAGTGAGGTTTGAGAGGATGGTTATTCCACCATATCTTAGAAATAAGATGGCAAACATTAAATGCTTAATTTTTGGTACTAAGATAATGAGACCACCCAGAATTTCATGGTCAAACAGCTTTTACCCAGAGAGTACCTCTTTGACCCACTGGTTCTATGAAGTTGTAGTTCTCCGTATCTTCCCATTGGAGGTTTTTATTTCATGACCACACACCCACCCACACACACACAAAAGTAGGGGTTAAATGTGAAAGTAGTAACTGCATTTTGAAAATCTCAAACTCCCACTCAAAAATCCCTTAATGCTCTTGCTTGAATTACATATTTTCCATTGTAATGAGTTCCTTTTTTTGAAAACCAAGGAAAGGAATATTTCTTGAAGTATAGGAGGCATTTTAATGGTTCCTCTTACAGGCATTATTATGTCCAGAGGTTGATACATAGGGATAGGTTGTGGGGAGAAGGGGGTATTATGAAATGTAAACTTCAGACTGTAAAAATAACATTACAAATGCCACAGAAGGTAAAATATGAACCTTGATGCTTTGAGACATGGTGAGGGAAACTGGGGTACGGAAATGCCAATCCTGTGTCAGAAGGCAGCTGTGAGAGGGAGGGACTGAATTTGCTCCGAGGGGGTAGTAGTAGGTAAATATTCATCTATCCTCTTCCTGACACACTCATGCCACACAAATAATGGCCCTTGACAATTAAAATCTGGTGGATATTCGGGGTCATTAGAGTTAAGCAGGCCTAATCACTGGGATTCAGGTAATCAATATCATCTTTTCAAATTCCTGTACCAATATAAAAAGCAATTTGTGCAATTTGTTGCTGGGGTGGGGGGAATCAGGTTTAACTAGGTAGAATCATTTAAAATACTTCGCCTAGTGCTGCGTAACTTCTGAAAATTAAGTCAAAGTAAAGAGATAAATTCTAGTCTGCTCAAAATACAGTCTTCCCAGAGGACTTTCTAGGTCCTCACCTGTTGAAAATTTTCTTTTCCCATCACCTGTCATTAAAAAAAAAAAAAAAAAACAACAAACCCTCTATTACAACCTTTATATATAAATATGCCCTATATTATACCTTACTTTTCTTGTGTGACATGTCTCCTTCACTAGATTGTAAGCCTTTGGAGGTCAGGAAAAAAAGCATATAAATCATTGTATTTGCCATCACATCTAGTTCAGTGCCTTACACTTATTTGCTAATTTAATAAACAATAAAATAATGGAGATACTGTAATTTGATGTTTATGAGCCCTTTAGATGAATGCATTAGCAACTGTTTTTTACAGCTTGAAAATGTGCCCTTAACATTTGTCATAATTATGGCATTTATAAAAAATTTCCACATTTAATTATACTGGCTTTTCATTAATCTGGAGCAGCTGGAGCAACTGCTAACATTAATCTGGAGCAGCATTGTCTAGAAAAAATACAGTGCAAGCCACACATGTAACTTAAAAATTTCTAGTTGCCACATTACAGAAGTCAGAAGGAAAATAGGAAATTAGTATACTTTTAGCCCATTATTTCCAAAATATCATTTAACACTTTAAAAAGTTGAGGTAGTTTATATTTTTGTTTTCATGCTAAGCCTTCATAATTTGATGTGTATTTTACATTTACAGCACATGTCTATTGAAACTCGCCACACTTCAGGTACTCAATAGCCAGATATTGGCTAGTGGCTACTGTATTGGACAGTGCAGGTCTAGAACTTAAGGACAGGCAGTAAGCCTCTCTGGACCTCAGTTTCCTGTAAGGTACCTCAAAAGCTGATTTCACGTCATTGTCATTTTAGGTTATAATCCAAATAAAGCTAATTGGTTTGGCTGGTTTTTGTCATGTTCATAAATCCATAAAATCTTTTTGTATTAAGCATTGTACATAGACATTTAATAGGCCCTTTCCACCTAATTTTTCTCTTTTCTAAAATCTTGTAGATGATACCTGTTTTAGAGTTGAGGATGTTGAGAGTGCAGGATATGAGATATGTGAAGTTAACCTTGCTCAATGAAATTGCTAGTAGAAAGGGAAGCTAATTTTAGAACCAGGATTGTTTGTGGCTATCCCATATCCCCACTAGGATATTCAAACATCTTAATAAAAAGTTGGGAAAAAAATTTCAAGCTCTGTGTATGAGTGTTGCTATGGATACTAGGCCTTAGGGTTAAAGAGAAAACATTTAATGGAGTAAAAATTTTATTTCATTAGATGAGGTCTGTATCAACAGGAAAATTTCTTTTTATTTTTAGGTGTGGGTTTTATAGAATTTTCTTGTAGCAGGAATTTATTTTTTCCTGTTCTGAGCATAAGAGAAATATGAAAATCTAAATTGCCTGTTGTCTAGATAGCTTATTCTAATTGCCCCTGCAAAGAAAATCATATGGGAAACGAGCCTTAATTGGATGCTGTAAAGATGTCTAATTTGAAAGAATGGACAACATTTTATCATTAAAATGTACTGGCTCTCAGTGAAAAGTTGAACAGGAATTTCAGAATGAGCCTATAAAGAAGCAAAACTTGTAAACAGAAAAAAAACGTTGGGAACATAACTTCCCAGAAAAGTTTAAGTAACTTACCCAAGTATAAAGTACTCAAGTCCACAGTAGGTGAACTGTGTATAGAAAAACATACACTTTTTATTTATGTTTAAGTATAGCCCTGGAATGTTCATAATAGGTAGTTCAAGACACTTTTTAAAAAAGGATGAGAAAGTGAAATAATAAATGTTTAATTATGTACCTCAAAACATTAAAAATAAAAGCACTAAGCTTTCCAATGATGTTACAGAGTAGTCTTTCAGTATATTTGTGATGTTAGTTTAAACAATACCTAATGATGAGGATCAGTGAAATGGATACTTTTACATACCATTCTGGAATTGGTAAACCATTCTAGGAAGAAAACTGGTAGTACGTATCACGTTACTTTTTGACCCAGCAATTGTATTGATGTTGATCCTAAAGAAATGACTAGAAATGTGTATAGATTTGTGATCAAGGGTAGTAATGACCATTATATCAATGAAATTAAATAAGTAGCATTAGTAGAATAAAGGATGATACATTCTTAAGGAAAATAGCGCATAATTAAAGATGATCCATGTGTTTGGAAATAACAACATGGGAAAATATTAATTGAACTATCCATACACTTTGGCTTTTGTTTTTAAAAAATAATTTCTGAACATTCCTGTCTCCGCACTTCAGAGGGCACGATACTAAGAAAGAGAAAACACAGGCAGTATGAGAACGCAGGCTCTGTGGTTAGAACGGTTTCAAATCCCGGTTTCGCTAGCTGTTATGATTCTGAGCAAGTTCCTCTCCGCCTCAGTAATGTAATCTAGCTGTAAATCGGGAGAAACCCAGAGTACCTACACCATGAGGAGAATGTGTGAAGTTAAGTGAAAGCGCGCCACCTAAATAAATTTTACTTATTCAAGAGAATGTCTCCCTGCATGTCAGAGTACCGGAGAATACGGAAACTAAAATTTAGAAATATGATGACTTAGTAAAGCGAAAGCCCCACGAGACTCTACAAGAGGAATTTAACCTAACCTGCCAACTTGCCTCATCCAAACACTTGGATTTTGGCTTGGCCCGCGGGGCTGTTGTGAACTGAGCTCTGTCTCGCCCGTGAGCCCGTAAAAGATGCTCTCTCGCAGGGGTGACGGCCGGGTGGGTTTGACTCTTCCGTGTTTCAGGGTTGTTTTACTCACGTAAGGACTGAGAGGCGTCCCTCCCTCCTCCCCCTAGGGCGTCGCGCAAAGCTTGGACCATACCCCATACAGAGCTGACCCTACAGAGAGGAGGCGTGCAGAGCGGTGGGGGGCGCGACGGCGCGATCCACCCTCCATGGCCTCGCGCCACAAAGACTACAGTCCCCAGCGGCCCCCGCGAGCTCGGGGAGTCCCTGCGCAGGCAGGGCCTGGTAGCCGCGGAGGTGTGGGGGGGGCTGTAACTTCTCCGGTGCTCGGGCACAACGTTCTCTCTCCTTCGCAATACAGGCTGTTACTGGGGTTCTGCAGCTTTCCCCCCATTTCCGGAAAAGGCTGGTCTCCGGGAAGTCGGGCCCTCCGCCGAACGCCGGCGCAGAGACCTGGCCCGGAGCTCGGAACCCGGAGCAGCCGGACCCGACGGGCCTTGCGCGGGGTGACGACGGACGCGTACGGCTGTCCCCTTGGCCGACGGGGGCGTGGCCACGCACGCGCGGCGGGGCCCTCGGGCGGGGCTTTGGGCGGCTGCAGCCGGCAGACGGTCCGCCGGTGGCCGGCTGGCTGGGTCCGTGGCCCGGCTGGGGGGGTGGGGGGGCGGAGACGCGGGAGGTTGATGGGGGGTCTCCTCGACCTCAGCCTGTCTGTAGTGCAGCTTCAGCCACCTCGACGGAGATGGCGTCCTGGGTGCGGACGATGCGGGAGAAGCTGAAGCAGCGTCTGCGGCTGGACGTGGGACGCGAGATCTGTCGCCAGTACCCACTCTTCTGCTTCCTGCTGCTCTGCCTCAGCGCCGCCTCCCTGCTCCTCAACAGGTAACGCCGCGGCGCGGAGCCGGCCGGGCGGTGCCCAGCTTTCCTCCGAAACTGCGGATGTAGGCCAGGTTGCTTCGCGGCGCGGAGGCCGCCGGGCTGCGCAGCTGCAGGACGCGGGGCGGGCTGCGGGGCCTCTGCGGAGAGCGGCCTGCGGGAGCCCGGCGGAGCGTCGGGGCCCGGAAGTGCGGCAGTGGGTGGGCTCAAGTCCCCCCCCCCCATCCTAAGGCCTCGCCTCCGTGGCCACCCGGCCCCGGTTCTTACCTCTTTTTCACGCATTTCTTAAAACCTGGACTTCCATAATCGATATTTTCCGGAAGAATGAAATGTCAGCCCGGCGCAATTTGAGACCGTACTGGGGCGGTCTCATCAGCTGACGGAGGAGGGTGCAAGGTCCCGTTGCAGTCGCGGTTTTAGACCGACTCCCCTTGCTCTCGCCTCGCGCGCGCGCGCGCTCACGCCCACCCACACCCACCCACCCACAATATAGATGGCAGCCGAGCCTTTCCCCGCAGTGTTCTTGGTTACAGCGCACGGTCATAAAGGTTTGTTGAACCGGAGTCAGAAGGCAAAATAGTACCAACATATCTAGTTTATTCCCTTAAGGGAAGACTGAAAGGTGAAATTGGTTAATTTCGTTGACATTTTGCAAGCGGAAGGTTCTGCCCCTGAAATGAGCTGGTAGATTTCCTTCGTTTTGCTGTATCTAGAAACGGTAGTGATGAAATACAGTAGTGGAGGAGAAATGTTCTTTCAGAATTATTTCCAGATTTGCTTTCGGTAGAAAAAGATCTGCGACGGCGTCAGCGACAGCCTCTGCTTGATGTTTTTCTTTGATGTTTTGCAAACATCCTTACTTTTCCTTACTCTTTATCTGGAGGTAGTTGATCTCCAGGGATAGGAACAGGGACGCATTCACAAGAAATTTGGTAGCGGTTTTGTTCAAAGATAACCATTTTCCGTGACTCTGTTGAAGTTGAGTTTCTTCCCCCACCGCTTTGCTTTCTTGTTGGCTTATATGATAATAGGTTTAAACAGCGATTGTTATTTCAATGTACTTTTGATGGAAAGATGTTTGATTATAAAAGTATGGAAGAAGTAGAATCATTAAGAGAGTGGAAACGATTTAGTACTTACTTACTTTGTCATCTGGAAGATATTTCAAGCCAGATTAACAGGTTGAATATGAAAGGCATGTAAACTTTATACGATTGTTAAGTTTTGTTCAGGGGTTCTTACCTACCTTCTTTGGGAGCCGCGTCATTTTGTCTCAGGGTAGGACAACTATGTAGGAGCAGGATGAACTAGATTTCTCAGGTCGCTTACTTAATCATAGCATCTAGTGTTCTGTGTTGTTAAGGAGTCACAGGATAGCATCCGGTCGGTGTAACATCTGTTCTCTGTACTGTATTTGTATTATGCAAAGAAAGAAGGAAAAAGCACCTGTTATCTCTGAGTGGTTGGGTTCATGAATGAAACTGTTTTCTCATACATGGCACATCTATTCAGAAATTTAAAAAATATAAATAAAATACAAAACACATTGGGGGCATAATAATGGAACTAGAAAAAAATGAAAAGATATGCTTAATACATAATTTCAATAAATGATTTCTGTACAGGCATTTCACCAGTTAATTTTCAGAAATAACTTTAAAAGAAATTTTCAGTTAAAAATCTTCCCTGGTTAGTATGGGTATTTGAACCTTTTCCTCTATATGGTTAAATATAGAATAATAATCTTTTTGAAATTAATTTTTCTCTTATTGTCTTGAAACTTTATCTCATAAAGACCTCTCAAGGTGTTATTTAGCATGTAAATTTTTATTTCAATAAGTGTTAAAATTATGAATCTTATCTCTGGAAAGATAAATGGACCAAACCTTTGGAGCATTGTCAGTGATTTGTGGGAAGAGTAGAGTAAGATTATTTATGATCTCATCTTTACAGTATTGTTAGGATAAATAGGAACATAGATACAATTATATAGATTTGTTTATTTGCCAGTCATAGAATTGAGTATTTGAGTGTTATAATAAATATCTTGTTAATCCTAATAATAATAATAATAGTAATAATAGCTAACACTTGTGAGTGCTTTGTTTGGCCTGGTATTTTGTTAAGAGTTTTCATTTATTGTTGAGGCAATTTTTTGATGTGTTTGAACATTTTGAATCTGAAGCATGATTGTAAGAATTTGATTTTGACTCCTCCATTAACATATAACTAGTTACGTGACTTTGGATAAGTAATCTAATTTTTACCTTTTGCAGTCCCCTCATCTGTAAAATGTGGATAATACTAGTACCTATATTATATGGTTATTTTGATGATTAAGTGAGTTAATACACCGAAAGTGCTTAGAATGGTGCTCAGTACACGGGCTCTCTTTACATGTTAGCAGTTATTTTTGTCTCATTTAGCCTCACAATAGTGTAAAGTAGGTAATGTTACTAGCCTCAGTGATTTTTTTTTTCTGATATATAATTTACAGAAAAATGCATAGCACATAAAATAATAATTATATAGTTCTGTGAATTTTTAAATTCATGTAACTACCACCCAGATCAAGATACAAAACATTTTTAGCACCCTATTAGGCTCCCTTGTCAGTAAGTAAACTTCCATTCATCATGTATCAGTTTTATTGTTTCTGAATTTCATATAAAAGGAGTCATATGGTCTTCTTGTTTCCGGTTTTTCTCAACTCTGCTTTTGAGGTTTATCCATATTGTTGTGTATATCAGTAGTAATTCTTTTTTGTTACTGTGTAGTATTCCATTGAGAATATGCCACACTTTGTTTATCCATTCTGTTGAAAGGCATCTGAATTGTTTATAGTTTTGTCTATTATGAATACTACTGCTGTGAATATTATTATGTATGCGTTTTTTGATAGACATGTATTTATTTCGTTTGGGTATATATACCTATAAATAAAAATGCTTAGTCATAGTGCATGCATTTGTTAACTTAAGTAGATACTGCCAGTCTTCCAAAGTGGTTATACCAATTTATACTCTTGCCAGAAATGTTTTACAGTTCTGTCTGATATGGTCTATAGGTTTAATTTAGCCATTTTAGTGAGTGTATAACGGTAGCTAATTGTAGTTTTAATTTGTAATTCCTTGATTAGCCCCATTTTACAAATAAGCAAACTGAAGTTTAGATTTGTTCAATAACTTTCCCGGATTCATAGTAAGTAGCAGAATGGGATTCTAATGTAAATCATTCTGATTTAGAAACCCAAACTTTTAAAAATTACATTAAAAAGACATTATTAAGAAAAATACTTATTATTCTCTTTTCTTATGGCTTGATGACTAGAGAAGGTCCTTTAACATTTGCTATAAAGCTGGTTTTGTGGTGCTGAAATCTTTTAGCTTTTGTTTATCTGTGAAGCTTTTGATTTCTCTATCGAGTCTGAACGAGAGCCTTGCTGGATGGAGTATTCTTGGTTGTAAGTTTCCCTCTTTCATCACTTTAAATATATCATGCCACTCCCTTCTGGCCTGTAGAGTTTCTGCTGAAAAAATCAGCTGATAACCTTATGGGAGTTCCCTTGTATATTATTTGTGCTATTCTCTTGCTAATTTTAATATTTTCTCCTTATCCTTAATTGTCAATTCGATGACTGTGTGCCTTAATGTGTTCCTCTTTGGTTGATCCTATGTGGTACTCTCTGCACTTCCTGGACTTCGGTGACTGTTTCCTTTCCAAGTTGGGAAAGTTTTCAGTGATTATCTCTCCAAAAATTTTCTCAGGTCCTTTCTCTCTCTCTTCTCTTTCCGGGGCCTCTGTAATGCTAATATTAGAGCGCTTCATGTTGTCCCAGAGTTCTCTTAAACTATCCTCATTCCTATTTATTCTTTTTTCTGTTTTCTGTTCTGAAGTAGTGATTTCCACTAATCTGTCTTCTAGTTCACTGATCGTTCTTCTGCCTCTTTTAGTCTATTCTTGGTTCCGTCTAGTGTGTTATTCATTTCAGTGATTTTGTTCTTCAACTCTATTTGGGTATTCTGTATAGAAAAATACTTATTATTAACTTTCTAAATAACATTAATTCATATAAATTGTAAATAATCAGAAAATACGAATACAAAGAAGATATTAAAAATCTCTCAGAAATTTACCAAAGATGACTACTATTAACATTCTTGTCACTTTTACCTGCAATTTACAATTTTTTTTATGTAAATTGAGATTTTTCTGTATATATAGCGTTCTGTATTTGGTGCCTAATTCTTAACATGTTTATTATTATTTTCTTTATTACTTTTTAGTTGACCACAACTGGCATACATACACTTAACTTAGTATGTGACAGACTATTCTGAGTGCTTTTATGAACTTATTTAATCATCATAACAACCCTATGAGTTGGGTATTAATATAACCCCATTTTCTAGAGGACCAAACAAGAGTCAGAGAGATTAACTAATCTGCATTGTGTCATAGCCAGGATTAGAACCCAATCACACTCTACAATATTTTTGTTTCCAAACTTAATGGGTCTTTCACTCTATGTTCTGTTTCTTTTGTCTATTTTTCTCTTCCTACAACAGTACCAATTTTTTCTTAATGGTAGTATTATAGCTTTGTAGTATTTTTTTATGTACAGCTGGGCTATAGGCCAGGACATGTACATATGGCCTTCACATGTGGCTTTTTTCCCCAATGTGTTGCTTGAGTAAAAAGGTGAGTATCCTGAGAAAGAGATTCTGGTGGAAGCTCTATCTTTTTTATGACCTAGGCTTGGAAGTTAGGTGGTTAGGCACTACTGCTACTTTCACTTCTTTCACATTCTTGTGGTTAGGAGTGAGTTATTAAGGCTAGCCTCTGTTCAAGAGGAAGGAAATTAGATTCCTGCTTTTGATGTGAAGCGTGTCGAGGAATTTGCAGTTTAATTTGTGTGTTAATCTGGGTAAAGTTGGGATCTTAACTATATTTAATGGTTTCATCCATGAACCTAATCATTATCCATTCATTCAGATCTGCTTTTATGTCCTTTTAATGTTTTTTATTTCATTTAAAAATTTTATTATGGAAAATTTCAAACACATACAAAATTAAAATAGTACAATGAAACCTGTAAGTACTTATCACCCAGCTTCAAAAATGATCAGTTTAAAGTCAAATATCACCACCCCGCAATTATTTTAAAGCAAATCCCACATGACGTATTTTATCTATAAACATCAAACATTTCAGTATGTGTCTCTGATAAGAACTTTTTTCTACATAACCACAATACCATTTCGCATTAAAAAAAAAAGCCCTAATTTCTTAGCATACTCAAATTATCTATCAATGTTCAGATTTCCCTGAATTTGTTAGAACTTTACCCTCCAACATTTTATGATGAAAAATTTTAAACATTACAGTGATGTTGAAATTTGCAGTAAACAGAGAGGGAATATTTTAGGCTTTGTGGGCTCCCTCAGGTCTCTGCCCCATATTCTTTTTTAACAGAGCCATTTAAAAATGTAAAAATCTTTCTTGGCTTGAGGGCTGTACCATAGCCATAGTTTGTCAACCCTAATCTAGAACATTCCTACTCGGTGGCTCTTTTTCTCCCCTTTGCCTTGTTGACTTCTTGAAACTGGGTCATTTGTTCACATTTTGGATTTTGCTGATGGTTTCCTATGGTGTCTTGTATTTTTATCCTCACCTTCACTTTTTTTTTTTTGTAAACAGGGAATTAAATTTATAGGCTCACTTAGATTTAGATTTTTAATTTTTTTTTCTAATGCTGTGTACGTCCTGTTACATCACATCAGAGGATAACTCCAGAGGATAACATTAGATGGAGTTGCCTCACTTTTCACGGATTTGGATAGTGACAGCTGATAACCTTGCCCAACAAACTTTCTCTTTGGTTTTGGTTTCACCATTTATTTACTGCCTGAATCAGTTACTTCATTATAGGTTGTAACAGGATGATTTTTTATTTTTTCATTCCTTCTGTATTTTTTAATTTGAACTCGTGTGTGTGTGTGTGTGTGTATGTGTAGAATTACTTTATTCCATCCATTAGATCTGTTTGCTTATAATGAAGTACAGCTCAACTTGGAAAAGTAAGATAAATGCTTACACTTTTCTTTTAATTGAAGTATAGTCAGTTTACAATGTTGTGTCAATTTCTGGTGTACAGCATAATGCTTCAGTCATACATATACATGCATATATTCATTTTCATATTCTTTTTTTTATTACAGGTTACTACAAGATACTGAATATAGTTCCCTGTGCTATACAGTATAAACTTGTTTATCTATTTTCTATATAGTAGTCAGTATCTGCAAATCTTGAACTTCCAACTTATCCCTTCCCACCCCCTTCCCTCCCTGGTAATCATAAGTTTGTTTTCTGTGTTTGTGAGTCTGTTTCTGTTTTGTAAGTAAGTTCGTTTGTCTTTTTCTTTTTTTTTTTTTTTTAGATTCCACATGTAAGTGAAATCATATGGTATTTTTCTGTCTCTTTCTGGCTTACTTCACTTAGGATGACAGTCTCCAGGTCCATCCTTGTTGTTGCAAATGGCATTATTCTTTTTTATGGCTGAATAGTATTCCGTTGTATAAATAAACCACAACTTCTTTATCCAGTCATCTGTTAGTGGACATTTAGGTTGTTTTCATGTCTTGGCTATTATAAATAGTGCTGCTATGAATACTGGGGTGCATGTATCTTTTCAAATTAAAGTTCCCTCTGGATATATGCCCAGGAGTGGGACTGCTGGATCATATGGTAAGTCTATTTTTAGTTTTTTGAGGAATCGCCATACTGTTTTCCATAATGGCTGCACCAAACTACATTCCCACCAGGAGGGTAGGAGGGTTCCCTTTTCTCTACACAGTCTCTGACTTTCTTTTTCTTAATTATCAGTTTTTAGAGTAATTATTGGTGCCCTAGTAACCTCCAAGAGTACTCAGTTAGAGGTTTGCTTATTTTAATTAGTTTTTCCAAAGAACTAGCTTATACTTTGTTATCATTGTTGTCTACTTTATTGATTTCTGTTCTTTTTAGTGTTTCCTTCCTTTTTATGCATTTGGATTTGTGCTTTTTTACCCTTCGACTTTATGAATGCTTAGCTTGTTGGTTTTCAGCATTTCTTTGTCTCTGATTAATGCAGGGTTTCTCAACCTCAGCACTATTGATAATAGGGTCAGATAATTCTTTGTTGTGGGGGCTGTCCTGTGCACTGTAAGGTGTTTAGCAGAGCCTTGGCCTCTAGCCACTGGGTCTAAGTAGCACACTCCCCAGTTGTGGCAATCAAAAATGTCTCCATGTACTGCCAGATGTCCCTGGGCAGTGAGATCACCCTTGGTTGAGAACCGCAGGATTAATGCATTTAACCTGTAGATTTTCTTCTTAAATAATGCCTTAGTTATTGCTTACCTTACTTATAGCAATATACATATTGCTTGTAGTGTTTATTGTCATTCAGTCTTAGTACAAGTCTACAATTCCTAGTCTGTAATTCTGAGATCAGAAAAGCTCCGAAGAAGTAACTTATCCCCTTAGTTTGGCACCAATTACAAAACCTGATCTGAACAGACATAAGACTAATTATAATGTTTATTTCTGACCTATTCATTGTTTGTATGTTTTGCTGCAGAAATTTTTTTTTTTAGAAATTTTTTTCTTTAATACTTTTTTAATGGAGAATTGAACCCAGGACCTTGTGGATACTAAGCAGATGCTCTACCACTGAGCTATACCCTCCTCCCTGCAGAAATATTAATGTCTGATTATGGAGTCCTGCATTCAGACCTCATTATATTATTTATGTTGTATTATGAAATATTATGGGTCATATAATTTATGTGTTATGTTAGTTATGAGATATATACTATATAACAGTTCAAGAATCCTAAAAATTCTGAATTCCTAGTCTATCTCTCTGGCTCAAAACGATTTTCCATAAGTGGCTATGGACATGAATTTCATAATTT
This sequence comes from Camelus bactrianus, assembly GCF_048773025.1. Taxonomy (NCBI): domain Eukaryota; kingdom Metazoa; phylum Chordata; class Mammalia; order Artiodactyla; family Camelidae; genus Camelus; species Camelus bactrianus. The sequence goes on from NC_133546.1 coordinate 62,172,825, forward strand.
CCTCTGTGAGTATCTCTATAACGCATTGAGTTAGTTTCCAAATTTAAGGGTTTTTTTTTAAGGCTTGATGTCAGGTATGCTGTTTTGGTTGGAGTGAAGCTTTGTGTAAAGGAATGGGAAGAAATAAGTGTAGAAAGGTGAGTCTCAAGTATAAAATTGCCCTGGGAACCTGAGGACCTGGCTGGGTCATCTATTTGGGCGGTACAGCTGTTGTCTCACAGCTTTTGTACTTTGTCACTGTCTGTAATATGTTGGCACCTTTAATCATCCATCTTCACTTCTTCCTACTACTTGGTGCTTTATTCTGCAGTTCTGAAATCCCAGGACTTCACAGTATCTTCTGTAACCCTTTCTATTCCATGCTGCACTTGAGCAGTTGTTCTCAAAGAACTGAGGTGCATGTGGAACTCACTTGTGTGCTTCCCTTCTCTTTAAGATTATGTTCCTGTATTGGCTGTTGACCAGTGCCTAGAAACAGTTGCTGCATATGTTTTATCCAGTTTTGTCCTTGTTTATGGTGGGAAGGCAAGTCTGTTACCAGTTATTCTGTCAAGGAAGTAGAAGTTGTTTACTCCTTTGAAACAGACACCATCTGTGTGTTTTGTCATTGATATCAATCTCCAGGTCACTTGTACTATAAGCTGCTGGCTTATAGACTTTCTCTCCATTTAAAATCCTGCCATCATTCTAGGTAACTTCAGTGTTTGTGCAAGTAACCCATCAAATATTCTAGTCTGTCGAGAGGTGACTCCTCTATAGTCTCCCACTTGGGTCACTATATGGTGGCCCTTGTTATCACCAGAAGGCATTCTACCTGTGAAATCTTGAAACTCAGGCATCCCACTTGCTGACCAGTGCCGCCTCCTCTCAGTCAGTCAGTCACACTGCACCTGCATTTCTCAGCCTCCTGATTCCTCTGCTTTCTTCCTATCTGTTGTCCCTCTCCTGTTGTCACTTTCCAGTGTAGTTTAGAGTCAGTCTAGCCTAGAGTCTATGGTCCATCACTTCAGCTGCTCTATTGCCAGTATCCTTAACTCTCTTTCCTTACATTCCATGTACCTGACAAAATTCAAATCTTGGATCAGTGATGCTGCCTGTTCTTTTACTGTTCATATCATGGTTACTGAATGCTGCTGGAGAAAAATCTCACACTGTAAATTTAACCTTCTGTCCCAGTACTGCCCAGCAGTTCCCCAGGATACGCTTCCCCTTCCTTCTCCCCACCAGCTTCTTAAGAACTTCCTTGGTCTTCTAGAACTTCGGTCATGCCACTTTCGCCCTTTACTCTCAGCATCTCCTGTTTCACTTAAAGGCCATCATATAGTTTTGAATTCTTGTTACTAAATGTACAGGTTTAACTCCATTCTCATCTATCTGTTCTTTCTCTCTGGTATTGGGGAGGAGGTATCTCTCCCTTTTATAACATTTTCTTCTGTTTCAGCTCTGAATCCCAGCTACTCCTATCTTCTGTAGGAGAAAATAATTCCCTCGGTTATCTTTTCTCTGTCACCTCTTTCTTTTCACTTTCTTCTATTAACATTTAAATGTGATCAGGTTTACTAAAAACCTTTCCTTGTTGTCCCTCTCCAGCTCTCACCTTAGCTCTTCTTTCCTTTAAAAAGAGAATTATCCACATTTATCAATTCCACTTCCCCACCCCTCTTCAGTCCACTGCAGTCCTTTGCCATTCTACTGAAAATGCCTAGTTGGGGGGCCAGGCGAGGTGAGGGTATAGCTCAGCGGCAGAGCTTACACGAGGTCCTGGGTTCAATCCCCAGGATTAGGATACCACCAATACTTTCTTCACATCCCAGATTTTTCTCCTTTTCTCTTTGAATTGGCCGTATTCTCTTCTCGATATGTAGTGATTTGTGGACTGAAGAGCTATCACCAAAGTTTGCATTATATGCATGTAGTCAGAATTAATAGACACAATGTGGTCATTAGCATTTGAGCTGTGTTGTTGGTGGGGGGAGGCTGGTGTTTCACAAAATCATTGTACCTGAAATTTGTGCATATCAGAACTGTGCAGTGTGCTCACTGTGTTGAGACACCTTAATATGACTTATTTATGACTCTATATCATAAGGCTTCTGGGTGGTTTTTTTAGGTTCATCTCAAGGCCACTTCTTTTTCAGGTCTATGCTCAGATCTTAGCCCATGTAATTCTCTCAAGTTTAAATTCCCCTACCTCTTCTCCAGTCCCTCATTCCTCCACCCTGTCGTCTTCTGTTGGTTTTCTTCTACTCACTTTTTAAGTTTTTCCATAGACACAACTTTGTCTGAAAAAAGCTTTTCTGTCTTTTCAAATTTGGGTGTATATTCCGCCTGAAGTGTTCTCATAGCATCTGTACTTTCTCTGTCATGGTATAGAACACATCACCGCGTTGTACTGTGCTCTGTTACTCACCTGTCACACCTACCGGATGGTGTTTTCCACGCAGATAGAGACCATGGCAGTGCTGTTCTTTACTGTGTCCCCAGAGCCTACTACTGTGTCGCACAAAATGGGCACTCAGGAAAATTTTTTTTTGATTTACTGAAAAATAATCAGAATTTTGGTGGGGTGTGAGTACTATACTATATCATTAGAAGATATTCTGGAAAAATGTAGTATTGCCTAGTTAAACATGGCAACCTAGGTACTATTTTTTTGTTGTTGTTCTAATAATTATTTTCATTTATTTCTAAGGTATCTTCATGTTTTAATGATCTTCTGGTCATTTGTTGCTGGAGTTGTCACATTCTACTGCTCATTAGGACCTGATTCTCTCTTACCAAATATATTCTTCACAATAAAATACAAACCCAAGGTAAAATAAATGTTCTTACTTTTAAAAGAGTCAGTATGTATGACCCTGTGCTATTCGATATTATTGTTGAAAGCATGTTAAAACAGTGATTTGTAAAATATATATCTGCTATTAGTTACTTATGGAAGACGTCAGAACATTTTCAAAGTGAAATTTGCACATGTGTATGTTTTTAGAGTATATAGTTCTAGGAGGAGCTATAAAAAGAAAATACAAAATTCTCGGAAAATTGGGACCCACAATTTTAGTGTCCTCTAACTGCATATTAACTATGAGGACAGTAAATTAAAACAGAGGTTCCCAAAGTTGGTTGTACAGTAAAAGCACCTGAGGGATTAAAAAAAAAAAAAAAAAAAAAACAGATTCCTGGACCCTGCCACTAGGTTTTGATTAAATAGTTCTGGCTTAGGGCCTTGTAATTAGTACTTGTTAAAAGCTTTCCAGATGATTCTGAGGTACAGACACAGTTAGGGAACTAATTTTCCCTAAATGTCTGTTTGCTCCATGGAAACAAATAGGCAGTTTGCTTAACCAAAGTAATTTATATTTCTGAAATTTGATAAAGGTGGTAGTGTATTGAGTCTGTCTCTGGTAGGCAAAGTCCCTGGTGTGTAGATCAGGATTTAGTGGGATATCTTGAAGTCTTACTTGCTAATTCTTCAAGCTGATGCAGTCCCTCATCTCAGGTTGGTCAGTATTTTTACTCAGCGGAAATGCAGCTGAAAGTGGTACCCAGATGTGGTCAGGAGCCTTACTAGTTAGCACATACATTCTCCCTCACTGAATCAAGGTTTTGGAGAAATAGGAAATAGTTTTTTCTTATACCTTTGCTGCAAAGTATCATTTTCAAATATTGATTGAAAAAAATTTTTTTTTTATAAATGAACGTGACATTTGAGTTTAATTTTAAGCTTGGAGATTTGGCTTAGTTATTGTAAAACATTTCATTAGGTATTTTCTTCCCTGTTGGCAGTTTGGTATAGCACGTATTTTTTATTACAGAGAATGGTTTCAGTGTTAAAGTGGGCAGTAGGAAAAAAATAAAATTATGTCCTCTGAATTCATACACTGATTAACAAGCTTTTGGAAAAAAGTTGATTCTCTTAGTAAATATATGTAAAGTAAAGACAAATCTTCCCATTTCCCCCTTTTAGCAGTTAGGACTTCAAGAATTATTTCCTCAAGGTCGTAGCTGTGCTGTCTGTGGTAAAGTGAAATGTAAGCGACATAGGTAAGTTAAACACTTTAAATTTGTTGATCCTTCCACTTGCATTTTGGATTTCAAGCAGTTTAACTGTATGATTTTCTCTAGGCCTTCCTTGTTACTTGAAAACTACCAACCATGGCTAGACCTAAAAATTTCTTCCAAGGTTGATGCATCTCTCTCAGAGGTAACTGACTTAATTAATATTGTCATATATACCCAAGCAGAAAATACTAAATACCCATGGAAAATTTAATCATGGAGCATGTTAATATATGCCACCCAATAATCAATTCTTGGCTCGGTAGTTGATTGTTACACAACTTGAATGGTAAGCTAGAAATGTTTTTGGGTTCCATGTCTCATTAAAATGGACATAATAGCCAAAGAAAGTGCTGGTTTACCTAGTTATTGTCTACCTCTTATAAAAACAGTCATTTTTATGATAAGGCAGTAGAAATAACCATTTTGTAATTCCAAAGGAAACCTGAGCTTCAAGGAGCAAATGTATATCTTACTGAATTATGATCCCATTTTTGACACTAACTTAAGGGTAGAGCAGAGAATGGGATGCATTTCACTGTTTCTGCATAATGTAGGAATAGAAAGCATGTTCTCTTATCTTTGTTCCAGTCGCATTTTATATGTATCTTTTTGGTAACATACCATGTTTTAGTTATTTCTTTGAGAAACGTGTTCTCTCCCTCCATCTGAGAAAGCAGTCAAGTTCAAGGCAGGGAATGGGTCTCTTTTGTTCCTGGAACCAAGTGCAGGGACCAGATGTATTGTTAGTAGCTGATAGCTATGTATTGAATAAATTGAATGTTAATTGGTTGAAGAATAGCATTTGGCATCTGAGTCCTACCTAATTGTCCTTTTTCCCAATTTGAATCCTTCTTTGGCTAAAAGTGTGCTACATAAATGCTAAACTGTTTGCATTTTTCTTTTTCATTTCTTCTGTAAGCTGCTTTCATCCTCTAGATTCCCTGATTTAAGACTGTGCCTTCCATTATGGTAGCCACTGGCCACATGTGGTTATTGATAAACACTTGAAGTGTGTTAGTCCAATTTGTATATGTAAAATATATATTGGATTTTGAGGACTTAGTAAGGAAAAAAGTGTAAAATATCCTATTATATATTTTATATTGATTACATGCTGAAACGATATTATCATTTTGGGTATCTTGGGTTAAATAAGATATAAAATTAACTTCATCCGTTTCTTTTTACATTTAAAAAATATGGCTACTAGAAAATTTGAAATTGCGTATGTGGCTCACATATTTTTATTGGAGAGTGCTGATTTAAGGTCTGTTGAAGACAAGACCTCTAGCAAGACTATTATTTGTGCTTTGACACTCATTTAAAAAAAAATGGAAAGAACTTTATGTAAAGCTCTTGGCCTAGTGCCTGGCACATAATGGTGTTCAAAAAATATTAGCTTCAATATTTAAAAACATTTTTTGAGATCTTACTATAGGCAGGAACTGGACTAGGCCCTAGGAATAAAAATAGAAATAAGGTTTGGTTTCTTTCTTCTGAGAACTTTGGTCTAAGACGCGAGGTAGACATATAAACAGATATACACAGTATAATGTAGTGCAGTCAATAGTGGAAGAAATGTACAAAATATAGCATTAGTACAGAGAAAGAAGTACATAACTGTTGAGAGAGGGGCAGTCAGGAAGTAAAACTAAAAGTTTGCCAGCCTGATGATGTGGGAAAGCATATTTCAGGGTATGGGAAGAGCTTTTGGAAGGAAGGAGAGGCGTTGAAACAAGGTAGAGTGTTCAGTAAGCTGGAGGGTGAAATGTGAGAGAGGATGTGGGTAATGAAGAGGTTGTATCCTAGTAGCTAGTATTTATTGATCAGTTACTGTGTAGCAGTCTTTGGGCTAATCACTGTACTTGCATTATTCATGACAGCACATAACCTGTGAAGTAGGTGCTATTATTGATGGTTTTACCAAAGCTAGGATTTAGAGAGTTTTAATAATTTTCTCAAGTATCATAGCTGGTTGGTGGTAGAGCTCAGTCTAAAACCCAGGACTTACTTAGTTCTTAAGCAATTTTTATATGGCCCTTTACAAATCAGATCATCAAGCCATGCTGAAGGAGTTTAATTGATTGTGGAAGTCAGTGATTTTCAAATTGTGTAGCTAGAGTTTTCAGATGTGACTCACAGGATGCAGTGGGTGGTTAAAAGGAAGTAGATGGTCAAAGCTGCTGGCATGCAGCTTTCTCCCACCCCTTCAAAATCAGTGCAGCTCCACTTTTCTTACTTTGATATATTGTGGTTTGATGTTTTGAGAGTTTCACGCAAGGGAGTAATGTGGTCAAATACATGTTTTAGATCAACTTTGGCAGCTTTATGGAGGATGGAGGGGAGCTTGCTTAGAAGGAGGGAGACCACAGGCTATTGCTGTGTAGAGGGGTGAGAAGGTGAGGACCTGAACAGTGGAGCTGTAGAAAAGATGTAAAATCAGTAGAATTTTTGATTGGATTTGGGGAATAAAGTAAGTTTAAATGTTTAATGGTAATTGTTTTTGTCTCCTCTCTGTGTCCTAACTCTGTGTGTATCTTTTTGCAGCTAATATCACTAATGCTTAGTTTTTTTTTTTTACTAAAAAACCTGAATCTTGTCAATATTTAGAGGGTCCACTGTCTTCATTACTGCTGCAGAGAAGGTATATAATCAGATTAGATATATTGTTTTATTCCCTCCTCAGTGCTTTTTAAAGTTAATGCCCACTGCTGCAAGTCCCTTTAAAAATTAAACCATACTGCAACACCCAGGGTCAAGAAATGGAAGTTTAACAGCCTTTGTCTTTTGTGTTGTTTCACTGCTTTTTCACATAAAACTTACATATTGACTTTAAATGTACAGCTACATTTTCACAAAGTGAGCATATCAGTATAACCACCCAGATCAAGAAATAAAACCATTATTGGCACCCCGAATTTCCCCTCATGCTCCCTTCTAGTCACTGTCCTCCTTTCAAAGATAATCATGGACACCTAATTTTGATCCTTTAATAGGAGTCTTAGTTATTTGTTTCCTCATTTTATTCTGGGACTACTGACTTACAGAGAGAGGAATGCAAAAGACAAGCCTGTTATTTTCCTTCTTTCCACGGAACTTTTTTGGTTCAGTGACGCTTCAGAGTCAGGAACAATTTAGGTTTTTAAAACTATTTTTAAATTATGAGAATATTTAGAAATGTGTGTGTGTCATTACTATTAGAGTAATTTTTCTTTTTTGTGGAGTTTTATGGTTGTCAAAGGGTTTTCTCATATGTTCTCTTTCATCATCACAACCATGTAAGGTTGACATACACATTTTCTCATGTGGAAGTGTGATATTAGATGCCAATATTTGGTATACTAAACTTGGTTTTTGCTACTATTATGTATTACTTAGTAGTGCGGTTTACTTTCTTGGAATTAGTTAATTAATTTGATTTTCTTTAAAAAATATTTTTTATGCAGGTTCTTGAATTAGTGTTGGAGAACTTTGTTTACCCCTGGTACAGGTAAGTTCTTTCTGTAACACCTTTTTTCTTTAGTATAATGAATACCAGTAAGTTAAGCATGCTAACGATGTGTTTTCACTGTAGGCCGCAATTTCTCAAATTTGGCACTATTGACGTTTTAGGCCAAATAATTCTTTTGTTTTGGGGACCTGTACTGTGCATTATAGGGTATGTAGCAGCACCCCTGGCTTTTTCCCAGTGGATGCTAGTGGCACCCCTTCCTCCCTCTAGTAGTGACCACCAAAAATGTCTTCAGAGATTGCCAAATGTTATCTGGGAGGCATAATGGTCCCAATTAAGAACCACTGATGTAGGCAGTCAATTAACAGTTTAGTGATAACAAAGAGAAAAAAACTCTAAGCTATCTTTTGAAAGAAAGGTAACATGTAGAATTTCTCATGACTCTTAATTATAGTGATTTACTATTTTGTATGCACTTTTTACATTTGAAGTAATTGTACATTTAGAGGAAAATTTATATTCAGGTATTTCATTAAATTGAGTTAAATTTCAGTAGTATTTTCCTGGAAAATTAATATTTTTTTCCTGAAATAACTTTTTCTTATCTGCTATGGATGTATAAGTGCCCAATGCTTAGCAGGATATAGAAAATATTCTAGATCTGAAACTCAAACTCTGGTTTGGGAATCAGAAATCCAAGCTATATTATTTAATAAATATATGTTGTTTTACATAAGCATGAATTTAATTATATATTTCAACACTTACACCCATATGACTTATAGATGTAATATTTAATGACAGCTACCCTAATTTTATATTGATGCAGTATATTTTGAATTTCCTAATTAAAAAATGCTAGTAGTTGAGTTGATCTATAGTGTATTAAAACAAATTTAATATCCAGTTTATATGTCATATTTTCCTGAAAAGCTTATGTAAATTAATTTTTTACACTGCATTCTGTCTTAAATAGGGGGCATTTACCATTTAAGTAAAGTTGATGGTGAGGCCTTTTGTAAAATGAATCCTGTTGTAAAGACTCCTCCATCCCCACACCCCTATTATGACTCTTCAGACATAAAATCTGGTTGTATTTCTAAATGTTGAAGTATGTATTTTCTCCTGTATAGTTACTGATGATGTGATAGTACCTTCCTTGGAATTAATAGTGGGAAGCATGGTTGATACAATTATTTTCCTTATTCTACCAAGAAACTTAACAGTTAGCATCCTCTTCAAGTTCCAGATATCAGCATTTGATTAAGGAAATGTCCTAATTCTTCTAGGGACCTCAGAACTGCAGGAAAACTCAGAAGGTTGTCAAAATTTGTTTAAAGACATTTGATTTTCAATTTATTTTTCAAGTAGAACACACTTTTTTTAACTTTAAGAATTAGTTAATATTATTAATCTATAAATATTTTAAGCTAATTAAAAATTTTGTATTTAATTCTGTAGCTTCCCAAAGTTATTCTTTGTTCTGTTTCTTAGATACTTTTTTGATGGTATTTAGAAAATGATCTTAAAAATCTTAAGAATATGACTATGTACATGTGAATGTCTGCAGGGAGATAGAGTCTTGGTACTAGAATTATGGGAGATTTTTATTTTCTTCTTTATATTTTGCATTTATTTTGTAATGTAATGCATTATTTTTTAAAAATATAACATAAGTAAATGGTGAAGCTCTGTATTTCTTTGAACTGCTGAATGCTTACTTTTCTCTTCAATTGAAGGGATGTAACAGACGATGAGTCATTTGTTGATGAACTGAGAATTATATTACGGTTTTTTGCATCTGTCTTAATTCGAAGGATTCACAAGGTATGTATTTATAATGAGAAATTGGGAAATGAGATTTCATTGTTACTAAAGAGACTTTTTAAATCTTATTTTTACTTTATCCTATACTGTTTGTATTTGTTTTATTCTTCACTTTTAATTTTTTTAGATTTAAAGATACATAGATCACTTTTGATTCATTGATTAATTTTGCTTTCTGTAATTTAATGCTTGGATATCTTGGTTTGTGACAATTAAAAATAAAAAGACAACTATAGGAAAATAAAATCATGTTCCGCTTAGATGAATTTACTGAATAAATGGTAATGATTATGATCTACTTTTTAAAAAATTTCAAGCCATATCTTGTTTATGTTTTGGTCTTTATCTATAAATGCTTAACAATGTGTTGTCTGTAGACACAAATACTTGCCTACAGCCTTGTCAGTTCAATAGAACTGAACATATTGACAATAAATTGGTATATAATATCTCTGCCATTAGTAAATAAAGATAAATCCTGTTAAAAGCTTTATACCTATTTGAGAAGTGAACAGTATAGTCAACCATGTAGCAAAGATATGCAAAAAATATGAATAAGTAGTTCACAAAGAAAATATGAAATGGCCAATGAATATTTGAAGATATGTTGTCTCACATGAAATAAATATAATCTTTTGATGAGATACTGTTCTTTTACCTAACAGATTAGGAAAGATAAAAAAGAATGATAATGTCTAGTAATGGTAACTGTAGGGAAACAGGCAAAGCAAGTATAAATTAAAATTAGTATAACTCTTACCCTGGAAGGCAGTTTGATAATCTTTATTAAAAGACTTAAAAATGTCTATACTTCCAAATTTAATTCCTTTTTTTATGGTATATCTTAAAGAAATAATCAGAGTACTGTATAAAAATGTATGTTCAAAGATTCATTGCAGTATAATTTATAATAAGGAAGACTGAAAAGGGGAACTGATGTTCAATGATAGGATTATTGGTTGGTTGAATATTATACGTGACAACTATAGTATCCTTTCTGTAGTTATTGTGATTGATTCCTTTTGCTTGCAAAATGTTTTCAAGGTTCATCCATGTTGTCATGTTGTAACATATATCAGTACCTACTCTTGTTTATGTCTGAGTAATATTGCATCATATGCTTATGCCACATTTTGCTTACCATTCATCAGTTGATGGGCATTTGGATTGTTTCCACCTTTTAGCCATTATGAATAATGCTGCCATAGCATTTGTGTATGGTTTTTTTTTGAGCGGGAGGAGCATGGAATGTATGTTTTCATTTCTGTTGGGTTTACTTTGGAGTATAATTGCTGGATCAAATGGTAACTGTGTGTTTTAACTTTTTGAGGAGCTGCCAAACTGTTTTCTAAAGTGGCTATACCATTTTAGGTTCCCACCAGCAGTGGATGAGGGTTCTGACTCTACATCCTTGCCAGAAGTAGTTATCATCTCCCTTTTTGATTCTAACCATGCTAGTGGATATGAAGCAGTATCTCATTGTGGCTTTGATTTTCGTTTCCCTATGACTAATGATGTTGAACATCTTTTCAGATGCTTCTTGGCCATTTGTGTATCTTTTTTTTTGGAAAAATGAGTATTCAGATTCTTTGCCCACTTTTAAAATAGGTTGTTTGTCTTTTTATTAATAAGATGTAGGAGTTCATTATTTATTCTAAATATACTTCCTTCATCAGATATATGATTTGCAAATTTTTTTTTTTAATTTTCTGGATTGTTATGCTATATTATAATTTTTTTTTCATTTTATCTGCATACTATCCTGGAAGATAAATGGGTCATTATCACACCTATTTTATACAAAGTTAGTAATACTTTTTATTTTGTTTTTTGCTGAGAAAAAATTTTTTTTCAGTGAAGGTACTGGGGGATTGAGCCCAGGACCTCATGCATGCTAAGCATGAATTCTACCACTGAGCTATACCCTCCCCACAAAAGTTAGTAATATTCTTTGTCAAAGTGTCAGAGGTTTTTAATGGCAAAGGATTAAGCCTAGGTCGTGTTATTCCTAGTACAATGTTATGTCCTTGATACCATTGCCTGAATATTGTAAACTGGCAGTTTGGGGATAATGAAAACAGTCATTTAAGGTCCACAATTTTTTTTAAAGTCAAAGTTTAGTGACAAACTCTTTATTTTACCATTTTGATTATGACCTGAAGTCTCTCAAATGGAACTTAAAAATGAAAATCTTTCAGTATCCTCAGAAGACAAGATTCTGTAAAATGTTTGAAAATGAAAACATTTGTTTATTTGATAAATATGAGACCAATTTATAATCACTAGTACCAAGAGGGCAGGGATAAATGAAGAGTAGTGTTATTTTGTAAAAAGTCCTACTGCTAGCAAAAATATCCCCTCTTGTTGAACATGTTTGATCTTATACAGCTAAAAGATATCTATAGACTGCTCTGGGTTTTACTAATAAATTACTAAAATTTGGGGGTTTATGATCCATCATGCTTGTTTGATTTATCAGCCTGTGATTTTTTTTCATCTTCCTTAATACAGAGTTGAAAAAGAATTGAAAAGTTAACAGAAAACACTATTGTGATGCAGTTTTCTCATGCTTTTGATAAAGGGAGAACATAATGTGTTGAGTTTTCAGATGGATGATAAGACCATTGAAGTACAATAAACATGCTTTTTGGTGATTTAGTTTAATTTGCAAGTTTTGGGGTTTTTGTTGTTGTTGTTATTTATGTCTCTTAATGTGTGTACTTGTGAGCCCCCAGTTGTCTCTCACTAACCTACCGTAGTCACTACGGTTTCCAGCCTTTAAGTTGAAAAATGTCTGTGAGGAATGGTGAAACTTAGTATTATTCCAAAATAGAATGTTTCCATATATCTTAAAACCAGAATTTATCTTGTAAACTCAGTGAAAAAGTTCATTTTCAAGCAACCTTAGTAAACACAAATTTGTAACCTCAAAGAGATAAGTTACTTGAGATTTTTTTCTTGAATGCATTTAGAACAAACACATTAAAGAAATAAGTCAAGAATAAAGATACTATTTTGTGAGAAAAATTTAGTGTATAGGGTATGCCTATTAAGTTATATTTCCATTACTGTGGCAGTTAGTATGATCCAAGAATGTAAAGTGCTTTTAAATTATACTTTTGAAAGATTCCAAATAATATTGCTGTTTTTTAAGATCATATGTTCCAATATCTTAAATTTAGTATACCTGCCATTGTAACTTAGTGAAAAGTATTTTAAAGGTTTTATTTTACTGTTGAATTTTTCTAGGTGGATATTCCATCTATTATCACCAAGAAATTATTAAAAGCAGCAATGAAACATATAGAAGTGATAGTTAAAGCCAGTCATAAAGGTAACACAGTTTTCTACTACAAAGTTTGAGTGATTGTTTTTCATATACCAACTTTCGACTTAAATATCTAAGTCTGAATGCTGATACATTAACTGATATATTCACAGATGCTGTGAGAGTATTCTTTTAAACTAAAGTCCTTTTCAATAGTTTGTTAACCATATAAGTTATTGTGAGAACTCAATCTATGAAAATTAAAATAGTTAATTTTTAGGTATATTATTGATGAATCTTGCCTTTTTTTGAATGGTAGTCTGTTGCCTTTGTTACTTCCCCTGAGGTATCTCTCACATCTCCCCCCTTCCCTTAGTGATTTCAACAGGTTTGACCTAGCCTAGCCTAGCCTATCCTATATACTACTACCATGTTAATTTCATAGTGCCATAGTTCTCATACGTTACCTCCCTACTTTAAAAAAAAAAAAGTTAGGGACTCTGCTATAGAGTCTAAACTGTCATATATTTACACCCTTTCCGATTTAGTCAAGTATTTTTAATTTACTCTTGTTCTTCACTATGAATTGTGCTTTAGTCAGGATGACCTGTTTGCAGTTTCTCATGTGTGTCCTGGCCTTTGTAGTGTCGTGATGTATACATAGCATATATTCATCAAATGTTTTCTGACTGAAAGAAGGAAATCTTTGTTTGGGGCTTTTCTTGCTCTTAGATCAGCTGAAATGTTAATTTTTAACAAAATTACTTATATGCTCTGTACTTGGTTCTTTGTGAAACTGAAATTTTCTTTGTGTCTGCCTGTGGTATTTTTTGTCAGTGCTTTCCCAAGAAGAAAACCATTCTATGTACATGACTATGTAGAAGAGGTTTCATGGTCATATTTTTTGGCAATTATTACGTATTGTATTCCTCTTCTGGAAATTCCCAGTAAGCACTAGCATTCCCAGAATCTCTCCTGAGTAGTCTTGCAGCAAAGAAGTAGCTTTAACTTTGTTTAACCCACCACGTCTCAAACTCTTTTGAGCGTGGAACCAATTTTCCCTCCCTCATAATATCAATTCTTATGATCAGTATGTTTGGGGAAATTGTGTTTTAGGTTGAGCAGAAGTCAAATTATCAGTTTATTTTTATTTTATTTATTTTTTATTGAACAGAGGTTTAAATTATTAGTTTATTTGTCCTTTTGGTATGTATAATTCCTCAGATATGAGAAGCATTTCAAATTATGTATTTAAAATTTTTTGGTGTTTATCCTATAATATTTTAATGATTAAAAATAGTTTTACCTTCAACATAGTTAAAAAATGAAAGAATTTAAATATGTATAATTTAATTGTTAAATAAAAAAAACTTAACTTTTAAAATCATTGTCCTGTCACTGGCAAAAACACCAGAAAGTAGTAACTTTGTTGTAGCCATTTTGTTAAGGCTACTTTACTGTCAGAAAAAAATACAGAAAAACCTTTTTTTTTTAATTAGTAAATTCTACTTTTTAGAGCAGTTTTAAGTTTATAGAACAATTGAGAAGAAAGTATAGAGAGTTCCCATGTATTCCCCCTTCCCTATTATTAACATCTTGCATTAGTTGGCACATTTTTTACAATTGATATGGCAATATTGATACATTATTATTAACTAAAGTCTGTAGTTTTTTTTTAACATTTTTTATTGATTTATAATCATTTTACAATGTTGTGTCAAATTCCAGTGTAGAGCACAATTTTTCAGTTATACATGATAAAGTCTGTAGTTTTCGTTAGGGTTTTTACTCCTTACATTGTACTTCCTATGGGTTTTGACAAATACATAATGCCATGTATCCATCGTCACAATATCTACTGAATAGTTTCGCTGCCCCCCAGATCCCTTGCATTTTACCTATTTATCCCTCCCTCCCTCCTTGATGAACCCCTAGCAACTGCTGATCTTTTTACTTTTTCTATCATTCTGCCTTTTCTAGATTGTTATATATGGTTAGAATCATACTGTAGCCTTTTCAGACTGGCTTCTTTGATTTTGAATTATATATTTAAGACTTCGTCATGTTTTTTCATGCCTTGATAGCTCATTTCTTTCATTGCTGTTATATTCCATTGTACCACAGTTTGTTCATCCATTCACTTGTTGAAGGATATCTTGGTTGCTACCAAATTCTGGCAGTTATGAATAAAGCTGCTATAAACATTTGTGTGCAAGTTTTTGTGTGGGAAATTTTTTTTTTAATATGTTCTTAATTTTGTTATAAAGACAAACACCTTGATCTCAGGCTATGAGTAAATGGATTTGTCTTTTATTTTTAGTTAAATTGATCAATTAATAAAATCCCCAAATTGTTTTGTTTCTGTAGGAGTGATGTTATATATGTATAATACACAGACCAGTTTGACTGAAACTTATCCTTGAGTCTTTGCAGGAGAGGGGTTGCTAATTTTCATGTAAAAAGTGGTCCTCAATTATAAAATTACCATAAAATGTTAGATTGGGTTCATTCATGACATTGTCATAATGAAATCCATAGAATGAAAAGGCCAGAGAATTAGGAGGACTCCATTTTATCCAAAGGTCCTGGTGTTCTAAATATTATAACAGTGAATTAGACTTGTAAATAAAGATTTTCAGATTTTTGATTTTTCGTTCCTTTAATGCATGAATTTGTTTTCTAAATTCTTTGGCCCCTCAGTTATACTCAGGAAGTAATTAAAGGTTCAACTCTTCATTCATACTCATTTTTACTCTCTTGGTGTTCTCTCCTTAATCTGCCTCTTGAGAGTAGTAACTACATACAGGTTTTCTGTGTAGGTACTTCCATCGCCCTTAGGAATGTTGAAAATACATACATTAGAAGCATTGGTTTAATTTAAATTCAGTAATAATTGAAGGACCTTACTGCAGTCTTTCATCCTAACGATATCTCTTTGTCCTGGATTCTGCGATTTTTCCTTTTGTGGCCTGAAAACTGTCCACTGATTAGGCAGTAGATATACTGATGATTAGTGAGGATTAATCCGTGACCTGTTTTTCAGCATCTGTATTTTGCTTATATTCCCAATTAAGGTTTTCTTTCCCTTATATTCTTTTTACCTTTTGCCTGATTCCTTTATTTTCTCATTACGTAGGACTACAAAAATCTCTCACATCTGAGAGATGCTGAGTAGATTCCAATCTAGTGATTTGATTTATGTTATAAATGAATACTTAATCGCACCAAATATTATCATTACTTGTGCATTGTGCATGGCAATTTTTCAGTGTTAACTATTTAATAACTGTTTACTGGTGTGTAAACTGAGTCTCAAAGGAATTATATCATTTGTTCAAAATCATCAGTCGGTGAAAGACCTGTGTCCCAAATTCTTAGGGGAAAGTGCTTGGTAAACAATTGCATGATTATAAAATAAAATGCATTCTTATAAAAACTATGTCCTCCTTTGCCAAGCCTGCTTTTGTACCTCTGGTTCAGGTAACCTTCATTTACCTTCTTAGTTCTCACACAATTAGAATGCATGTATTGGCTTTTTTTGGTAAACCTGCTTGCATCTCTCAATAAAAATAGAAGTAAATAGGTGGTGTGTATAGCTCAGCGATAGAGCGCGTGCTTAGCATGCAAAAGATCCTGGGTTCAATTCCCAGCATCCCCATTAAGGAAAAACAGCAACAATAAAAGCAAACAAACAAAAAAGGAATAAATAGTCAAAAATAAATGTCATTGAATCAGTGTTAAGAGTCCCTTCACAGACACACCAGGCTTTTAAAACTTGGCCCAGAATGCAGATAGGAGAAAGCATGACTTGTTTTTCTCTTACTCTTGTAAGGATTATAAAAAGGAGTGGCAATACTATTACTTTTAAGTTTTAAAGTATTAGTTTACTGCTTGGCCTGTTAAGAAATCTTTCTGTTAGTGTAAATTTTATCATCAGTTAATATTTATAAGTAATGTAATTTCATAGACTTCTACCATACACAGTTCTGTACCTCTTGTGTCCTATACTCTGGGCAGAAGATACAGAGCTTAACCAAGGAAGCCAGTTTCTATTACTGTAATTGCTTTAAAAGGTTACCTGAATGATTTGACAGAAGAGACAATAAAGAACTCTTACACAGGGAATTCTTTTTTTTTTTTTGCAGAATATGAACAAGATGCAACATTTGATAACAAAAGTTTTGTGTGTGTTAGATGTTTTCTGTAGTTTTCTCCACTTTAAAAAATTTACATATATTTAATATAATTTGTAAAGTAACAACATGAATTTAAAATTTTGTTTACCTGGGGGGAAAGAGCCTTTTTATCCATTTATTTTGAATAACTTAAAAACTTTTAGCAAAGAGAAAAATTACTTTCTTTATATCCTGTTTGTGAAACATTTCCCAGTAGAATACATTTTGGAAAGAAAGGAAGGCTAAGAAAGGAATGGCTGTATTAAATTATTTTCTGTTTGTTACTGGAAATGGTTGAAGTTATTTTATGTTGCTTAATTTCTTCTAATATTTATTTCTTATCTCTATTACAGTAGAAAATACAGAGTTTTTACAGCAAGCTGCTTTAGAAGAATATGGTCCAGAGCTTCATGTGGCTTTGAGGAGTCGAAGAGATGAATTACATTATTTAAGGAAACTTACTGAACTACTTTTTCCTTATATTTTGCCTCCTAAAGCAACAGACTGCAGGTATAAATAGACTGGAAAATGTCATAGCAGTACATGCCATATGTAGACTGCTATTCTTGATCATAATAGGAGTATACTGAAACTTGAGGTTAGCCTATGATGTGAATAATTTTTCATTTATGAAATATAATTTATTAGATCTTAAAATACCATTTTAGGAAATAAGTAATCATGATGTGTTGTGTTGCAAATTATTTTTTCTTGGAAATTGATCTCGGGAAATCAAAGATAAATATAAAAAATTAGTTTTCTTACTTGAGATCATTATACTTTTGTTACTTTCTTGGTGTTCCTTTTTAAAGACACCCACATTATGACTCCCTGGCAGAACACTTTGAGTAAGCTGTACGGACAAATTTAGGTTTTAAGGTATCTACCTGGGAAGAATAATTAGAGGTCATTTAGTCTAGCCTCCCTTGTTCCTACAGGGGCATATTTAGATTATTCCATGAAGTTACTTCTTTACTCTTATCCTGATAATCCTTAGAGGGAAAACCATGGCTTATTTTATTTATTTATTTGTTTGTTTTTAAATTGAAGTATAGTTAATTTACAGTATTACATTAGTTTCAGGAGTATGACATAATGATGCAGTATTTTTATACATTGTACTCCATTTAAAGTTACTCCAAAATAATAACCTGTGTTTCCCTGTACTGTATAATATTTCCAATCATGGCTTATTTTCAGTAATGTTCTTTAAATATTACTTTATTTTATTCAAAAATTTTAATTTTTAAAAATTTATTATTTTAATTTAGTATTTTAGATATTTTAATTAAACACTTCAGTTTTAAACTTTTAATATTAATTACAATTAATCTAATAGTTAATTATAATATTAATTACAAGTATTAATTTTACATATGAATTTATTATATATAAAAGTGTTAATATTCTGAGGTAGTGTTTTCTAATGCTCACTCAAGTTCCTTCTGCTGAGGAAATACTTTTTTTCCTCTTAAGTAGGTTCCTCTTTTAGCCAATTAAGGACTCCAGGTGTGGTCTGTGAACAGTAGCATGAGCATTACTTGGGGGCTTGTTAGAGATGGCAGAATCTCAGGGCACACCCAGACCTACTGAGTCATAGTCTGCATATGAGCAGGATTACTCTGCAAGAACTCATGTAAATCACTAAAATATATACAATATTGTTCCTTTTTCCAGATCCCTGACCTTACTTTTAAGAGAGATCCTCTCTGGTTCAGTGTTCCTTCCTTCTTTGGATTTCCTCGCTGATCCAGTAAGATGTAAAAAAATATTTTTTCTTTAATTGTGATAAAATACATCTAACATAAAATTTACCATCCTAAACGTTTTTATATGTACAATTCAGTGGTATTTAGTACACTTACATTGTTGAGCCACATCGCCATTACCTATCTCCAGAACTCTTTATCTTACAAAACTGAAACTCTGTACCCATGTGAACAGTAATTCTCCATTCCTCTGAGCCCCTGGCAGCCCTGCTTCTTGATTGTATTTTCTGTCTCTATGAATTTGACTACTCTAGGTACCTCATATAAGGGAAATGTTGCAGTATTTGCAGTCTTTGGCTTATTTTATTTAACATAATGCCCTCAAGGTTTATCCATGTTGTAGCTTCATGGTTCATCAGAATTCCCTTCCTTTTCAAGGCTGAGTAATATTCCATGTTTTGGCTTATTCATTTTGTTTATTCATTCATCCATTGGTGGACACTTGAGTTGCTTTTACTTTTGATCCCATAAGATTTTGAAGAAACAGGAATAATTTATAAGTGTCTTAAATGCCAAAGTCAAAATAACTTTCCCCATTTTCATGATAGTTGAGAACTCTATATTGTAGATTTTTTAAAAGTCCCTCTGTATTACATAAGTGCAATGCTTTACCACTGCTACATTTATTTCTTCATTTTTCTAGAAACTTTCATAATATGACAAAAGCTTTGAGAATTCTGGACAGCATACAGTAATGGAATTATTTTGATCTATCTTTATTCTTTTCCATTAGGATACTGTGAATCATTTGCTTATCATCTTCATAGATGACAGTCCAGTAAGTATTGGACATATTAGAAAATACTTCAGATTGCATTGAATTTTGATTCGTATGTATAAAATCAAATGGCATTTTATTGAATTAATTAATTCTCTTTCTTCAAAGCCTGAAAAAGCAACTGAACCACCTTCTCCTTTGGTTCCATTCTTGCAGAAATTTGCAGAACCTAGAAATAAAAAACCATCTGTAAGTATTTTTAGCAGTAATATATATTACTTTTGATATAAACAGTTTTAGCACATATTTATATAGCCTAACTTATTCTTCCTCCTGTATTGTATCAAGGTGCTGAAGTTAGAATTGAAGCAAATCAGAGAGCAGCAAGATCTCTTATTTCGTTTTATGAACTTTCTGAAACAAGAAGGAGCAGTGCACGTGTTGCAGATTTGTCTGACTGTGGGTGAGGCTTACCTGTGTACTTTACCAAAGTCATTGTAAAACTTTTTCATATACTTCAATATTTAGATTAGATCTGATGATTTAGTTGTCATCTGTCATTGTACTAAATTTCATTTACTAGATATTCTAAGGGTACCTGTGAGTTGGCTCCCAAGTGTCCACTCCTTTCCACATTGTGACATAGTCTATAACTGATTTCAGCCAAATCCTACTAGTAGAAAAAAAAAAACTACTAAAAATTCAGAATAATGAAAATATATTGAAGACCCAATCATTAGCGTTTTTGTCATAGTTTTTGTTGAGGGTTATTTTGATTAAATGATCAAATATAAAAATGTTTTATTTTGATCATAAGTTCTATAACATCTTGCATTGTTGGATTTAGAAACACTGTATCGACTTATCTGTGAAAAGATTAATTTTTTAATGCACCTGGTTTCTTTTTTAAATATAACTTAAAAAAATTGAGATATAATTTGTGCAGTGAAACTCATAGAACTTAGATCAGTTTTGATAAATCTGCACATCAGTATAACCTACACCTTTATAGATACAAAGAATATTTCCTTCACCTTAGAAAATTCCCTTAGGGCCCTTCCCAAATGATCCACCCCTGCTCCCAGTCTTGCCAAAGCAATCACTGTCTCATTTCCCTTACCACAGATTAGTTTTGCTTTGTATAAATGGAATCTCGTAGTATGCACTCTTCTGTGCCTGGCTTCATTGATTAAGGATAATGCTTTGTGAGATTGATTTGTGTTGTTGTGTAGATGAGTGGTTTGTTCTTTTTTTAATTGCTAAGTAGTATTCTTTTGTATGAGGATATCACACTTAATTCATTCTCCTTGGAGATGATTGTCTGCATCGCTTCTACTTTGGGGCATTATAAAGCTGCTGTGCACATTTTTGTATGGGGCTTTCTGTTGGGCATATATTTAATAACTAGAAGTAGAATTGCTGCGTCACGGGATAGATATATGTTTAATTTTATAAGAATGTGCCAAATTGTTTTCTAGAGTAATTGTACTATTTTACTCTCCAGCAAAGTGGGAGAGTTCTGATTGTGCCACAGCTTTACCAGAATTTTGCCATTTTAGTTGGTGTGTGGTGGTATCTTGCTGTGCTTTTAATTTGAGTTTCTCTAATGACACTTTATCATGTGCTTATTGGCCATTTGAATATCTTTCTATGGAATTGTTTGTCTTCTGCCTATTTTTTATTGAATTGTCTTTTTTTTTGTCATTAAATTATAGTAGTTCTTCATGTATTCTACATACAAGTCTTTTTGTCAGATATAAGTATTATTAATATTTTCTTCCAGACTATGGCTTATCTTTTCATTTTCTGAGTAGTGTCTTTTGATGAGCAGAACTTTTAAATTTTCATGAAATTCAATGTATCTGTTTTTAATTTTATGGCTAGTGCTTTCTGAGACTTCCATAAGAAATCTTTGCCTATCCTAAGTCAAGGTAGTATTTATTTCCCTGTTTTTCTCTAGATGCATTATAGTATTTTATTTTACATACAGGTGTGTGATCTATCTTGGAATGATTTTTGTATTGGTATTAGGTAGGGGTGGAGATTTATTTTTCCCCTGTATAGGTATCCAATTTTACCAATATCCATTTTTTGAAGAGACATTTCTTTCCCATCTTGAATTATTTGGGCATCTTTGTTAAAACATATATGTGTGGGTCTGTTTCTGGATTCTGTTTTCCTTTGATCCACAAGTCTGCTTTTTTTGGCCAGTACCACAGTCTTGATTACTTTGGCTGTCTAGTAAGTCTTGAAATCAGGTGGGTCTAAGGCTTCCCACTTAGTTCTTTTTCAAGATTGTTTTAGCTATTTTAGGTTCTTTGCATTTCTATGTAAATTTTAGAATTGCCAACCCTCCCCCAACATACACACACAGCCTGCTTTGTTGTTTTGACACGGGTTACATTGAATCTATAGATCAAGTTAGGGAGTAATGGTGTCTCAAGAGTATTTAGATTTCCAATGCATGAACAGGGTATATTTTTTCATTCATTTCAGTCTTATTTAATTTTTCTTCATGAAAATGGTTTGTAGTTTTCATTACGGGTCTTTGATTTTGGATTTATTTGCATGTGGTATTTAAAATAATTTTTCAAATTGTTGCTGAAGTTCAGAAGTAGAATTGATTTCTTACATACTGACTTTGTATCCTGTGACATTGCTAAATTCACTTGTTAGTTCTAGTAGCTTTTTTGTAGATTTCCTTAGGATTTTCTATATTTACAGTCATGTCATCTGCAAATACACAGTTTTACCTTTTCCTTTGTAATATTTATGTCTTTTATTTCTTTTTCTTGCCTATTGTGATGGCTGGGACCTTTACTCTAATGCTAAATTCAGGTGGTGAGAGCTGACATTTTTGCTTTAGGGTAAAATCATTTAGTGTTATATCATTAAGTATGATATTAGTCTGGGTTTTTTTGTAGATCCCTTTATTAGATTGAGAAAATTCCTTCTCTTTATAGTTTGCTGGGAATTTTTATCATGAATGGACAGTGGCTTTTTAAATGCTTTTAGTGCATTTCAGTAACCTATTTTGTCACCATGTTATTCCTAAAGTCCTCTTACTATAGAGCTGTAGTGAAGTCCCCTCTTTATTAGTAATTTGTACATTTTTTCTTAATCTGTATTGTTAGTGGCTTATAAAATTTTTAATATTTTTGACCTACTCATTTTCACCTTTCATTTATAGTATTTCCTTTCTTCTACTTACCTTGAGTTTAGTTTGCACTTCTGGTTTCTTAAGGTGAAAACACTGATGATTAATTTGTACACATCACTTCTTTCTTAATATTCTTACTTAAAACTATAACTTTCTCTCTATGAATTGCTATAACTGAATTCTGAGAGTTTTGATTTGTTGTTTTTTTATTGTCATTCAGTTTGAAATACTTAAAAATTTCTTGTGGTTTATTCTTTGACCCTTGAGTTATTTTGAAGTATATTGTTAAATTTCAAAGATTTGGGGATTTTTGAGGTATCTTATTATAACTGATTTCTGATTTAATACTGCTCTGCTCAGGCAACATATTCTGTGTGATTTCAGCTCTTTGAAATTTATTGAAACTTGTTTTATGGCCCATCCATATGGTCTGTCTTAACGAATATTTCATGTGCATGTGAGAAGAATGCCTGTTTTGCCGTGTTTGGGTAGTGTTCAGTTAGGTAAATTGATGGCTCATGTTCATATATTACACATTTTTTCATATTTCTTAATGGAGCTGCTATTTCTCCCTTTAGTTTATTAATTTTTTTCCATGTATTTTGAACTTTATATTAGGTGCACAGACACTTAAGATTGTTATGTCTTCTTGATGAATCTGTCTTTTTATCACTATAGAGTGCTCTTCTTTAACTTTGGTAATTCTCTGTCTTGAGGTCTGTTTTGTTTGATACTAATACAGAGCTATATCATCTTTCTTTACACTTGAATTTGCATTGTATACTTTTTCTATATAATTAAGGTATTTAATGTATTTACTGTAAACACTATATAGTTGAATCTTGCTTTTAAGAAAAAAAATCTAGTTTGATAATCTTTGTTTTCTAATTAGGGTGTGTAGTACATTTATACTTAATGTAACTATTGTATGTTTATTCTTAGATCTTTGGTCTTGGTGTTTCATATTTGTTCCATCTATTCTTCTTTTCATCTTTTCCTACCTTTCTTCGAGTTATTTGAGCATTTTTTAATGTTTTGTTTTATCTCCTCTGTTGACTTTTTATTTATGTCTCTTCTGTTTTTTTTGTTTGGCAGTTGTTCAGTGGTCATAATGATTACCCTATGCATCTTCTGTTTATCACAGTCTAATTTAAAAATATTTTACTGTTTCAGGAACAATATAAGAACCTGAGTGTACCTGAGTTTACTCCCTTCCTGCTTGTTGTGCATGTTATCATATAGTTTAATTCTGTGTAGGCTATGAAACCCCACAGTACATTGTTATTTCTTTCTTAAACAATCAACAATCTTCTACACACGCACACGCGCGCACGCGCACACAAACATTTTGGCCCTGAGAGTTACTGGGATATTTACTTTTCTGGTGGTCTTTATTTTTTTCTGCAGAACTGGATTTTGTTATCATTTTCCTTCTGCTGAAATAACATCTTTTTTGCATTTCTTATAGTACCAATCTGCTGGAGGTAAATTCCCTTATTAGCTTTTGTCTGTCTGAAAACATGTTTATTTTGTATTCATTTTAAAAAGGATTATTTTCACCAGATAGAGAATTTAAAGTTGATGGTTTTTTTTTTCTTTCAGCATTTTAAATCATTCTTCCATTGCCTTATAGACAGACCATTGTTTCTAATGAGAAATTATCTTTCATTCTTATGTTTGTTCCCATATATATATGTCCCTTTCTCCCTGATTGGTTTTGTAATTTTCTCTTTATTTTGGGGGGGGTTTTAGCAATTTGACTGTAATGTTTTTTTTTTATTTATCCTTCTTGGATTTTACTAAGAGTCTTGGATGTGTGGGTTGGAATCTTTAATCATTTTTGAAAATTCTTGGCTATTATCTCTTCAAATATTCTGCCTTGTTTTCTCTCTCCTTTCTTTTTGAGACTCCAGTTATATGAATTTGCTATCATTCCCAAAGATCTTTTATGTTCTATTCCAGTTTCTTCTTTTTTAAAACAAAAAAACTCCTTCCTTTCTCTCTGTGTTTCAGTTTGGATAATAAAGAATTAAGAGGCAAACTCCATATTACCTCTTGTAATTAAAAAAAAAAGGCAGTCAGTATTTTGGCTTTCCTAATGGTATCATCTATCATTTTAGAAGAAAAAGATTGATTTGTTCAGACTCTCTGCTCCATCACTAGTCTGTAGCCTCCATGATAGAAAGATACATTGTTTAAAAGCATTGGGCTAAAAAAGCCTTAGTTTTCACTGTTATTTAGTGAATCATTTCAAAATATTAAAAACCCTTGATATAAGAAATTAATCCAATATGTTCTTTAAAGAGAATTTTACAAATGTGTTTACTATTCTAAATTTTAGAACATTTGTATTGCTATGCAAGTGTTTACATATTTCATATTAGTATATAAAATATTTGATTGACTGAGCTTTTCTTTCATCTGAGTAGTTGTTTTACTCCCAATTAAATCTTTTGAAAAAGCTTAAAATGATGAGTAGATTGCTTATAATTGCTGCTTTAAATATTGATTACAGTTAGATTAGGGACATGAGGTTTTCATTGAATAGTTTTATTCAATGAAAATAATTCGCTTTTAAAAAAAACTCTTTCTGAATTTGCTAGAGGAATTCAATGACAGAATTTTGCGACCAGAGTTATCAAATGATGAAATGCTGTCTCTTCATGAGGAGTTACAGAAGATTTATAAAACATACTGTTTGGATGAGAGTATTGACAAAATTCGATTTGATCCCTTCATTGTAGAAGAGATACAAAAAAGTAAGTAAAAGATGATGATCAGAATGAATTTTGTAGCTCTTTTACTCTTTTCAGAGTTTTTTTCATGTATTCCCTGCTTTTTATTGCAACAGCTGTGTGAGATACACAGGCAGCCATTATCCTGTTTTCCTAACAAGATGAAAGCTTTGATGAAGAAACTTATTCACCATTCACGTAACTAATACTTGCCCGAACTGGAGCTTGGTTGTTCTGATTCCTCATTCCAGTGTGATTTATATGCCTGACAGTGGATATTCTGTAAAACAGTTTTAGTATTGTTTGTATTCTCTTTCACTGTCATAAATTTTAAACTAATATATAATGTATTTATGCCTTTCATAAACAATTTCTATGTTGTAATTTTTTTAATAGTTGCTGAAGGCCCATATATAGATGTTGTGAAACTTCAAACTATGAGATGTCTTTTTGAAGCATATGAACATGTACTTTCTCTCTTGGAAAATGTGTTTACTCCTATGTTCTGTCACAGTGATGAGGTAAGTCAAAATATTAATCTTGTTTGAGGATTCTTCTTCAGAATTTATTAGTGGCTTTAATATGTTAGATGAGTAATTCAAGTAACAAAATAAACAGAAAAATAAAACATGATTAATTAAGAAAATGAATACTGTTTTCCACTTCATAACTTAAAGGAGATTAGAAGTTGATTATAAAAATAATTCTCAATAACAAAACCATGTGTGTATGTATGTGACTAGTAGATTGTGACTAAATTGGTCTATCTCATTTGCCATATGCCTGAGTGACTTTGTAGTGGTGATGCAGAAACCCCATTCTTCTTGTGTATGTGTTATTTACAGGCTTGTGGAAATGAAATGGCCTGAATACCTCCATGTGCAGTATCTGTCCTTACTCTATTTGACTGTGGTTATATTCACTTGATTTAAGTAATATTTTTTTTAAACTGGAAAGTAGTAACGTAAAATAGCATGTTTCAATATCAAATATTAGTTTAATAAGTCATAACTATTTTTGAAGTATTTCAGACAACTTTTAAGAGGTGCAGAATCACCAACACGCAATTCAAAATTCAACAGGTATGGTTATTCAATCATGTATGGTTTTTTTTGGTACTTGATGCTAATCATTCTGTGATAGCATCATTATTTTTACTAGCTATTTTTCTTTGAATATGTGGTTTCATTGCTACGTAAGTAGGCAAGACATTTTACTAAGGAATTGTAGAGCTAAATTACGTATAGTAAGTTGAAAATGCCTGAAATTCTTTTAGAAAAATTTAAGAAACATACCATTACCTTGTTAATCTAATAATTAACATTTATTAGTGCTTAATCACCTGCTTTACTGGACACTATGTACTGCATGCGTAATTGAAATCCACAGTTAACTCAATTTTAGAGGATAGTTTGTTTTTTTCCCAGAGAGTGCTTTTTAGTAAAGTACCCACTGGTTATAAACGGGGAGGGTTTTTTCTCCCTTTCCCTTCTTGACTTTCTGGAAACAAAAGTGTGTAGTCAGATGACCTCAAGAAAGGCATCTTTCTCTTCAAGAAAGAAGAGAGACGCTTTATCCATTTATAAACTGGATAATTAATGTCATGATTTGTCCCTTACGTTGTTATATGTACAAAATTGACAGAGATATCAAATCTATGATCTGTAGAATTAATATTCACATTGCTTTTAACACCGTCCAGTTTAAGCAAGGATCTGATAATATACATATATATAAATTGGAAATGTGGTACAAAGAGAGAAGTAGATAGGTCAGAAAATGGAGTAGTTTTATATAGAGATAGTACAAGGAACAATGTGAAAACCTTAGCCATGGGGAGAATGTATTTCATTTTTTGGCATTACCAAGGGTTGTAGAAATAGATTTAAAGTTTTTCTAATGTTGACTATTAATTTTTACATAATGCCTCAATATAAGTAGTATACATGTTATAATTTTTCTGAAAGGTGGGAAATATCTTTATGATTCTTTGTTAAACTGTCACTCGTTTACTTTTTTGTTAGAATTTATGTGTTGCAGTCATGAAACAACAGTTAATTTATTTAACAAAAATCCTATTCATGCTATTTCAAATAGTATTCTTTACCCAATTCACGCACCTTCTTTCATGTGAATACTTTTTCAAAACTTTTGTCAGATTTCCCAGCATCCCTTGAGAAGCAGGTGGAATTTATCCCTGTTTATGTATTTAGGACGTTTAGAGTCTCATACTGACATTGATCTTAATGAAACACCTATATAAGACTATTTAAGAGGAAATGGTTCTTTGATCTCATAAGCCTGTGGAGTAGCGAAATGTAAGTCAGGGTCATAACGTTAGAGATGGAAAACTTTCTTTGTCGCTTTGAGAAAACCTAGTTGTCTTCAACATATTAAGACACTAATTTTGCTAGCTTTAAAGCATAAAATTAATAGGAAGAAAATATGAGTTGTTTTCATTCTAGGTACTGATTATGGTCTTTTAAAGTATGTTTTTCTTTATATTGACCTGACTCTAACATTAACTATCAGTCTTGTCAGGACTCTGCTTCTGTGATACTTAATGATTTATTTACCTATGTAGAATAAGCTAAAGATTTTTAACGTTCTTTCATTGAAAATTTAGAGTAACATTGCTAATTTGCTGTTAGATGACTTAAAATATGTAAAGGATTTATTCATATATTTCATATCTACATTCTTTTTAATTGTATTTTAAAAGTAAAGCTTTAATGTGTGTTAATATTAATCTACTATTCTCTTTCATTCTGTACTTAAGGCATAACTTAAAAAAATACTTAGGGGTCTTCTGTTAACTTTGCTTCTTAGCTTAAAACATAACTTTTTAAAATACCCAAACAAAAAACGTTTGTAGCATGCACAGTTCTATCTAATCCAGACATGAATTCCGTGCTAGAAAATACGAGTTTGTTTTCTGTGCCAGGTTTTTGATGGCTTAGTCTCTGAATACTTCCACTGTATCAAACAAATGGTATGCCTAAATGAGGACAAAAAAATACAGAATTATTTCCTGACATATTGAGTTTTTAAGAACTTCTTTTAATGATCTAGAATTCAGACTTCTCCCCCCCAACAGTTAGTCATTGTGTTTGTTTCTCTTTCCTTTATCATGTTATTCATAAGAATTCCTTTCCTTTGTGAAGATGAATGCTATCCCTCTGTATAACTTTTAAAGCTTTTTAATTTTGTTTTGTGTTCTGAGGTGAAACTTATTTAATGTCTGGGCTTTCTCTTTCTCTTTTCCTTATATAATCTCACATATCTGTTACTGCAGAGGTAGCCTAAGTTTGGATGATTTTCGGTAAGTCTTGAGACAGCATGTGATTCTTCTCTGTATAAATTACCTGTTTAACTCCAAAAAGTACACCCAAAACAACCTAAGTATATAACTAAAAAGAAAAAAAAGATGAAACACTTTTATTAATTCCTTTATGTAAGCTATTTGGGATATTCTTTTAAAATTAACTCTACTTTGATTCTAGATGTCTCCTTTTTGAAATAGCATGATATATGTCATCATAAAATAAAAACATCAGTATAAAAATAAAATGAAAAAGCTAGTATTTAGCTTTTAAAGGCTATTGACTCATTTTTTTGTTATTAATTTTACTAAATTACTTTCGGAATTATTTGTGTTTAAAGAACTTTTTCAAAAGCAAAAAGTACAATAGTATTTTGGGGCATAATTACAAGTGATATATTTTAAAAATATGTCATATTTCAAAAAGCCCAATCATTTTATAATTTATCTGGGTCCTAGAGATTAGAATAATCTATCTAGATTTTAGAGATTTTAATAATATTTCATCAACATTATCATATTTGTTTTTGGAAACATTTCTTCTATCAGAGAGAGTTATGTTTACAATCCTGAATTTTTTAAAAATACTAATTGCATGTTTGTTTAATAGAATAATCTTCTAGTTTAAGTACCTTTTTTACTACTTGCTACTTATTATTAGAGTTTTTCCAGTTTTAAAATAAGTTTGATTTGCTCCTTGGACATGCATAAAATGCATGTCACTAATATATATACCTGGTGTATTTAAAATTTGATCAGTTTACTTTTATTTCTGTAATTGTTGCATTATTTTTATAAATACATTTTCCTTTAGGAATAATAGCTATTCATTAAGTTAAGCATTCAAAACAAACTTTCTTGGATTTAAAATAGTCGTTTTTATTTGGGCATCTTTTGTAAGGGTAGTATTATAGTGAGCATGAATTTTAAATTGGATAAAAGTTATGTTTTTATTTGTTGAAACATGCGTCAGTAGGCTGTAATGGAGGAAATTTTTGCTGCTTTTTGGCATGTTTTTGTTGTTACTTTCTAGCTATTTTTGCTTTAGAAATTCGCTTTTGGAAAAAAATGATAAAACCGGTATTTAATATATATGACAGAGTGGGCTTCTTCCTTAGGCTACATTTGCTTTTATCTTTATGCTCATTGCTAACCCTTCCCTTTGGCATTTAATCAATTGTTTTTATTACTTTGAAGTTACATAATATACTTCATTTTTCTTTTAAATATATGTATGATTATTAAGTTGAAGTTTGCTTAAACATTTTTAGTCATTCTTAGAATTTTTTTGTTCAGTTTCATCTGAAAATGAGGTACTGAGAAGGCTGTAGTGTTATATTTTTTTCTGTTACACTATGTTACTTCAGTATTACAGTGCAGTTCTAAAGGATAGTCTGTTTTGGACATTAGTCTTAACCACATTTTTAATGTTATTTCAAAACGTGTATGGCAGTAAGAAATAAGTACCACTAGGGGGCTCTCATCTTTTATACTTCTTAGTTCAGTTAATGTTTTAAAGTTAAATAGTAGGTAAATTTCAAATGTTGGTTAATAAATATTGTCCCATTGATTCATCCCCCCCAACCCCACATTTAAACTTTAAATATTCTGTCCCTTTTGGCTTTTGAGATACTGAGAGTTAATTTAGGACTGAGGACTCCAAAAAGTTACGTTGAGCTATACCTTCAGTTTACCTTTCACAACTCTTTTTATTACGGTTTACAGTAATTTGCTATTTCTTGACGCATTTTTGTTTAATATTAGGAGCACACAGAAAAGAGGAGAATCATTTGGAATCAGCAGAATAGGTAGCAAAATTAAAGGAGTATTCAAGAGCACCACAATGGAAGGAGCTATGTTGCCTAGTTATGGTTTAGCTGAAGGTGAAGATGACTTTGTAAGTAAAAATTCTTCAGTTTGATGTCTGTATAACTTCAGACTTAAAGTTGACATAACAAATTGGATATGCTCACTTGTTATTTTGCCTCTTTTTTATCTTGCTTCTTACTTCAAACTTCCTTTATATTTCCCATTCTTCCATTAGTTATTATAGTTTCATGGTGCTGATTAATAGATGTCCTGCCTAACCCCTTGATACTCAAATTGTGATCTGTGTATCAACAGCATCAGCATTAGCTAGGAGCTTGTTATAAATACAGAATCTCAAGCTGCATCCTAGACCTGCTGAATCATAATTTACGTTTTAACAAGATCCCCAGTTGATTTATATGCACATTACACTCTCCATGCTGTTTTGTTTCTTTGGTATCTTTTGACATGAAGTTTTGCTTGAAATGCCTTTTTTCCTTTATTTATTTAGAAAATACATACTTATCTTTCAAAGTCCAGCTGCTTCCCAGAAGCCTTTACCTGAGCCCCCCAAATAGAACTGAACATTCCCCCCTTTGTTGCCCCTATTAGATCATATGTTAAAACATGTACCATATTGTGTTTGAAATTATGATTTAATTTATGTGTTTGAAAGTATGTTTATGAATATCTTCCCTCTCAATTAGTGACTTCCATAAAGGCAGAAATTGTCTCATTTGTCCTTTGCGTTAACAAATCTTTATTGAGCAGAGATCCTGGATCTTCATTTTGCCTTCTAATATCTGTGAGCGCTAGAGAAAAAAAGGTGATTAGGACCTAGACTTTGCTTACAAGAAACTCACTAACCTGGGTGTAAAAGGAATGAATATTAGTGACTGGATTGGTAATGACCAAGAAGGAACTGGGGAGAGAAGAGTGAAAAAAAAAAACATTTTCCCTCTTTACCCCTTCCTTTCAACGTTTTTAACATTTGTTAAAAAGGTTCACTGCTTCTTCACAATAATTTAAATGGAAGGGTATCTTATTTAATCCTTTTTTGCTTTTTAGATAATCTAAATACAGCATTTTTTTTTCTCTTTATGCCCTTGTTTTTCCTTAAGAGTATGGGTAGAAGAAAGACAGTAGACCAAAAGAGGGAGTCTTTTAAAAAAATAATGTTTATTTAGGTTTTTAAATTTTAAGCATGTTTTTAAAGTCTCAATTTTTTAATAATATAGAAAAGTGGAAAAAATTTAAAATACCACCTATAATTCTATCACTCAATAACCCCTTCTGTTAACATTTTGGTGAGTCTGTTTTTTTAAAATACCTTTCCCTTCTCACCCCCATAAATTTAGGCTACACACACACACACACACACACACACACACACACACACACATGTCTATACATATATATGCATATATAGTTTGTTATCCTGCTCTCTCTCCACTTAATATTATAGCAAAAGCATTTACCCATGTTTTGTGAACTTTTTGAAACATAATTTTTATGGGAGGAGATGTACTTTTTTTGTTGTTCTTTCCATTTACTTGAAATACAAGCTATATTTTTGCTTCAGGAATAGGAAGCTATCTTTAAAAAGCTAAGAAAGTTTGTTCTGTTTTGTAGTGGCCAAAGGAAGAAGAAAATTCTTGATTTGAAGCAAAGATAATAATAATGGAAAGTAGAAGAAGAGGGAAAACTAATCTCTAGTACTCTGAACAGAAGAGGCAGGGGTGGATACAGTGTTAAACCAGACCAAGATGGTGCCCACTAAGGATGTAGGGGGCTCTGTGCTAGTTCTAAGCTGTGGGACCTTGGGAAATCTTTGCCTTGTTTAGGAAGTTTAGAGGGAAGGGAAGTAGGGGAAAGGGAAATTGCCAGTCTCACTGCCAGGGCTAAAGTGGTATGTGATCCAAAATTGGGACCTGAAAGACATTTTTTCCTCTTTTTTTTTCTTTTTAGAAAAATGATCACCTTGATGTGATCATGTGATGTCAGTGCCTCCTTGCTATGTGAACTTGGGTAAATTGCTTAATTTTATTTTGATTTAATTTCCTCACGTATATAAGAGTATCTAGCTTATATACGGGTGTTGTGAGGATTAAGCAAGTAATATATATGAAGCACTTAGAAGTACCTAGCACATAGTAAGCACAATGAGTACTACACAGTGTTATAATACCATTATATAAATTATTGATTAAACTGGCATATGTCTGCTGGCCTGGGAACAGAGTCTGCTATGTAAGATTAGATCTCTCTGAAAATTTCTTTCCAAGTTCAGAACTGATTTACAAGTAAACTTCTGGAACATAATATGCCCATTGGTATATTGACAGTTATCTCCACACAGGGAAAAGATAATAATGAGTTAAATTAGTATTTCTCAAGGAAATAGGAGGACATCTCTTTGCCTTTTATCTTCGGCCTCCTTTATTCTTATGCAGGAAGATAAACTCTTTGTAGAGGGAACATCTATTTGAAAATGAAAAAGTACTTGGTTTTCCTTTTTTAAAAATTTTGGTTATGTACTTTTAAATAATATTAAAGGAATCCCTGAAAATTCTTCAAGAAATATTTCCCTAGAAGTTTTTCCTTTGGTTTTTTTTTTATATAAACACCATTTAAATGGTAAGAGTACTAAAACATAAAACTTTGTCCTTTGTCTTTGATATTTTTATGTTGCTAAGAATTTTGTTCTCCCATTTTGTTTCTTGGATTGATTTTGTGGAATTTCTTTTTATTTAAGAATGTTCCATTTTTGACTTTTAGTCAGCATGTTAAACAAATTCTCTATCATTTTATGATTCATTTTATTGTCTCTTCTACAAAGCCAAATCCGTTAAAAAAATACACTTGTGTTAACCACAGAAAATGCTGCCCTGTACCTCAGATTCCAGGCAATGGAGTGTGCGTTTCCCTCATACATGCTTCTCTGTTTTTCTTCCACGTTTATAAGGAGATAGCCTTGTCTCCAAAGAGTCAAAAAACCAAGATCTATCATCTGTTTTTATAGTTTTATTTATTTTTTTTTAGGCCTACAAGACTTTATTGTTTTCAACAGAGCATTAAGAAGTCCTCCTAAGATTATTAACGGTCTTATTAGGGATTACTGAAAGCCATTTTCAGACAGAAACAGAAAAAAGGATCATTGCCAGGGACTTTGTGGAAGAGGAAAAAAATTCACTTAAAAGAAAGGTGACTCCCAAGTGTGAGAGGAGAGTAGAATAGAGAGCGAAGGAGTGCTAGAATTCTGGAGAGAAGTACCTCTCTGCTACTGTTTTGCTCTGACTAGACTGAATTCTGAATTCTCTTGAGTGCTACAAACTTTGACTCGTTTTCTTAAAAAAGTGTGTTCAAGATGGTTGTGTTTTATCTGTAAAATTTTGCCCCTTTAGTATGAATCAGAGGTGTCTTGGTGACCAGGTGTTACAATGTGCCAATTCAGAGGTTCTCTTCTGATTTAATGAAGTAGACATTTTTTCCCCCCTTCTTTCTGCATGTATTTTTCTAGAACATGTTTAAAATTGCTTTTTAAACATAATTGCTCTTCTGGTAATTTTTTTAAAATATTTATTTTAAACAGTTAACATTATTAAAATTTTAGAAGCCAGGAGATGAATAAACAATCTTAACTATACAGGTGGGTCCTTTTCAGACCTTTTTTCTAATTTAATATTATTTAATGCAGTGGTGAGTATATTTATACTTGTACCTTTTTCACAGATTAAAAAATATTTATTTAGAATAAATACTTTCATTAGGGTAAGTTACCAAGTGGAATTGCTTAGTTGAAACTGTTTTATGGCTTTTTGTAAATGCATATTGCCAAACACTTTCCAGAAGGGTTTTACTTAGATCTTGTAACTAACAATATATTACAGGGGGATGGGGTATAGCTCAGTGGTAGAGTGCATGCCTAGCATGCACAAGGTCCTGGATTCAATCCCCAGCACTTCCAATAAAACAAAAAATAAATAAACCTACTTACCTCCCTCACCAAACAAACAAACAAACAAACAAAAAATCCCCAATATATTACACATTCAGTTTATCTGTGCAATTTCCATCAGTGGCTGTTATCATAAAA
Organism: Camelus bactrianus; assembly: GCF_048773025.1. Classification (NCBI taxonomy): domain Eukaryota; kingdom Metazoa; phylum Chordata; class Mammalia; order Artiodactyla; family Camelidae; genus Camelus; species Camelus bactrianus. The sequence goes on from NC_133546.1 coordinate 62,207,217, forward strand.
CCTTACATTCCTAAATGAAAGATATCAGTACAGTAATTTTACTTGTTATTACCAAAGTTAAATATTTTTCTATATTTATGTATATTTATTAGCTTTTCCAGTAATTGCTGAAGTTTCTATTTTCTGTTGAATTTTCATATGTGGATGATGTAATGAAACCTGGAGTTGATGCTAGTAACTTGTTAGTTTTAGTTTTTTATCTTTACATTTTCAATAGAAAATTTGATATCACCTAATTTCAAAAGTATTAACAAATTATAGATTTATACAACTTTATAGTTTGTATCTCATATGCTATAGGTGTAAAGGTCCTGGAAATACTAAATTTTTACTGATGATTTTTTTCCAGATTGAGGAAGGTATTGTTGTAATGGAAGATGATTCTCCAGTAGAAGCCGTGAACACACCTAATACTCCTCGGAACCTTGCTGCATGGAAAATTAGCATTCCATATGTAGACTTTTTTGAAGATACATCCTCTGAAAGGAAGGAGAAAAAGGAGAGGATACCCGTGTTTTGTATTGATGTTGAAAGAAATGATAGAAGAGCCGGTAGGAAGCTTTATGAGTACTTTCTTGAAAGATGCCCATTTGTTTGTATTTCTCAGAAATGAAAATTTCTAACTGTTGAATATGACTGCAGATACGAAAGATGTTCAGGACAGAAAATTGAATGAAAGCTCAGGATATTCTGTGTTATCCCTGTTGCCCTATTTTGTGCTGCAGCCACCGGTGTTCTCCATTGTCAGCACTGCAATGGCATCGTGCTGCGACCACTTAACCCCGCCTGTCTCAGCACGGCAGGCAGCAGGACGGTGCCACCTGCAGGACACTGCCATCTCTGAGCTCATCTGCCTGTGCTAGCAGGGCACATAGGGAGTGAGGTACCGGCATCTGCCGGTGCCTGCGTCTCTGAGAGAGTTTCCTCTCTCCCCTGCCCCTCCAGCAGATGTTTTCAGATTAGCAAATGAGCCTTCTTACACATAGTCTAGGCACTTTTCAGGCTTACTGTGGGGCTTGGAGCGAGTGAGACCCCACATGAGTCTTTTAAAAAGGGAATCTCAGTTTCCTATAGCACTTTGGGTCCCTTGAATGTCAGTCACATTGGGTTTCTAAGCCAGACATTTTGCAGACTCATCTCCCAGGTGTAGATCCCAGGGATTGGGGGGCCTGTTGTGGGCCCCAAACCCTTGCTTCTCTGGGAGAAGTGCCAGACTGGTGAGATCCCTCTCTGTTCTGTGTTGCGTGCTGGGGATAAAGTTTTTGCCAAGATCATGTCTCTGCCTTTCTTACCTGTCTCGGTGTGGTCCTTTTGTCCTTTGTTGTGGAGGAACAGTTCATCTAGTTTTTAGAACTTTTTCAGAAGAAAATGATTCATATGTAGCTATAGATTTGGTATGTCTGTTGGAGGTACTGAGTTTACGATCTTCCTGCACTTCCATCTTGGACTTCTGCCCCCCATATAAGTAAATTTATGAAAACATGTAGTAACTTTTACCTCCTTTTGAAAGATTTATATGTCATATACTGTACAATGTTTTAGGAGTATACTTTTGTTTTTGCCTTTTGGACAACTGTCTTTAATTTTTCTGCTTTATTTATAAAAGTTTGGCTTAATTTGACATAAAATTAAACCCAAAATATCTTAAAACTTGTATTCTAAGATAATTTTTGTCATCAGTGCTGCAGACTTTTTACCATCAATATAATGTGCTTTTAGGAAGCCATAAGGGAAAAAGTGTATCATTTAAATACTACATTGATTTTATATGTATAGCAGAATGGCAATTTTAACATTTTTAAAACCAAAACTAAGTTTAATATAGATCTTAGAAAAATAGTATTTGCTTTATAGGATGTAACTATATCACGTTGGTTTTTCTGAATACAGGTGTTGTTTTTGAGTGGGTTCAGTTAACTTGATCCATTGCATTTCCAAATCTGTGCTAGCTGTTAACACTTTTGGGGTGTTTACTCTGCTGTGCACTGTACAGAAAAGTTCTATGGTGGATTGTTAATGTAATAGGTACAATTAAAGATGGTTATTTTTATTATAAGCAAACTAAAGCACAATGAAGTTAAGTTTTTGTTCAAGTTCACATACTTAGTAAATGGGGGAGCTGGAATTGAAATAGGCAATGTGACCTGATGCAATTACATTGTGTTGTTCAATTTTCTAGTCACTAGCCATATGTGGCAGTTAAAATTAAATTAATATTAAAATCTCAGTTCCTTACTTACACTAGCCACATTTCAAGTGATCAATAGCAATATATGGCTAATAGTACCTATGTTAAAATATAGAACATTTTCAGAATTGCAGAAAGTTCTCTTGGATTGCGCTCTTCTGTGCAATATATTAGATCAGGACAATTGGCAAATATTTGAGAGCTCCAAAATTGATTACAAATTTTTATGAAATGTGTCATTTTTGTGACATTTAAAACTTAAGCATAATTGCATAATTTTTTGAACCTTCTGTAAGCTCTCTGATTCTGTTGTAGGAAAATGTATATATTGTTGAGATGACTTCATAAATAGGTGAAAGGTATCAGTCTCTACTAAGTAACTTAAAATATTGGATAAAATATGTTCATAATGTGATGCCAAAGAATAATAAATTATTAAGACTGGAATAATTTTTAGCTTTGTATGCTTAATGTTTTAAATAGTGCATCCTCTTAGTAGTAGTTTGTAAAGTTATTTATTTCTCAGTGGGCATTCATTCGTTTTACAGTTGGGCATGAGCCTGAACATTGGTCTGTCTATAGAAGATATCTCGAATTCTACGTACTTGAATCAAAACTAACAGAATTTCATGGTATGTTGTCCTTTTTGTATAAAACTTTACATTTCAGCATTAGCTTTCTTGAACGCTGTTGAACAAGATTAACTTTCTAATTTTAAGTAATTATACTAAAGAAATGTAACAGTGACACTTGTGTACACTACTATTGATGACAGAAATGTACTGTTTTTATCTTATTTTAGCTTATTTATTTTTTCAAGTTTTTACAATGCAAATTTATTACTTTTTAAATAATAATGATATTAAAAATTTAAAATATAGCTATCCTTTAAGTATATTTTAGAAAGATTCTCTTTCCAATTTAATTTTTGTTTATCTTAATGTGGCGGAGAATTTAAACCAGATATTTCAGAGTTGCTGTGTTCTTTTGCCATCATCTGAAGTAAACATGTTTGCTATGCAACATGGCAAATATTTTGTTAGATTTAGTTATGGAGAAAACACCTTGTAGTTGTATGTTTCTTTTAAGGGTAGATCAATTATAAAAGGAGAACATTTTTTCTTTTCAGTTCTTTCTCTCCCTTCTCAGTCTCTCTTATCTATACATTTATTTTAATTAATATTAGACATATAGTCATGAAATATTTCCAGTCATTTTGTATATAGATTGTTAAGTTTGAATTGTGTGTTCTGAATCTTTTTATTTTAAAAAAGCCATATGGAGTGTCCCCTGAGCCAAATTCAGGTTTCTTCTGAATTGAGAAGGGCATGGAGACTTCTTCACCCTGCTATAAGAACAAAACCCACAATAAGGAGATTATTAGAAGACAAAAATACAAGGTCCCACTGCATACTTTTTTGCCCGGATTTTGAGTTTGTATTTGCCTTTAAATAGTTTTCTCTTTGCCTTTTGCCAGTCTGGTACAATGCCATCCTTGTCTTGGTCTTTCTCTGAGACTTTTCCTTTTGGTTTAGTTGAGAGAAGATCATTTATCTCCATAATTTAAAATCCTGGATCAACCAGTATTGGTTGGACTCCCAACAGTACTTTTCCTTTTTGGCACTAAAATTTCCAAAGTCAGCACTATCTGAGAAAAAAATGTTCATGGTTTTAAAATTTTGCTTTTAAGCTTACATAGCATTGGCAAGATACTTCCTTTTTCCTATGATGATAGAGTAGGTATTTCTTTCTTTCTTTCTTTTTCTTTTTTTAAATGGAGGCACTGGGGGTTGAACCCTGGACCTCATGCAAACTAAGTATGTGCTCTACCTCTGAGCAATATTGCCTCCCCTCCACCCCAGTAGGTATTTCTTTAGTAAGATTTTGTATAATAGAATCCCACCAATTTCAAAATAATCTCATGATAATTTTTTGAAGCTTTTTGTTTTTACTAGTATAGAAGGCTAAATAAATCTGTGTCAGCTAAAAGCAGTGATCTTTTGGTTATCAGTAGACTCAAGTTCTTTGTTCTGAACTTCTGTCTCTGAATTTTGTCAAGATTATTTAAAGGATAATGTCACATCTACAAGGCAGCATTGTGAATCTGAATTTGCCATAGTAAATCATAAATTAGGTTTTTAAAATAGTAACAGATCATAGTAATAACTTTCATATATATTAATTTCAGGCACATTTCCTGATGCCCAGCTTCCTTCCAAGAGAATTATTGGCCCCAAAAATTATGAATTCTTAAAGTCTAAGAGAGAAGAGTTTCAGGAATATCTCCAGGTATAGCAGCAACATAATTTAAAACGTCCTCTAATTTTCCCTTTTTCTCTTGTACATACATATGTGCTTTGCCTTAGAAATACCTGTCAGTGTGGATTTCTAGAATTCTTTTATTAAAAAAATTTTTTTCCCATGTGGAAATGGATCATTGTCAAGAGTGTGCTTTTAAAAAACAATGATGACCAGTGAAATACCAGGTATTTTCTTGGAGGGAAAAAAGTCTTGTGTTGGGCTTAGTGTAAAACTTCTGGTGTGGAAAGTTAGAAGGAAAGAAAAACTTTTGGTGTAAAAGATTAAATGCATCCTAAGAATACTGGGTGGTTTTTGTTATTTTGTGTTTTGCATTTTCTGAACTCTGGAAATTTCCCTCCTGTTTTATTTCTTAATTCTTTTTTTTTTTCTTTCTGCAATTGTAGATGTTTTTCCAATTTCTTGGCATTTTCTTACTCTCTACCATTCATCACTTTAAATTAAATACTGTTTTTCTCAATGTGTGTACATTTTGTTTTGTAAACAGTGTAATTGATATATTTCTATTGTTGGTATAGTCTGCTTAAAAGTTACTTACTTGAAACTTCTCTAAAATTAATGTCTTTTTTCTTTAATAAAGTGAATAAGGCCAAAGAGTGGATACTTTCATTTGTTTTATTACAAAAAAAAAAAAACTCCTTTATTTGGGCATGGAATTTTATAGTTTTAAGTGTTAATTCAGTTAAATTTCTATGTTTTTTAGCCAACAGTAAGTACTTTTAAGTTAAAAATATTTAACAGTATAAAGGAATATTTACATTTTATTTTCTGTATTTGAACTAATGAATATTTCAACCCAGAAAACATTTTTTGTATAAGTTTTTGGTGGTATGAAAATTGAAATATGAAATAACTATGAACTACTGCAAGAGTATTTGAACACAGCATATGCAAAAACCGTGTCTTTGTTGATATCATTAACCCATTATTTGAACTGACTAATTCTTTCTAAGAATTAGAGAACCTCATTCTAGAAGAAATATTTTCTGGTAATATGGAATTAAAAGTTGCAGTACTGGTATTTCATTTATATAGATTTCTGCTCGTAGAGCTTTGTAACTATGAAATAGTTACAAAACATTATTAGGTAAGACTGGGTTAAATTTGGCTTTAAAACATCAGTTTATCTTGTTAGAAAATAGTGTTGCAAGGACAGACAATAGAGTCTCCAAGTTGTTTCGTATTTCCATGTTTGGTTCTCTGCAAAACCCTTTATACCAGTTTCCTTTAATTATCAAGAAAGTTGTATGATATTGTAACACTTGTTCTGTAGTCGAGAAACTGAGAAGTAATATAGCTAATCTTGAATCTTCCTTCCTGTGTGTCAGGTACTGTGCTCAATGCCTTATCTAACAACGCTTTAAGTGGGTAGTGTTATCTTCATTCTGCACATGAGGAAACCGACTCTTAGGCAGTATAGGAACTTTTCTAGGGACACCTAGCTAGCGAATGGACAAGCCAGAATTCAAACCCATTCGTGTCTGACTACAGGGGTCTTACCTATTATGTGATGCTATTCTTTCTATAGATGTGCTTTGTTATTATTCTGAATATAAAATAGCTTTTGAGGATTTAAATTCGTTTTCTTGGTTAAAAAATCATTTTAATGTAGTTTTCATCACCCTTCTATATTTTGAAAACTGTTTTTTCCTTTTTTTTTTTTTTTCTATTTTTGTTCATCAAGAAACTTCTGCAGCATCCAGAATTGAGTAACAGTCAACTTCTGGCAGATTTTCTCTCCCCCAATGGTGGGGAAACACAATTTCTTGATAAGATACTACCAGACGTAAATCTTGGTAAGTCAATTTAAAGAATCATGTAGAGTAGGATGAACTGAAAAGAAAGGAAGTAGTATTTTCAGATTAATTTAGAAAAATAGTTTATATAATGAAGCAATATATCAAACTCTGAAGGACTTTTTATACACTGTTAGTGGGAATATAAATTGGAAAACCACTTGTATGTATAACTGAATGACCCAGCAGTTCTTCTCTGAGATGTACACTTGAGAGAATCTTGTATTCATGTTTAGGAATGTTCATAGCAGCATTGTTTATAATAGCCAAAATTGGAAATAATACAAATGTTTGTCAGCAATGGGGTAGGCAGATAAATTGTAGTAGATTCACAAAATGTATACGTATGGCAATGAATACCTGTATCATGCTTGGAACGGTGTTGATAATCTTAAAAATATAATGTTGAATTAAAGAAGCAAGACACAAAATTATATATACAGCATGATTCCTTTTATATAAAGTTCAATACCGACTAAGCGATAAGGTAAGTCTGAAAAATTTGAATAAAATTGTTAGAGATAATAATGAAAGAAAAGCAGTATTTCTAAGTCTATTTTATATAATGTAATCTTAAGTATATATAGAACTAAATGAATGGATTAAATATTGTAAGTGGGCATTTGGCTTTTATCCGTATCTCTCCAAATAAATACATATAGTTGAGCTGAAATATTTGGTGTGTGTTTGGTAGGGGATCTTCCTATCTGGGGAAAATGTGAGAACATTTTTTATTTGGTTATATGTAATGTTTAGGGTATAGAATTGGGTAAACCTGGTTACTGACTAGGTTTCACTGAAGGAGAAGAAATGATCAAAGATGATCCAGGTTTCTATGTAAACAACTGGATGAATGCTGTCACTTGCTGAGATAGGGAATACATTTAGCATAGTTCTGAACTTGTTGAGTTTATAGAATCCAGTTCAAGAAATTTTATAAGGAGGAGAGACCAGGAGACAGGCATGAAATAGAGATTTGAATGCTATTTGAAATCAGAAAATCAGACTGAGGAAATAATTTGGCTCAGGAAGAGCATGTAGAAGAGAGAAGCATAGGATGAAACACTGTAATTTAAGGAACCTGGGAAATTCTAAGGCAGGAGTAGTTTATGGGGGGGTACCAAAAGAGAAATAGCCTGGTGAGGGGTTTGGAGGTGTGCATGTTATAAAACAACCTCTTTTTAAATTTTTCATTGTTTTTTGCTGTTGCCATTAACAATAGCAAAATTGCTGCTTTTTCTAAATGAGCTGAAAGAAGTTTAAGTTACATTTATCAATTTTGACTAATTTTTGTAGTCACTTCTAACTGCTTGAGAAAATCTTATGACGTTTAATATTTTATAATAAGGGAAACTGGAGATAAGATCAAGAAAAAATTCTGGCAAACAGGATTAGAATGTGTATTCTTAATCTGAAATTCAGGATATCAACTATTCAAATAGCCAATTTACATGTTTAGCAATTTTTAGGACTGTTTTTGGACTAACTTTTGCATAGTTTTTGATATCTTTATATACTCACTATTGCTTAAAATCTTTTGCAGACATTTCTTATGGAGTATTTCAAATATACACAAACGTAGAGAAGTTTGTATAATGAACTCAGTTTGTATAATAACTTCAGCAGTTATCAACATTTGGCTTGTTCCGACCCTTGCCCTACCTCCCACGCCACTCGATTATTTTAAAGTATCCCAAATGTTGTATCTATAAATAGTTAAGAATGCCATATTTGTTGTAAATTTTTGTTAAATGTGAAATGGTCAATTATAAATATTTTTATCATTTTGCTTTTTACTTGGCTGTTCAGTGTTTAAAGTTACCCAGTGAAGTATTCATATGAGCAATTATGCAGTATATTATGCCTTTATAAAATTAATATTTTACTTTTAATTGCAGGGAAAATTATAAAATCTGTTCCTGGAAAACTAATGAAAGAGGTGAATAACTGATTTATGTGCATTCTATAAAATGATAGTTATAAGCTTTTTAAAATATCAGTAAATTTTAATGAGTTGTATGATACTGAAAATCATAGTCTTGATTTTTGATTTTTATACCATCATCTCCACAGAAAGGTCAGCATTTGGAACCTTTCATCATGAATTTCATTAATTCTTGTGAATCTCCAAAGCCTAAACCAAGTAAACCAGAACTGACCATTCTCAGCCCTACTTCAGAAAACAATAAGAAGGTACTATACACTGCCTCAAAGAGCTATTAAGTTTGAAGTTGATATAGCTACTTGAGATGACTTTTCCATTATAAGGAGAATCCTGTGTTTATGAAATGGGTGGGACTTTATATTTTCCTATATGGAAATCGGTAGTTCCTTGGTTATTTGCTATAAGAGAGTAAATGTTTCTTTGGAAATTGTATTTGCAAGCTTCTACCATTTCTGTATTTTGGGGGATTTTTTAAAAGTTTTCTTAGATTGCAGATCAACTTCCAGTAATCAAGGAATTAGTTGCTATAATGTATTTGTTTATTTGATGGTATTATCTAACTTTAATGGCTTATAAAATATTTCATCCATTCGTTAAACCCTGCAGTTTATTATGTGCCTGCTGTTGAGGGCTAGGCACTAGGAATAAAAAGATAAATTCCCTATCTGCAAGAAGATTAGTTTTGTGCCAGAGAAGTACCCAGCAAGGGGAACGATGTGAGCTCAAAGAGCAGCCCTCCTCACCTCCCAAAAAACTTCATTTTTAAAAATTATTATTAAGGGTACATTTAATTTTTTTCACTTTGTAAGTTTATTGTTGGTAAACAGAAATCCAGTTGATTTTTGTGTATTGATTTTTAATTCAATAATCTGGCTAGACTTATATTAATTTTAGTAACATATCTATTAATTCTTTTAGGTTTACACACTTATCTGCAAATGATGGCAGTTTTGTTTCATTCATGGCTGGGACCTGTTACACAGGGCAAATGATTGCAGTGTTTCATCATTAAGTAGTACAGCGTAGCTTTTTTGGTAGATACCCTTCATGAGGTTAAAGAAATTTACATCCATGTTTATGGGTGCATTTAGCCTGTCATTTTTCTTTCTCATTCTGTTTTTGTCAGGTTTTTGTATTAGGGTTATATTAACCTTTTTCAATTTGCTGGTAGAGTTATAATTGGAATTACTAGTTCTTTAAGTAAGTGTTATCTTGGTAAAGCCATCTAGGCCTCAAGTTTTGTTTGTAGGTAGATTTTTTTAACAACCAATTTAATTTCAGTATTCTTCAGGCTTATTATTTCATGAGTCAGATTTTGATAAGTTGTATTTTTTAACAAATTCTCCCGCTTACCTAAATTTGAAACATTTTTGGCCTGAAGTTGTCCTCTTCGTTTTCTCAGACATCTGTAATTATGTCCCTTTTATTCCTGACATTGTTTGTCTTCTTTTTTTCTTTTTTAATCAGTCTTGTGAAGGTTTTGTCCATTTTATCATCTGATTTTGTTGATCTTTTCTATCAGTTATTTTTAGTTCCTTAATTTCTGCTATTTAATTATTACTAATGATAATAGTCTCTTTTTTATGTGTTTTTAGGATAAGTAGAGCTGAGATTTAGTTGCATTTTTTCATTTTTGCTGTAATTCTTCATATCTTATTTTTTTCACATACTAGGCCTTTGTGGGCTTTGACTGTTACTGTCCAAATAAACTACTTAAAGCTTAATGTTCATCTCTGAACATCCTTCGATTGAATAGTGATAATTTTTAAATCATGTTAGATTTAAAGTTAGCTATTGTTAATGCTTTCTATATCTTTACATGTTCATTTCCTCCTTTTGGTGTAAAAAATCAAAGGGGTTCTTTATGGGTAATAATTGTCTGTTGTGTCTAAAATGATTAGACTTTTATATAATATTTTGACTCCTCCCCCCAAAATCTTGTATTTTTTCATTCAGTTTTGGGTATAAATGTGGAATCTTGGAGGCAGATCTTAACCTATCTGATACTCTGTTTTGACTGGAAAAAGTTTCAATGCCTTTGCTCTGTATCACCTTACCTTTAGTAATTATTATCAGCAGGTATAGTAAACTATATCTTTTTTACTATTTCATCTTTTCCTTTAGCTTTTTAATGATCTGTTTAAGAATAATGCAAACCGTGCTGAGAATACAGAAAGAAAGCAAAATCAGAATTACTTTATGGAGATGATGACTGTAGAAGGAGTCTATGATTACCTGATGTATGTAGGTAAGAGCTACATGGTTACTGTTCAAACATGTTTCATTTATGTGTTGTATTTCTTCTGTGATGCAGATGAATGCTCTTGAGTATCGCCCCATTGTAAATTTTTTTAATTGAAGATACTTTTCTAAGAATTCAATATATATATAATTGGTCTTGAACATATTGAAATTACTAGTGTTTACAAATTAAATATTGACCATTTGTGCTTTTTGTATTGGAAAATATTCAGATATCTTTTTACCTTAACAAAGTGTTCCATGTGATCCTTCCCAGGAAGGGTGGTTTTCCAAGTTCCTGACTGGCTTCATCATCTCTTAATGGGAACTCGAATCCTCTTTAAAAACACCCTGGAAATGTACACCGACTATTATCTTCATTGTAAACTAGAACAGCTGTTTCAGGAGCACCGTTTGGTCTCACTCATAACACTTCTTAGAGGTTTGTATTTTCTCATGTTTCTTTCATGTTTTGTGTTCTCTAAATGATTTGAATTGGATCTGAAAGAGTGAGAAGTTTTGTTTTTCTTTGGTTTATTAGTTTTTCTATCACGAGGAAATACCTTGCATATAATAGGTGTAAATTCCAGCAGATGTTTCTTTTTGTCTCTTTTTAGATGCTGTATTCTGTGAAAACACTGAACCTCGCTCTCTCCAAGATAAGCAAAAACGAGCAAAACAGACTTTTGAAGAAATGATGAATTACATTCCAGGTGTAATATTTAAAAAGTTGTTTAATATAGATTAGTATTCCTTTGAGGTCACAATGTATAATTATTGAGGCTAATTTTTACTGTGAGTTTTTAATCTTAGAAATAGTTATATAAGAACTAATTAAAATTAACTCATTAGTTAATAAAATTTGGTTTTTATGGTGTTTGCACTGAGAACTTTAAGACAAGACTGTTTCTACTCACACGATAGTTAGATTCAACAGTAGCTCAGAATCAGAATGATTAAAGTGATGTGTTTGTGGGACCGTTGGAGTCCCGCTGCTCACTTCACCATGAGAAGAGCTCCACTGGTGTGTAGAAGATCATAATTCAGTCATTCATTTCAAGTTTATTGAGCACCTTCTATGTGCCAGGCACTATGTAGAGTGCAAGGGATATAAAAATAGTACTTGGGTAGCTCAGTCTGGCAGGAAGACAGACATGCAGACAAAACATACCTTTGACAACACAGGCATATTCAAGTTACACAGTATCTCAAAGGAGGAGGGTGATCACTTCTGCTGTGAAGGAAGTAGGCTTGGACCACTAAGTAAATGAATGATAGCAATCTCTTACTGAGATGGGAGCTATGAGGAAAAAACATCGAGGGGTCAAAGTAGAGGATACTCAGCTTGGGACATTTTGCATGTGAAGAGTCTATACACTGTGGGAGGACATGTCTAGTAAGCAATTAGATATCTAGGTTTGGAAACTAGAGGAGTGATGGTGTCGGGTAGAGAGATGGGAGTCATGTGAGTGGGTCGGTATGCCAAGGGAGAAAATACAGAGTAAGAATGGAAGAGGGCTTTGGAGAATTCCTTGATACCTTAGAGAAGTCTCATCATTGAAAAGTGAGTCTCAGAATGGTCCTGCTGCTCTGCATGAAGACAGTTAAGTTAAATCCCTGGTCTGAATGTGAAAGGGAACAGAAGCTGTTTTTGAGTAAATCTTCTGTAGGTATACAATGAAGTCATTTCTGTCCTGTTTTGTACTATAGTGGCCTTCAGCATTCATGGAAGGTTTTAACAGTCTTAGTTTTGATATTCAGAATCACGTGGAAAGCCAGTGAATGTAATAATTTGTTATTTTGCTCAGGCATGAATTTGAATCACATCTGCTTCAAGACTTCCATTTAGAAAGAAGTAACTAGTGAGGAAGCTTAACATGCCTTTCTGTTGTCCTCTCCTCGTTTCTTCCTTAGCGACCCCTGAAGGATCTGAAAGGATCACTTATTTTTGTCCATTACGCTTCATGCATATTAATTGGGAAATTCTATGCAGTATTGGTGAACTGGAGGATTCACACAGATGCACATTAGGCCACATATCTTGAAAATATCAAGAATCTACTATGCTTATTACAAATTAAACTCTTAGGGTTAGACTTGCCTCATATAAGCAAACATAAAATGAGAATTTTCCATGAACAGCATTAAGAGTTTCATTATGATTGGGAGTGGGGGGGAAAGACAAGTATTTGAGCACCTTGTTTACTTAAGAATACTTTTCTTTTCCTGCTTAGAGGAGAATATCCAGCAGAGATTTTAATAAGGACTGATTCTCTGTGGTAACAGGAATGATTCATAACAGTCAAACATGAATTGGAACTTTTGGGACCCTAAATTAGTATTTAAACATTTCCCCCAAAGATTGTTCTGTAAGATGGTTTATAATTAGTAATCATGCAAAAAGTACAGAAATAAACTGGTCATATTCACTGAAGAGAGTCTATGTTCACCATAAAATTAGACTTTTAAAAATATTAAGATACCTGAACATTATGAAAATAAATAGAGCAAAATGTAGACACCATCCTGTCCCCACTGTGCAGAAGGAGCCCTGTGCTCCAGTTTGGTGTTAATCCTCACAGACAGTTTTTATACATTTCTATACATATGTGTACAAATGTACATACATAATTTTAGAGTTTCCTTTTTTTTAATTGCAGTGTAGTCAGTTACAATGTGTCAATTTCTGGTGTACAGCATAATGTGCCAGTCATGCATATGTATACATATATTCATTTTCTTATTCTTTTTCATTCAGAGTTATTACAAGATACTGAATATAGTTCCCTGTGCTATATAGAAGAAATTTGTTTTATAGGTTTTTATTTTGTTTTCCTTGAATGAATAATAAAATATGTATTATTTCCCAACTGTCTTTTATCCCTTAATAGTATAAACCGATTTCTTTACTGCAATAGTCCCCAGGGCCTGCAGTGTGGTTTGCTTCGTGCATTGTGAATCTCCAAAAGGATACACGATGCTGCATTTGTCAGCTTGACAACAGAACCCTGTTTTTCCAAGAGCCTCTTGCGAAACAATTGGTTTAGGAAATGCTGATTTATAGTTTTTGCATAAAACCAGGGAAATGGGGTAAAGATTTTGCTTTATGATTCAGTCAGTAATGAGTCACTTTATAATATAAAATTGTTTCACATGTGTCTTTCTTGTTTAGATCTGATAGTCAAATGTATTGGTGAAGAAGCCAAGTATGAAAGCATCAGACTTCTGTTTGATGGTTTACAGCAGCCGGTTCTCAACAAGCAGGTAAAATTCATTAAAGCAGGTGGACTAGTGTTGGCTGGGTTTGTTGAATGACACAGTAGGGTGTCTGGTATGTTATTCCACTATGAAGTGATGCTTTACTAAATCAAGGCAGTGTAATTCAAACATTCGGTAGAAAAAAGTGTGTTTTATTTGTTAACTCTTTTTGCTGATTACCTTTTTTCCCCTTTACAATATGAATTGTTTTGGTTAAAAATAAATATATATTCATTGTAGGAAATTTGGCATATACTGAAAACTCATGAAATAAAGTAATAGTCTAAACAAGAATTCCATCATTCAGATTACGTAGAATAACCACAGTTAACATTTTACTGTTCATACTCTGTACATATTGTGTTGAGATCTTAATATAGTTACAGTTTTGTACCCTGCTTGTTTCCTTAAAACTGTTATTACACATAAAATATTTAACACAACATGAATTATGAGGCACAATAATAAAATGTCTCCAGGTGGACACAGATGTATCTAACACTCACCTTAAGAATAGAACATTATGAATACTACTGAAGCTAATTTTGTGCTCATTTTATATTGTCAGTTTCATTCTCTGCCTTCTCCTTTAGAGATAACCATAGTCCTGAATTTTGTGTTTATCATTTCTATGGGGGTTTTTTGTCCTTAATGCCTTAAAAAATAATTTTTTTTTTTTTGGTGCTTTAGCTGACTTACGTTTTATTGGACATTGTGATACAAGAACTGTTTCCAGAGCTCAATAAGGTAACTGAAAAGCAGCAGTTTTTTTATTCTTTATGTTTTTAATGGTATACTGATGTTTATTTAAATTAGGGACACAAAAATTAAGGAAATACTTGTGTTTCTGATCATTTTAAAAGTGAACAACCTTAACAAATCGCTCTTTATGTATATATTTTAGTTCAACATGCTCAAACACAGTGGATTTTGGGAGATAGGAACTTAATCCTCCCTTGATTTCCTCCCTCCCTAATTACAAGCAGAGAGGGACGTTAAACCCTGCGGAGTCTTCCTGGGGGAGGTGTGGGTTTACATCCTAGCAGTAGAAAGGGCCGAGCTCTGCAGGCTGTTACCTGCAACACTGAACGCTGTGTAAGTCAGATTTGAGTATTTTTGAAGCAGTTGAGTTTATATTAACCCAGGAGCACAAAATGAATTGGAATTGGAGGATGGTAGTAGTATTACTGTATTGAATCTTGAGGATTTTGAGTTTTGAGCATTGCTTTTTACTGTTTTTATTTTTTGACTAATCCCTTTGGTCAGATGAAATAACTGCTCTTCAAGGTTGTGATACAGCAATGAAATGTCAGTTTGAGGAAACTAGATTTAAATACAAGTTTTCAAGTTATAGCAATATTAAATTATACTGGAACAGGGTGGCGGTTATGGACATTTTGTATTCAACTTACATGGGAATCAGTATCAAGAAAGCTTCAGTTCTCTGAGACTTATGCCAGCTGATTTCCTGTGGGTTTTTAAGATATATATATATATATATATATATATATATATATATATATATATATATCTTAGGTTATATATATGTCTTAGGTTAGAATTTTAATACACTGGAACTGTTAAGCAATTCACAAATGAACTCTAGTTTTGTTTTTTTTTTTTTTAATCTTCTATTAAATAGATTTATTTTTACTTTAGGTACAAAAGGAAGTTACCTCTGTGACGTCCTGGTTATAAAAAACATTTGGATTTGGGTTTGAATAACCAGTTGAAATTTCTGTTGTGCTAGGGTAGTAGACATGCACTGTTTTTTTCTTTTACTTTTGTATATTTTGTATATATCATGTAATTCAGTGTCTGAAATTTTGGATTTTTGTTTTGTTTTGTTTTAATAAAGACTAACAGACTTAATAATAATGATTAAAGGTGATTGGGTCTCATAGCCTTTCATTTTGCTTCTGTTATCCAAATTTTATTAGACATACATCACTTGTTATTGGTGTTTTTTAAAGAGATAATTCATAGTCTCCTTGGGGCAAATAGATAAGACAGATAACCTTTGTATTGTATCACTTTGAAAACAATTATGTCTCATGTGGAGAAACAGAAGTAAGATCTGCTTTGCTTTCTTAGAGTTAATACATTTTAGTAGATTCCCTCCCTACCCCTTTTCATTTTTCTACATAGTGAACTGTGTGTCTGTAAGGAAGACATTCTTTATGAGTTTTTCATAACAAACAAGGATTTCTCCTTACTCTTGCTGGATGATTGACAGGTTATATATAGCTGTTTTGGGTGTGAAAACAGTACTTAAAGATATTTGTGGTTGTGTGGTTGCAGCTACATTTCACTGAATGTATGTAACTATATTCCAAAGCTTACATAAAAATTTAGTCAAGTAGATTTTTGGTTTACATTGTCTCTCCAAAAGAAAAATATGAATTAAGTGTATTCGTTTAGGAAAGTTAACTTAAATGATTATCTTTGAAGTTTCAGTGTTTAGAACTCTACTTATAATTCCTTCCCCTGCTGTGCTTTTGTCCTTGAAACACATTTGTCTGTCAAGATTGGCCATTTTGTGTTTGGATATTGGCTGCAGTGTTCATTCAGAGTATATTTACTGAGTTTCAGCCATGTAGCAGGCACTGATAATGCAGGATCTCTAAATATAATTTGGAAAACTAACCCATTTAATGATACCATTCACTTATTTTTTTCCCAAGGTTTTAAAAAATAGTCGTTAGGTATTATAAATTTTTGTGAAGGTTTTGTCAGTAGTTCTATTTATCTTTTTAATTGCTTAAAAATTCTAGAATATGTATGCGTTTCCGTGAATCAGTGCTTTAATACAAAGCCTTAAACATTTTACTGATTTCTCAGGGACAGGTGGCAAATCAATCAGTCTAACTTTTTACATTTAAATCCATAGCATTTTGAATATTATTTAAAATGTCATGGTGACCTGGAAAAATAAAATATTTTATAGCCCTTTTTATGCCATCCTCACCTACTTTCCTATAATTTTTGGTATTTTATTTATTTAGATGAGAAAAGAGTTATGAGTGTATCAGTCAGCCATGGCTGCCATAATAAAATACCATAGATGGGGTGACTTAACAGAAATTTGTTTCTCACAGTTCTGGAGACTGCTAAGTCCAAGATCAAGATGCCTGCAAGGTAGTTGCATTCTGAGACCTCTTCCCTTTGCTTGTAGAAGGCTGTCTTTTTTCACCGTGTGCCCACATGACCTCTTTGTGCAGGCAAGGAAAGAAAGAGGGAAGGAGATATTTCTCTGTCTTCTTCTTCGTATAAGGCCATAAGCTATTGGATTAGGCCTTAGAACCTCGTTTTTAGTTACCTCATAAAGGCCTCATCTCCAAATATAGTCGTATTAGGGTTTAGGGTTTCAACATACGAATTTTAGGAGGACATATTTAAATCCATAGCAGTGGGTGAGCTCTATTTAAAGAAAATGTGATGTGTGAAAATTTACACATACAAAATTAGTCGTTCACATTATAAAAGGGAAAGGAACTAGATGCAGTCTGTTGGTCAGGCATTTTATACCACATTTCATTGTCCGTCACAGTAACTGTGAGTTGGTATTATTCCTATTTTATAGGTGAGGATATTGAAGCCAGAGAGTGGTGAAATTGGAATTCAAACTTAGATCTGTCGCTAGTCTTCATGTTCTTGTCAGTGTTACCCCATAAAAGGAGCTCTTATTTCCAAAAGTGGTCACTTTGGATCCCTCTGATGTATTTCAAATATTTTACTTTGAACATTCCTTTCTATCCATCTTTATGTGTGTCCTCTAGTGCATGAGCTTCACACCTGGAAATGTGTTTATAGAAATAACTATCATTGTTTCTGGTTGGGGTGGTACTATGAAATTAAATAGATGGAAGACACTTTGAAATTTATGAAGGACATTGTAAGTTTGTATTATAAATATAATCATTTAGTTACAGATATCAGAAGAGTCTGAGAAATGGTTGAAAGCACTTAAATTTTCATTTATTGACTTACTAAAAACCATTAGATTTTATAGTAGAAATATGAACAGAAGTCTAATTTGCCACTGTTCTTTGCAGACTGTGTAATGATACATACACAAGTTGTAGTTTCAGATTTGGTCAACACTAGAATAAAATGACTGACTGACTGAATGAACAAACAAGTAAGTCTTGCAGGTCAGAATGTGTTCTCTTTTATGTATCCAGTACTCTTTTTCAACAGTGCTAGATATATGAGGTGAAATCTTTAACCTGAGGCCGATGGCCCCTAGAAGACTGTTAAATCCAGTCAAAAATAGCTTTTTTATTTCACTGTGTCTTGTTAATTTGATGTTTTTTAAATGTATGGATTTCCTTACTTTATCTGTATAGGTCTGAAAAGCAATCAACATCAAATTAAAAATTTTGAGCTCAAATTTGATTAACTATATTTATTTTTCTTTATAAACTAATACCAACATATCTTAGTGTCTGACTTCATTACTGATATGCTCACAGATTATTTAATGATTAAATTACCAAAACAAACCCCAACCCTGTGGTGTTATTTACTTCTAGCATCTTCTTGCCTTTCATAAAAATCTAGATATCACATGTGAATGTACATTGTTGGAGAGGAAGAACTCGGTATAGTTTTCAAGACGGACACAGAAGGTAGTGTTTTTCTTTTTAACATCATTTCATATTTATTTGTTGTACTAGAAAATTCTTGGGAGTATTCATTTCTCATTTTCGATGTTCCAGAATTGGAACATCTTTATTTGGAGGAATTCCAAGGTAATTGGGGACAGTGCATTGATGTACACTATGGAAGCCAAGCGCTGGAGTTAAATCCCCACTCGGCCTTCTTTTATCTTTATGAAGAACAATTTAGGCCTGAACCAGGCTCCGCTTGTTACTTGCTCCCATCCGCCTGGGGGCTGCGGGACAGTCAGAAGCCCTCGCGGGTGTAGCTGTGGTGGAGGCGAACGCAGCAGCACCAGGGCGGTGTATGAAGGCCGTTCCTGTGGCAGGATTTTAGCCATGCCTCACGTTCCTTGCTTGCTCTGCATTTTCTAGGCCTGGCTCTCCATGCCTCTGGATGATTCTGGGAACTAGCTCACATCCTTCCAGTATGTCTCTGCTTACAGACTTTTTTGTAAAGTTTTCATGAAGTATTTCATTTAAAAATGGTTCCTAGAGAGCTCAGCACTACTTACTAGAGAGATGAGATCTAGCTTGTTTCAGAAGTGTGAAGTGCCTCCTTTGGACAGCACTAGTTAGGAAAACTGTCCCTTTTGATTTGCTGCAGTTGAACCAGATCAGTTTCTAAGATGTATCCTATTTTACTAGTACAATAGTAACATCATTTATAACCTTTCATTTGTAAGGTTGCCTCAGGGCTGTCCCGGCTGATTATGTAGGTCATTCGGGGGACTGTTACGGGTTGAATTGTGTCCCCTAAAAAGGATGTTGACGTCCTGTGGCAGAACTTGAGTCCCAACCCCCAGTACCTGTGAATGTGACTTTATTTGGGATTTTACAGATGATTCAAATGAAGTCATTAGGGTGGGCCTGATCCAGTATGACTGTGTCTTTATAAAAAGGAGAAATCTGGACCCAGAGACAGACAAGTCAGAGGGAAAAGGATGTAAAAATATGAGGAGAATACCACCTACGAAGTAAGGAATGTCTGAGGCTACCAGAGCTAGGAGGAGGCCTGGAACAGATTCTCCCTCCTGGCCCTCAGAAGGAACCAGTCCTGCCGACTTGATCTCAGACTTCTAGCCCCCTGAACTGTGAAATGATGAGTTTCTGCTGTTAAAGTCACCCAGTTTGTAGCACTCTGTTACAACAGCCCCAGGAAGGTAAATGTGGGAATGGTACTGATTTTAGCAAGCCAAGCCATACATCCATGGGGCCACGTACTCCCTGAGGGGCCTTACTCTGTGTTGTAAACTGCTGAAGGCAGCGCTGCCACCAAGTGGATTTAATGTGTCTGATTGATCAAAGTGTGGGCTGTTGCTTCATCAGCATTAACTGAGGAAGAGTCTTAGATGCACAGCCAGTTCAGATAAATTAATGAAAATCCCTAACACTGTATAACTTGAACACTTTTATTTTTAGGAAATGATTATTGGCTTCAAAACAGATTCTATACATAAAAGCCATAAAATTTAGTAGCCTTACTTCAAATATCCTTTGTTTACTGTTCTTTCCTACCTAAAACTTGCATGCAGTTTTAGTCTCAGTTTTTGGGTGAGAAGGGGGATATGGAGGGTAACCAGATGGCAAGGGGCTTAGAATGCCAGTGATAAACTGTCAACGAGTTTCCCTTCAGTCTTTGTCTTGGGTTGTAGGCATTTGCTTGAGAGAAGAAATAACTACCAAAGAGAAAGAGCATATTTTCAATTTTATTGTTTGGAACTTAAAATTGCCAACTGTTTTTAGGTCATGTTGTAAACCACTGCACAATACATGCACACATATTTAGAAAACTTACAGAAATGTTCTCTAAAAATTTGTCCTTCAATAGGATTTACCCTATTTTACTGGCCAAGCATAAAAACATATACCCCAAATGCAGTCTTACTGACATTTGCTTCTTACAGTCTTATTGACATTTGTTGATTGACAGCCAGTCTGTATATGCATAGAACCTAGGGCATTATTTTACTGCAACATCCTTCATAAAGAGGCTGTGAAATTTAAAAGTATATTTTGTATCAAGGGTACATAATATTTGTAAACATTAAAAAACAAACTTACCCCCTCTTCAAACCTTTAGCTGCTGTTTGCTCGCTATTTTTTAGGGTGAGGCTCCCATTATTTGTTGAATCACTCACACAGTGATGGGCAGGCTCACATGGTCCCACAGGTATTTGTTCTTTGTACATAGATCATTTATTGGATCAGTCTGGGTATTTCCTGAGCACCGAGAGGGGCCCACTCTCAGGCAAGAGTCCTCTTATCTTGAGGATGACTTAGCATGACTGATTGTTCAGATTTGGAGACAGAGCTGATTTCACAGTTACGTATACCACTAAGAAAAAACTCAACCTTGTCTCCCCTCTGGATTTTCCATAACTGGGGGAGGGGGTGGAGTCAGCGTGTGTGTCTGGACTAAGTACAGCACTGGCATCTTGCTGGGGAGAGACAGGTGCAGGTTTAAAATTACCCCTTCTCATGACACCTTCACCTTAGGAAGGAGGGAGGAAGGAACACAGGGAGAACTGACAGAAGCCCATGCCAGGCACTCTGCTGCTGCTCCTTAGCAAGCATCTGTTTAACAAATCAGATGTACTGTAGGTTGGTCCTGGGTGTCCTGCTTCTCCCGCCCTTTCTCCCTGCCCCTTGACTGCCTTTTGCAGCTTCTGGCTTCTCCCATTAGTCCTCTGCACCATTTGTCCTCTGACTCATCAAAGGCACATGGGTGGTGCAAGAGAGAATGTCACCCATGTCTGTTAAACTTGCTACAACAGCCCGAGCTAAAAAGGAAACAAATAGAGACTAGGAGTACAGCAGAGGCTTGTCACCCATGAGTTTGGGACTACTGATAGTTACAAAGCCAGGAGACCATTAGTGTCATCCTGAACATTTCCTGCATATAGTTGAAAGGGCGCTGGACTGAGGTCAGAAGGACTAGGTGCAGGTCTGGGACCAGTCCCTTTTAGCTGTATGGCTTTGAACAAGTCAACTGTTTCTGAGCTTCCGTTTCCTCATCTGTCAAATGAGAAGAACAATACCTGTCTTGCAAAGAAAGTTACGGGCATCAAATAAGATAATGTGCTGAAAACGCCCACGTAAATGATAAAGTTCTATGTAAGCATACATTGTTTGTTGGATTAGAATGGATATATAGAAAAAAATGTGCATGGTTTAAAATTGTTAATAAAATTTTATTAAAATTTACATACGTAAACTAAAGATGGTTGGCATTCTCCTCATAGGGTCCATTTTCTTTTTTTTTCCTGTGTATTCACTACGTTGCTGATCCTGAGTTTTGATGTCAATGTCTTCATTTACAACCCTCTAAGCTCAGCTTCTGGGAGACTGCAAGGATGGTCTTTGTCATCATAAAACCAGTTCCTAAAAGGCAGACTGGAGCCTCACTTGAGAAAAAATGCAGTTCCATTGATGGCAAGGAGGCTACTGGTATAAAACAATGATCATTGCCAGAACTAAAAGAAATATTAGAGAAAAACTTCCATGGCAATGAATTCCTGCAGAAAACTGGATCCGACCTTCAACTGCTGGATAAACTACTCTCATTTTTAAGATGTATCCAGAAACCACGCTGATGTCTTGGTCACCTAGAAAAACACGTATATTATTTTACCTACAGAAAAAATAATAATTAATAGTAAGGAGGAAAACGAATGTATTATTCTAAAGTCCTTTGTAATTATAAGAAGGAAAATATTCCTTTCACAAGCAGAGATAAAGTGTCACAGAAGACAAGAACAATGGTGATCGTAAGTGCAAAGAATCTGATTGCTTTTTCATGTTTCAAGTGTGAAATGTGCCCATTGTCCAATATTGGATAATTGCAGGGGAAAAGAGTTGTCTCAGCTTGGAGATGACTCAAGAAAGGTTGCTGACATCACTGCTGCTGAACCACACTGGAGCAAAGACATTAGGGAAGTAGGCTGAGGATCAGAGAATCAGTTAAGATGTAAAATTAGCTTCTTTTTTTTCCTTGCCTGTTCAGGAATCATTTTCACATAAGTGCTTGTGAGACAAAGGAGGCTTCAAATCCCAAAGGAAGGAGAACTGACAAATACTAATTCCCCATGAATTTACTTAAAAAAATACCATTCTACAAATCATATATCTGATAAGGATTTAATATCTAAAATATATAAAGGACTCATACAATTCAATAGTCAAAAAAAAATCAGATTAAAAAATGGGCAGAGGATCTGAACATTTTTCTAAAGAAGACATACAGATGCCAACAGGCACATGAAAAGATGCATAATATCACTAATTATCAGGGAAATGCATATCAAAATCACAACAGATGACTGTTAGCAAGAAGACAAGAAATATCAAGTGTCATTGAGGATGAAGAGAAAAGGGAACCCATTGATGATGGGAATGTAAATTGGTGCAGTCACTATGGAAGAAAGCATGGAGGCTCCTGAAGAAATTAAAACTAGAATTAACATATCTAAAGAAAATGAAAATACTAATTCAAAAAGATATATGCATCACATGTTCACTGCAGCATTATTTACAATAGCCAAGATAAGGAAACAGATGTCCATCAATGGATGAATAAAGAAGATTCCACACACAATGGAATACTACTAAGCCATAAAAAAGAATGGACTTGCCATTTGCAACAACATGGATGGAACCTTGAGGGCATTATGCTAAGTGAAATAATTCAAACAGAAAAACACCACACGATCTCACATAGACGTAAACAACAATAAAACCAAGCTAAGATACAGAGAACAAATTGGTGGTTGCCAGAGGCAGGGGTAGGGTGACGTGAGGGTTCAAAATGGGGTAAAGGGGGTCAAAAGGTTTTACAAACTTCCAGTTATAAAATAAATGGGTTCTTGGGATGTAATATAACATACAGCATAGTGAATATAGTTAATAATACAGTATTGTATATTTGAAAGTTGCTACAAGAATAGATCTGAAAAAACCTCATTATAAGAAAGAAAAAAATTTTTTGTAACCATGTAAGGTGACAGGTGTTAACTGGACTTTTGGTGGTGATCATTTTACAGTGATACAAATACCAAATCATGTTGTACACCTGAACTACTGAAAAACCAATGGGTCAATGATGAAATCAAAGAAGACATTAAAAAATACTTTGAGACAAATGACAATGAAAAGACAACCACACAAAATCTGCAGGATGCAGCAAAAGCAGTCCTAAGAGGGAAGTTCATAGTGATACAGGCCTTCCTCAGAAAAGAAGAACAATCTCAAATAAACAACCTAACCTACCACCTAAAAGTGTTAGAAGAAGAAGAGCAAACAAAACCTAAAGTCAGCAGAAGGAAAGAAGTAATAAAGATCAGGGAGGAGATAAATAAAAGAGAGATTAAAAAAAAAAAAACAGAAAAAAATCAATCAAACCAAGAGCTGGTTTTTTGAAAGAGTAAACAAAATTGACAAACCTTTGGCCAGGCTCATCAAGAAAAGAGAGGACACAAATAAAATAAGAAAGGTAAATGGAGAAATTACAACCAACACTACAGAAATACAAAAAAACAAACAAACAAACAAAAACCATGAGAGAATACTGTGGACAACTATGTGGCAAAAAATTGGAAAACTGAGAAGAAATGAACAAGTTTTTAGAAATACACAGTCCAAGACTGAATCAAAAAGAAATAGATCATTTGAACAGACCGATCACTAGAAGTGAAATAGAATCAGCAATAACAAACCTCTCTGCAAACTAAAGTCCAGGACCAGATGGCCTCACTGGGGAATTCTACCATACAAAGAACTCACACCACTCCTTCTCAAACTCTTCCAGAAGACTGAAAAGGAGGGAGTACCCCCAAGCCCATTCTATGAAGCCACCATCACTCTGATACCAAAATCAGACAAAGACGCTACCAAAACAGAAAATTATAGTCCCATATCGTTGATGAACATTGATGCAAAAGTCTTTAACAAAATGTTAGCAAACAGAATCCAACAGCATATAAAGATCATACACCATGATCAAGTTGGATTCATACCAGGGACATAAGGATGGTTCAACATACACAAATCAATCAATGAGATATATACCACATACACAGAAGAAAGGACAAAAATCACATGATCATCTCAATAGATGCAGAAAAAGCATTTGGTAAAATTCAACATCCATTTATGATAAAAACTCTTAGCAAAGAGGGTATAGAGGGAACATAGTTCAACATAATAAAAACTATTTATGACAAACCCACAGCCAGCATAATATTCAATGGTGAAAAGTTGAATGCCTTCCCACTAAAATCTGGAACAAAACAAGGATGCCCACTCACCATATCTATCCAACACAGTACTGGAAGTCATAGCCACAGTAATCAGGCGAGAAATAGAAATAAAAGGAATCCAAATTGGATGACAAGAGGTAAAATTCTCACT
This sequence comes from Camelus bactrianus, assembly GCF_048773025.1. Classification (NCBI taxonomy): domain Eukaryota; kingdom Metazoa; phylum Chordata; class Mammalia; order Artiodactyla; family Camelidae; genus Camelus; species Camelus bactrianus. The sequence goes on from NC_133546.1 coordinate 62,232,033, forward strand.
ACATGCGGATGACATTATACTATATATAGAAAACCCTAAAAGCTCCACTCGAAAAATACTATAGCTGATGAAAGAATTCGCCAAGGTAGCAGGATACAAGATTAATGTACAGAAATCAGTTGCATTTCTTTATACTAACAATGAAATACCAGGAAAAGAAAGTAAAGAAACAATCCCTTTTAAAATTGCTCGAGAACAATAAAATACTTAGGAAAACATCTGACTAAGGAGGTCAAAGACTTATATGTGGAGAACTACAAAACATTAAGGAAATTAAAGATGAGTTAAAGAAATGGAAAGATATCCCATGCTCTTGGATTGGAAGAATCAATACTGTTAAAATGGCCATACTACCCAAGGCAATTTACAGATTCAATATGATCCCTATCTAGTTACCCAAGACATTTTTCACAGAACTGGAACAAATAATTCTAAATTTATATGGAATCACAAAAGAACTAGAATTGCCAAAGCAATACTAAAGAAAAAGAATGAAGCTGCAGGAATAACCCTCCTAGACTTCAGACAATACTACAGAGCTACAGTAATCAAAACAGCGTGGTATTGGCACAAAAACAGACATATGGATCAATGGAACAGAGCAGAGAGCCCAGAAATAAATCCACAGACTTACGGTCAATTAATCTTTGACCAAGAAGGCATGAATATACAATGGAGAAAAGACAGTCTCTTCAGCAAGTGATGTTGGGAAAACTAGTCAGCTGCATGTAAATCAATGAAGTTAGAACACTCCTTCACACCATATACAAAAATAAACTCAAAATGGCTTAAAGACTTAAATATAAGACAAGACACGATTAACCTCCTAGAAGAAAACAATGGCAAAACATTCTCTGACATAAATCAGGATTGCTCTCCCAGGACAGTCTACCCAGGGAACAGAAATAAAAGCAAAAATAAGTGGGACCTACTTAAACTTATAAGCTTCTGCACAGCAAAGGAAACCATAAGCAAAACAAAATGACAACCTATGGAATGGGAGAATATATTTGTAAATAATGTGACTGACAAAGGTTTAATTTCCAGAATATATAAATAGCTTATACAACTTAATAACAAAAAACCAAACAACCCAATCCAAAAATGGGTAGAAGACTAAGCAAGCAATTCTCTAATGAAGACATACAAATGGCCAATAGGCACATGAAAAAATGTTCAATATCACTAATTATCAGAGAAATATAAATCAAAACTACAATGAGGTATCACCTCACACCAGTCAGAATGGCCAACATTAAATGCAGCCATTACGGAAAACAGTATGGATTCCTCAAAACACTGACAGTAGACTTAACATATGATCCAGCAATCCCACTCCTGGGAACTCTAATTCAAAAAGATACATGCACCCCAGTGTTCACATCTGCACTATATACAATAGGCAAGAGATGGAAACAACCTAAATGTCCACTGACAGATGACTGGATAAAGAAGTTGTGGTATATTTATACAATGGAGTACTACTCAGTGATAAAAAAGAATAAAATAATGCCATCTGCAGCAACATGGATGGACCTGGAGACTGTCATTCTACATGAAGTAAGCCAGAAAGAGAAAGAAAGATACCATATGATATCACTCATATGTGGAATCTAAAATAAATAAAGAGAAGACACTAATGAACTCATCTATAAAACAAATAGACACTGAGACTCAGTAAACAATATTATGTTTACTAGGGGAAATGGGGGTGTGATGGAAGGGGTAAATTGGGAGTTTGTGGTTTGCAAATATTAACTACTATATATAAAAATAGATAAAAAATTTCTTCTGTATAGCACAGGAAACTATATTCAGTGTCTTGTAGTAACTTTTAATGAAAAAGAATATGAAAATGAATATATGTATATATATGACTCTAACGTGCTGTACACCAGAAATTGACACACTGTAACTGACTGTACTTCAATTAAGAAATTTTTAAAAAAAGGTTAGATGATTTAATATGGTTTATCACGTACAACCTAAAGTGCTAGAGGTAAGGTTTTCCTATAAATGCAACAGTCGTTTAAACTTCACAATTTAAATAGCTATTTATATGTACTTAAGAGTTTTAAAACACTTTTTATGTAAAAAAATGTTTTTTCCCTGGGCTTAGGTGGAGAGGTACGTGAGCTGGGGAGGGGCAGGGCAATATTCCCCCAGGTTGCACGCCTGTTTCCCAAAAACAAAGATGGAAGGAATCAGGGTGGATGTGGTTTCTGGCTTTGCCCTCCCAGCATCGGGCGGAGCTCCCTCCTGGGACCAGTTTAGTCTTGAGTACCTTTGGGACAGGGAGGGGAAGGGACGCTTGTGCTTACCAGAGTCGTGTTTTAATGCTTCGTCTTTTATCATCTGGAACCCATCTCCACCGTTGGCGAGGAAGCTCGTCAGGATCACCTTATACACCTCATCCATCCTGAGCGGCTCATAACTGGGCACACGACACTGGGTGCAGAGGACATCCAACTTGACCACTCTGTCCCCGGGTTTTCGGGAAAGATCGTACACCACGTGAATTCCTAGAAAAGAAATGAGTCTATGAATCCAAAGGGAAATCTGTTTTCTAAGAAAGGGATTTTGGTTCAAATCTGGATTTGGGGCACTGGGCTTAGTTTTCATTTAATTTGAACTTGAGCGAAACCTCAGCTAAAGCATTGAGGTGACACTGTAACTACCCTAAATTGGTCAGGTTTTTCCTTGAGTCCTTCTGGGAGGTCTGAGAACTCTTGGGAGGAAAATCGGCTCTGGCCCAGAATGGGCAGGGGTGACCCTGCATGGAGAAACCACACCTTTTAAAAACCCTGAATTAACTGGTCTAGCAACTTAGTTGGGAGAGAGAAATGAGAGGTGCAGAATGTCTGCTGCCATTTTGATGACTAATAAATGGTAATAATTCAGGCCTGGATGACTTCCACAAAACATACAACTACCCAGTACTGTGCTGGGGCATCAAACCCCCGCTGTTCCCTCTCGGCTCTCCTGGAAAATGCAGCGTGTCTGGGCTAGCAGGCAGGGCTCGCCACCCTCTGCAGCCCCTCGATCCCAGCGTGGGGGTGCTCTGCAGAGGGAAGGCTCAACAAAGCAATCACACCCCTCAAGTGGGGCCCACCACCTACCGTCTGAAAAATGAGGCCAGGGTAGGTGTCAGAGTCAAATAAGATTACTAATATTAAAGATTAATCCATTGGACTGTGGAATTAATTACTGAAGAAAGCATTTGAGAAGTCCCTGGCTACTCGGGAAGCATTTCTTTTCCTTCCATTTTCACTGCTGGTTAGAGTTAGTCCCTGAGCTGGTTAGAGCAGGCAGATAGCTAGATACGAGCAGAAAAAGGGGGACGCAGGCCAAATGGCAGGAATTGAGCAAAAAGGATCCAGGAATCACTACATCATGTAAACAACAGGGGTCCCTGGCAGAGAAAGAAAAGCAGGAACCTCTGGGTGGATATGGAGTCACACATTTTGGGGTGACAAGTGGCCTGGAGGCAAAGTTGGGAAAAGGCAGGAACCTCCAGTGTCCAAATGTAACCTTTTGCTTATGCCCTTACTTCAATAAAATCAGCCTTGTAGATGAGAAGTACCCGTCACGCACCGACACCGTGACACTTCCGATCCAGACTAAGTAAGGACAAATATCTCTCCTCCCTGCAGGAAGGCGGAGTTGGGATGAAAATCAGGGAATACGCCCCTCCCTAGTGAACAGTCCGTCCTTTCACTTTTACACTCTATGTATCCAACTTGCCAAAGAAACTCAGCAGCCGCTCACCTGAGCCTGCCCGCTCTCCCTTTGAGAGTGTAGTGTCCATCCCTTAATAACCCCCCACTTTACTTTCCTAACCTCTGCATCCCATCTCTGAATTCTTTCTACAATGGGCCAAGAACCCAGTCATCAGCAACAAGATAAGGGAGGTTTTCTGATGGTCCTCGTGACGTGGAGGACTTGCCCCGGGTCACAGTGGAACCAGAACCAAGGTGTTCTACTGTCTCATCCAAGCTGCCCTCCCAGAGATTTTATCCTTGTTAATACCACTGGACACTGCCTTCCTTTGAACCCCGGCCTGGTTCCAGGCAATTGCAAATAGAACAGAAAGGGGTTTGGGGGTTTTTGTTTTTGTTTTGTTTTTTTAACAAAGAATATTGAATTTTAAACCACTAAGATTTTAAGAGAAACTAGGCCTCAAGGCAGCTGCTTGCTTAGAGTTTGGACAGCCAGCTCCTGCAGAGGACCATCTGATGTCCATATCAGACTTGGCAAATACTGCTCCTTTTCAGGGCCCTGTGGCTTTGACCCTGACCTAGTCTCAGTGGTCTGGGAGTCCACAGCCATTGAAAGACTATGCATTGGTGTTGGGTGTGTGAAAATCCAAACCTGGCCAGGTGGTCCCGGTGAGGGGGGAGCTAAGCCAACCAAAAGGAAACTCCTCCTCACCTTGGAAGGTGACTTACCGCCCACCTGCAGAAACTCCCCAGTGGACTGGCCGTAGCGATACACGCTGTGCTCAAAGGCCTTCTTCAGGGTGGAGCCTTTTAATTGCACCAGGTCAAAGGTGCCTCCAAAGGGCAACACAGCAGCCAGGTTCTCCCAGGTAATGGTGCCTGAGCGGGGTCATGGATGAGGCAAGAAGGAAAACAGGTTGAGAACAAGCTCACCCCAAGACCAGCGTCCTTTAGGGCTGCTGGAGGAGGTGAGGGGGCCACAGGGAGGCTGCTGGGACCACACAGCTGCGTCTGGGTGTTCCTGACACCGCGGGGGAGCACGAATCGAGAGGCCTCTGGCCGTGCCCTCCTCCACCACTGGGCAAGACGGCGGGAACTTCTAACTGGCTCCGGCTCCAGGCAGCTGTGCTCTGTCTTGGGTCTCCAGCTTGAGGCTGGGTCTGCAGCGGGTGTGAGCACTGCTCAGCTCCTCCAGACAGGCAGCGTGTCCCTGCCGCCTGTCCCCGTGTGACAACGAGAGGAGCCTGGGGCATACACGGAGTGTGTGGTTTTGACCGTGTCAGGGAAGACCACAAGAGGGTCTTGAATATCTGCCTAGTTGGTTTGCTTTCCCATACGGTGTCATCCTGGCTACCTGTAAACGCACTAATATCCAGTGTATGTTTTTGCCTGCATATCAGATTGGCAATTCTGTCCTCTTTCCAGATATCAAGGAGGAGGCTGTCGATATTTTGCATAAATCAGCAGCAATTAGTGTTTCGCTTTGTGAGTCAGAAGTTTAGCAAAAGCCTGGTTCCACTAACCCTGGCTGCAACCTCGGTGTGCGAATGTGTCCGAGAGCACACAAGCGTGAGTGTGCCCTTCACAGGGCGGGGCGTGGACCTGAGTGGCAGTTACACCCCAACCGAAGGGCCTGGCACTGTGGTGGGTGGCGGGCAGCACAGACGAGCTGCGGCTGCCCGAGGGTGAGGGCAGCCCCTGCCTGGGGCCCTGCACTGGGCCAGGGGCTCACCGTTGTTCCGCTCGTCGATGGGAGACCGAATGCCACCTCCATTCATAATGCACATGGACACGTGGTTCCAGGACATCTCATCGGCATGTCTGAGGTTGTTGTTAATCTGCAACAGGAGCATCAGTTCACATTATTCCGGGCCTTCTTCTTTGGCTCAGTTCCAGGAATCTGCGTAGCTCTACTGAGGATGTAAAGCTGCTTCTCCCCTGCTCCTGTGGGCCCAGAGCTTTCTCAAGTACAACTCGTCAGAGCTAGATTTATACTCTGAGGAGCAACAACTAAGATACTGTGACCAGTCGCATGTCAGATTCCAAGGAGCCAGCAGCTCTGGGGCCCTCCCCGGAGACCCCTGCACTCCTCCGGCAGTGGGCCCGATCAGAGCTGGCTCCTGGGGTGGGAGGACCGGGCCCGGGGCAGCCCAGCCTTTGGCACTGCTCCCCACGGCCTCCCCAGCGCAGGCCCCACACTTGCTCCAGAGGTCTGGGCCGAAAGGCCTTTCAGCTCTAGACCTCAGGCCAACAAGAACCCCCGCTTCCAAGTCTAGGTCCCCAGCCAGTTCCCAAGTTGGCAATTTTGGAGACTCAGGGACAGCCTCCCGAAACTGGGGAGAATCAATTTCATTCTTAACTTTTCTTTTATCAATAACATGTTCAGTTACAAGAAATAAAATGAATATGTCCTCATTTGAAAAATTATGACGGTGGAGGCGGTGAGGGAGACTTGGGGCCAGCTGGGCTACGTGTTCCTGACACCGAGGGGAGAACGGAATCGTTCTCTTGCTGTGAGGTGAGCACAGGGCGTGTCCTTCCAGGCCCTCCTGAAACGCTCACGCCCTGGCTTCTCTTGACCTACTTCCCTCGCGCCGACTGCGTGGTGCTGAGCCAGCGCCGGCCCCACCTTGGCAAGTGTGAACGTCGTAGTTTGCTTGGCAGATGTTTACTGAGTGTGGCTGCATCCCTGGCACCAGGTGCTGAGCTGAGCACAGTCAAAGGAGTGCCCCCTGGATGCCTGTGGGTGTGGTGAGTCTGACCCGGGCCGCCACGGCCAGGCAGGTGGACATGTGTGACCCTGCTCGGCCACAGGACTTACTGTTCTCACTGGAACTGCGTGTGGTCATTCGCTGCTTGTGAAGGAGGTTCACACAAGGCCTAGTTCTCTGGGGCCAAGAGGACAGACCAGTAAAACACAGCCCGGCCTCGTTAGGCCCCAGCACATGCGTCTACCTCTTCAGATTTGCAGATTCCAACCCTCTTACAAAAGGGAAGCAACATCCAAAATTCAGACCTCTAAGATAAACACCGTGAAATGAAGACTTCCGTTCTTGTAAAGCAATAATGTGATGGTCTGCTGGTTTGGCTCAGGCAGCTACTCAGCCTGAATCCATGCCAAGCATTTGTCTGGGCCCTAATTTTTAAAAATCCTCAATTCTGTAACTACTAGGTTGTCTGTTCTCGCAGTCTCCCTCCCTCTTACCGCCTCCGCTCCTCCTTCCCTGGGCACAGGCCCTGCCTTCCATGAATCACTCACCATAGCATCACAAATCAGGTTACCCATGTTGCATTCTCTAAAGCGGCAAGACTGAGTGGTGCCATCCAGGTAGACGATTGTTCTCCCCAGTTCCTGGGTCGAATAATTATCTAATTTTATCCGCCACTTGTTAATGTCCGCTTTGATGCTTGGATCTAGAAGGAAGCAAAAAAAGAAAAAAAATCAGCCTGTGGTTAAAGCAGATCTCACACTGGCCTACGTGTTGGAGAAACACTCAAACGTCATTCAGCTTACCTGGTGTGAGTCCCTATGTCTGTACCATTTTGGTTTTGACTGGGAAATGTCTTTATGAACCTCTATTCTATTCTGTTTCCTGGTAACAAGGCCCCGAATGGCTCTTTTTTTTTTTATTCTTTTCTTTTTTTAAGTCTTTATTTCACCATTTTTTCTTTTTGGCAGGGGTGCGCAATTAGGTTTATTTACTTATTTTTAGAGGAGGTACTGGGCATTGAACCCAGGACCCCACGCATGCTAAGCAAGCGCTCTACCACTTGAGCTATATATACCCTCCCCTAGAGTGGCTCTTACTTTAAAGATGTGCCAAGGAAAACCAGCATCAACGCATCACATCAGAATGAGTACCTGCCGGCCCCCCCAGGATAGTGTTAGTGTGGGGCAGGGGTCAAGGGCTGGGAGGGTCTGCGGTGCGGTCCCCGCCCTCCCTCTGGCTGTCGGGAGCTCTGTGTTGTGAGTACCGGCTCTCTGGGGGCTCCTCGTCACCAGTCCTTCCCGGATCGGGTTGTGTTAAGCAGGCAAGGGCAGATGAGAGAGAGGCAGAGGAGTGTGTTCACGTACAACAGATGACGTGGATGACATAAAATGTACTTTTACTTTGATTCCCAGACCAAAAAGAAATAATGACATGTTCATTTGATAAACTGAAGCCTGTGGAGACTGGGCAACTTGCCCCCGGCACATGGCTGCTGGGGGTGGGGGCAGGGTGGAGCCCTGCCTGCCCAATTGGAACCCCTTTGCTTCAATAATCTGCTCTTCTCTGGACATGAGCCGAGAGAGGCTTTCCCTCACTAGGGGGAAGCTGGAAAAGGCACAAGAAGCACCCACACAGGGTCTGATGCTCAGAGGGCTCGGAGAAGCAGGTGGGGGTTTCTGGCATTTGGGTGTCTTCTTAAATTTTTTGGGGGGGGAGGTAATTAAGTTTATTGATTTATTTATTTAATGGAGGTACTGACGATTGAACCCAGGACTCGTGCATGCTAGGCACGCACTCTACCACTGAGCTATACCCTCCTCCCATTTGGGTGTCTTTTAAATCTTCTTATCCACTAAGAGAGTAAACCCAACGGAGAAGCTCAGTTCTTCAAAAGTACTGTCCTGAAACAGTAACCCACCCAACCCCCAAAAAAGAGAAAAAAATCCAGCCACCTCATCGTGGGCTTGGTGGACTCTGAATTTCACGTACCTTCGGGAATGCTGCTGTTGAGAAGGATGGGATTTCCGTGTGAAGTGATGACGTTTCCTTTCTCATCAAACTCAACCTTCAAATAGCCTAGGTACTTGCCAAAAGCATAGGCCTGGACCACAGGAACCTTCCGACCGTCATCGGAGGTGACGATGAATGGGTACTGCCCTGCCGGCACCTCTTTGGAAGGTGGGTTGCCTGCAATGAGAGGACTGAAGTGGGTAAGGTTGGTCCCTGTGCATGGCTGGCTGGAGGCCCGCAGGCCGCTGGTGACAGCAGGTTCTGAACTGACGACTGGGCTGGGGCTTCACAGAGCTGGCCTTTCAGAGCCTGGCATGGGCATCTGCCCCTGTTTCCAGATGCCCCTTTGGCACATGAAGTGCTTCCATTCTCAACTCAGCAGGCACTTGCTAAGCTCTCCCTTGGTCGGGGCACTGTGCCTGGGGCTGTGCGGCACACAGAGATCAAGCCTGCTAAGACCCTCCTGCCTCCATCCTGACCCTGGCTTCACTTGCAGCCGGCTGGAGTAGCCAGGCCCCTCCCCTGTACTCCCCCTCATCTGTAAAATGGGCAAAATAGCAATTCTTATTTCATGGGGCTGTTGAGAGGATTCAACGTCTAAACTCCTAGGCATAGGGCCGGGCACACAGCAGATGCTCTGTAAACGTACATTTCTTTCCCTCGTGCGGTGACAGTAACCTCTGGAAACCCTAGATGCACACTCCAGAGCTGAGACCCTTCAACGGAAGATGAGCAGAGGTGACACTGAGCTGCCGTAGGTTTTGTTGCTGAGTTCTGTGTCCCCTCGGGCGCCTTCTGGAAGAGGCATGTTCACCCTGGCAGCCCGACTGGCACACACACTACCTGCCCCAGCCAGACCGCATCCCCACCACGTTCTGCTGAATTCTGTCTCAAAGGGGAGCCCTGGGGAGAGCTTGGGAGCCACTCATCAGCCAGAGGCTGGGAGGCTCACCCACCACCGCCTCCGTTCCTGGGCTCCAATCACTCAGCACAGTTCAGTCTGTGGCTGTACCCCCTGCGCACAGGTGGGCTGCGCTGCCACTCTCACTTCCACAGAGATCGGGACCTGGCTGGGGTTGTTTTGAGTCAGAGACTATAGGACTGCTTCTGTCACCTCCCTCACCACACCCACCACCAGTGCTTCCTAGGAGACATTTACCCAGCACACCCCACCCTCCCCACCGGGAACTTCAGCTCATGTTGGCTGCTCCCCGGATCAGTTATGAGAGTCAGCCAGGGGCCAGGCCCTGGGCTGGATCTCATTAATCCTCCAGGCATCCCCCGAGGTAGCTCCTATTCCATCTCCCCCACGGTACAGACCAGAGGACTGATTATCATGGGCGATGTGCCCAAGGCCATGCAGCTGGTGTGTGAAGGAGGGCGGGCTGAAAGGCTGGGCTGTGAGGCTCCGGAGCTTACGTTCTCAAACCCAGCACAGCCTACGATGTGCTGTTCTCAGAGAACCTGCAAGAGCTGGTTTCCAAAGGCCACTCGCCAAAGCAGATGCGAGCCCAGTGGCTGCACCGTTGTGCCCCAGGCTGGGTCTGGGCTTCCCTTTCTACCGAAGACATGCTGGGGTGACTGTGATGAAAAACCCAGTCCTGCCTTGCTCCTATGCCAAGAGCAGCCCCTTCCAGCTCAAAAACCACAGAGAAGTGCTGCAAATACCAACGCTTCACAAGCAGGAAATAGCTGTTGCCAACCTTAATTTCCCATTTTCTTGCTCCCTCTGGAAAGGGAAAAAAGAAAAAAGCCTCGGAACTTTATTTTTACAAAAGCACCTGACTTGAGGTTCAGAGCAGGCTGTTGTCCCATCTCCATCTGCAGTGCACAGCCTCGCCGGCAACGGGGAGGTGGTGGCTATGAGGGTCGTAGATGGTCTGACGCGTTGCAGAAGAGGTGGGAAGGTTAACATTGCATCATCCTCACTCGGTCTGTGGTGCTCCTTCTTTGGGCAAGCTTGAAGCGTGGTCTTTACTTCAGGGGACGGGGGTGTGGCCGACCCCCCAACTTCTCAGCTGGGCAGGGTTAGGGAAAGTGGTATCTCCTCTGAACTGGGAGCAGCTTGACAAGGTGCTGTTCCCACTAGGTCCACAAGGTGGCGCAGAACACCCCATCCAGGAGGAAAAGGCACTTAATCTGGTTCAAAACGGTGTCTGGCAGATTCCGGATACCCAAGAGAAGGGCCAGCCTTTTTTTTTTTTTTTGCCTTCCATAAAGATATCTGATTTTAAACAGAATGTAAACGTTAGGAACCTAACTATCTGGTCAGATGCCCCCTCAGATCAGTTTGCTCATGTCAGGCAGGAGCTATCAGTGCCAGCTCCTGTGGACAGGGGACTTTCTCCAGTTCTGAAAGGCCCTGATGCTCCTTCTGTCCTTTTAGAACAGAAGACATCTGCATCTTAAACGGACTTAATCAGGAAAGGGAGGATGCTTCCCACGAGGCTCAGGCAATAGCCGGTCCAGTTTGGCAGCTGTCTGCCTGCTCCACAGCTGAGCGCCCCCTTCTGCTCCCCCAGTCGGCAACCACAGAGAACTGCGGGCAGAGAAAGCAACCCAGGGCTCCGCATTTCCCACAGCACTCCATTCAGCCAAAGATGCTCACGCCCCAGCTATTTTCTCCACACCGAGCCACACATCTGTCTTTAGAAACCCAGCTTGTTTTCTTGGCAGGGGAGAAATGGTTTACCAGAACCCTGTTCGTCAAGCAAATAAATCATCCTGGAACCCAGCCTGGGGGAGCCGTCAGTTGTGGGCTGACATTTGGAGCTGGTAACTGGGCGTCTCCCAGCGCAGTGCGGGTGCCCAGGGAACCCAACAGCAGCCCTGGCCACAGCCCCTCAGGAATGTGGGGTTCCCGGTGCGGGCCTGGGCGAGGGCCAGCCAGAGGCCAGGAGGGCTGAGAGGATGGATCATGTGGTGACACAGGGACCGGGGAGCTGGCCTTCGACATGGTTTGTCACTTGGCTGAATGAATTCCAGAATGTTTTCAGGCAGTCCATGCTACGATTTTAACATATAACAGGGCCAGTTTGAGAACTTCCAAAATTCCAGTAAAAGGACAAAGCAATTGGTGCACATTTCACATCAATGCTTCTAAGGGCTTGAGTCTCTCTTTTAAGTTACTTGGGAGTGCTCGCCTTCATCTGTCTACTTCTTTACGTCTCCTCAGAAGAGCCGTAGCCTTGGTCACCATTATCCTGCCCCTGGGCCCCTGGGCAGCTTCAGAACAGGTGTCTGTATGTCTCCCTCTTCTTTGCCTCTTTCTGAATCCAGTCTCCATGCAGCAGCCTGAGTGATCTTTCTAAGACATAGATACGATCATCGTGGGGCCAAAGGATGTCCTTCAAGGTCCATTGACCCCATTCCTGGGCTCTCAGATGTCTGCCTGTGATCCCTCAACAGATAAAGTATATTCTTTACTGGGCATGTCTCCCCTAACTAATAGCCCGAGGTGATGCCTAATCTCACAACAGCTCAGGCCGGTTCCTTTCAGCCCACCTTACCAGAGTCATGAACCCCACTGCCCTTCACGGACCTTTAACCTCTTACCTCACCCACCACCAGAGACTTGTGTGCAAGCTGTTCAGGCACCTTGTGACCCGACCTTGTTAAACAGCCCAACAACCGGCCCTTGGAGCTCACACAGGCACCCCTCGTCTGTGTGGCCCGCTGTTGTCTATGGCAGTGCACCCTATAAACTCATTTCCTATTTTCCTTCTCTGTCTTTGGTAAACTCTTTAACCACCCACGATACCGGTACTCCTTGTCCCCTGACAATCATAACTTTCTGGTTAAAGATACTTCCTGCTGGCCTCAGGAAAAACAATGAAATGGAGCAGGACCCTGTGGGGCCCTCCTGGGTACAAAAGTCCCTCCTTGTCCCCAACTTTTTGTTCGTAAGAAAAGGTTTTTGTCTCCTAGGCCTTCCCTGAGTTCCAAAGAGCAGACTCAAGCAGTTACTAATTAGGGAAGTGAGGAAGGGCAGAGACAATGGAAAAGTAGTTGAGCAAGAAAAGTAGTGACAGCGATACAGCTCAGTGATAAACAAAGTCTCAGTTCCCCCTCAAAGGATGCACATAAAAATCTGACGCATATCCCTGAGTTGTTCTGCAGAAACTAACACCATCCCCCCAGGTGGAGGATGGCGACTACATGCTGACCACAAGCACGTAGACCCCAGACTGGCTGGAACCAGAAGGCTGATGATTAAGGTTCCTGAAATATCACCCTATTCCCTCACCACCAACCAATCAGAAGGTCCACAAGCTGCAACCCTCACCCCAATTGTTGCGTTTAAAAACCCTTCCCTGAAAGCCACCAGGGAGTTAAAGGTTAGCGGTAATTATTCACCAAGTTATCTCCTGGATGCCTTTCTGATCTCAGCCCAGATGTCAGTTCCTTAGGAGAGCACTCTCTGATGATCCCCCAGGGTGGATCAGGTCCTCCTATATCTGCTCTCACAGCATCATGTACTTTGCAGCATGAGTTGTAATTATATATAAATAATATGATTGATTTCTTTGCACACTTAAAAAAATCTGATCAGGGTCAATATCCCTTTCAAGATACGAAGTTCCATGAAGGCAGAGGCAGCTGTGTCCCTGGGGCTTGCTCAGCACATAACAGCTGGTCAGTAAATGTCTACTGAATGACTAAGCTTGCGTGGCTTAGCCAACACTTTTCTAGACATCAGATAAGATTAATATGCTTCTCCTGTGGAGGAATCCATACGTCAAGGGGAGCCGTGCCCTGTCCCCCAACTCTCCTCAATTCAATTTCCTCAACTACTGAGCTGGGTGGGGCCCATGAAGCAGAATGGAGCTGCTAGTCAAGAGAAATGGTTTTGGTACTAACTCACTTTCAATCTGGATTCATGCCCTTGGAAGAGACTTTCCACTAATGGGACCTAAATTTATTTCCTGTATTTGTGAAAACAAGAAATTTTATTAGTGGTTTAAACCAACAGTGGCTTAATTTTTTTTTTTTGGCCCTGAGCATCTTTTGCATGCAGGAAATCCTGTGACATTATGAGCCATGATGTAGGCAGGCCAAGATGCAGTTGAGGCAAGCTGCTGTGAAGAGGCATGCCACAGCCAGAGGAAAGAGTCATAATCTCTTCAGCCATCTCTGTCCCCAACCATGACACACGGTTGTGATGCCTCCTCCAGGGAACTCAAGGGGCTACCAATGTTCTCCATGTTGGGACTGTGTTCCTCTGGTTTGTACACACTTCGATTACTGCCCACATTCTTGCTCTTGGACATTCAGTGACAACTGGGAGGTCTAAAAAGATGATATGTCTTTGAGTTGTACCCAGAGTGGGAACAAACCTTCCTGAAGTCCAATCCAGGCTGTCTGCCTGGCTGGGGCTGATAAGGGAGCCCTGCAGGGTGGGAACAGGCTCATACACATTCACTCACTCACTTAACAAACATTTCTGTTAGAGCAGGCAGACAGCTAGAAGTGAGCAGAGAAACGGGGACACGGGCTGAATGGCAGGAAACCATATATCTTACAAACAACGAGGGTCCTTGGGCAGACAGAGGAAAGCAGGAACCTCTACACTGATAAGAAACCGCACATTTTGGGGTGACAAGTGCCCTGGAGGCAGACAAGGAAAGGTGGGATAAAGCCAGAATCTCCTGTGATCAAATGTAACCCTTTGTGCATTATGCCCTCATCACAATAAAATTAGCCTTGCAGATTAGAAGTACCCATCATGCACCGACACCATGACACTTCTGATCAAGAGTAAATAAGGACAAAAATCCTTCCTCCCCTCAAGAAGGTGGAGCTGAGATGAAAGGAAATAATGAGCCCAAACCCTTCCCTCTCCAATGAATATTCATTTTTACACCCCATATAACCAGCTTGCCAAAGGAACTCAGCACAGCTACTCATCTGAGTCTGTCCACTCTCCCCTTGAGAGTGACTATCTCTCACTTATTAAACCCTCACTTTACTTTCTCGACCTCCATGTCTCGTCTCTGAATTCTTTCTGTGACGAGACAAGAACCTACTCCTGGTAACATCTCCAAGTTCCAACAAGTGCCCAGTGTGCTGGACTCCACTGCCCCATGGGGCCAAGCCTAAGGGCTTTGCTTCATCTTTTAGGCCAGGAGAGGCTGTTCGATGAGGATGGAGGACGGAGCAGAGGCAGGAGTGATGCCCCTCTGTCTACCACCCTCTTCTCTTCACAGAGAATCTAAGCCTAATCTGAGCATCCTTCCAGATACGAGAATTCCCGTTCACTTTTACATTACAGAGCCGGGGTTTTATATAAAAATTAAAACCAAAATCATAATGCAGCCATCCTCTGGTTCTACCACTATGATCTGTTAAAGTGCTGAGTTCAAAGGAATGGGATAGAGAGACAGACTGATTCTCATCTTTTTTTTTTAGATTTTTAAAAAATATTTTTAAAAATTTATTATTATTTTTAACATTTGCTGAGCCCTGCTGTATTTTTTTTTTTGGAGAGGGGAGGTAATGAGGGTTATTTTTTATTATTATTATTATTATTTTTAATGGAGGTATTGGGGATGGAACCTAGGACCTTGTGCATGCTAAGCACACACTCTCCCCTGAATTTCATCTTGATGTGACTTGTTGTTTCATTTACTAACAGTGCTTGAAAGTAAAAAGGAGGTATACATGGCCGTGAATTGACGTAAACCTGATTTCTTTCTTAGGGAAAATCAGCATGTAACTGGAAAAGGCACTCCAGAGTGGGTCTGCGCAATGGGAAATGCCAGGTATTTGTGCTCAGTGAGGGTATGAAGAGCTGATTATCACAAATCATTAGCGTCAACCACATGGGTGAGCAGGGGAGCATCGGATGCACAGTTCTAATGGGCTTATCTCAGAGAGCCAGAGAACTTCTGGAAACTCTGCTTCCACATCATGACAGAGTATTTGGGAATTTCCTTACAGATGAGCTGTCAAAATGGACAACTGTACGAGTTTCTAGGCTTGGGGGAAATTTATAAACTGAGGACAAGAGAGCTGAGTGAGACAGCCAGGCTGCTTGGGACCAAGTCCTGCACTCCTGGTTTCTTACCTTTTAAAGGTAAGAAGATACATTCGGTCACTTGTGTATTCAGCTCAGATTCTCAATTTTAGTATATATCTCCTATTTTTTTTTAAGTTTAACACAAATATTAATAATAGTTCAAGTTGTTCAAGTGACCAGATCAAGCCCAAGATGGAGCCGCTCATGCTAAGCTCCCCATCAGCAAACCAGGCGTTACCTCTGCTTCTGTATGGCTCTCTCCTGGTCAGCGCCTGCCCCTGCAGCACACACTCCTCACCAGCTCCAAGACCTCTCTTTGCTCCACCAAAGTGACATGACCCTGCTTTAACCCGTCAGCAGTGCCCAGGGCAACTTCCTTGTTCCCACTCCCTTTGGTCTTTCAGACTCTCTGGCCTCGTATGGCTCTTCTGAGCCCCTTTCCCTCTGCTGGGGGACACGCTGCTCCACCCACGAATCACTGAATAAAAGCCTATTGATCAGTAATCTGTCTCCGGAAAATTTTCTTTTAACAAACCTTAAGATTAATGGTTCAGTTAGAAGGTTTAGAGAGGTTTAAACAATTTTTTTTAATATAAAAGTTAAAACCAACATGACAGAATATCTGACTAAGGGAGAGAAAAAAAATTATCTGTAGTCCTACCACCTTATGGCAATGACCAATATAATTTCTGTGAATTTAACAAAGGATATATGAGCAGCATGTAGATCAATGAAGTTAGAACACTCCTTCACACCATATACAAAAATAAACTCAAAATGGCTTAAAGACTTAAATATAAGAAAAGACACGATAAACCTCCCAGAAGAAAACATAAGCAAAACATTCTCTGACATAAATCTTAGCAACATTCTCCTAGGACAGTCTACCCAGGCAATAGAAATAAAAGCAAATATTAACAAATGGGATCTAATAAAACTTATAAACTTTTGCACAGAAAAGGAAACTGTAAGCAAAATAAAACAACAAGCTATGGAATGGGAGAAAATATTTGCAAATGATGTGACAGACAAAGGTTTAATTTCCAGAATATATAAACAGTTCATACAACTTGATAACAAACAAACAAACAACCCAATCCAAAAATGGGTAGAAGACCTAAACAAGCAATTCTCCAATGAAGACATACAAATGGCCAGTAGGCACATGTAAAACTGCTCAATTATCAGAGAAATGCAAATCAAAACTATTATGAGATATCACCTCACACTGGTCAGAATGGCCATCATTAAAAAGTCACAAATGATAAATGCTGGAGAGGCTGTGGAGAAAAGGGAACCCTCCTACATTGCTGGTGAGAATGTAGTTTGTAGTAACCACTATGGAAAACAGTAAGGAGATTCCTCAAAAGACTAGGAATAGACTTACCGGATGACCCAGGAATCCCGCTCCTGGGCATATATCCAGAAGGAATCCTACTTCAGGATTACACCTGCACCCCAATGTTCATAGCAGCAATATTCACAAGAGCCAAGACATGGAAACAGCCTAAATGTCCATCAACAGATGACTGGATAAAGAAGAAGTGGTATATTTATACAATGGAATACTACTGAGCCATAAAAACTGACAACGTAACACCATTTACAGCAACATGGATGCTCCTGGAGAATGTCATTCTAAGTGAAGTAAGCCAGAAAGAGAAAGAAAAATACCACATGAGATCGCTCATATGAGGAATCCAAAAAAAAAAAAAAAAAGAAAGCATAAATACAAAACAGAAATAGACTCACAGACATAGAATACAAACTTGTGGTTGCCAAGGGGGTTGCCAGTAGTGGGAAGGGGCAGACTGGGATTTCAAAATTGTAGAATAGATAAACAAGATTATACTGTATAGCACAGGGAAATATATACAAGATCTTATGGTAGCTCACAGAGAAAAAAATGTGACAATGAATATATATATGTTCATGTATAACTGAAAAATTGTGCTCTACACTGGAATTTGACACATTGTAAAATGATTATAAATCAATAAAAAATGTTAAAAAAAGAATCTTTTTATTTATCAAAGGAAGGCGTGACCCCATAAGTCAGCTAGGATCTATGAGTGTCAGGTGACTACTGTCTGGATAATAAATTTTTAGATAGTTGTAAAAGAGAAATTTTTGCATCTTCCTCGTTTTCTTTGAAAATGAAATTGTGTGCATTTCCCTCCCATGTGGCAGAATATTAGAGAACTGACATGTTTGCCTTGGACCTCCTGTGCTCCAGGGCTCCGTCTGTTCACATATTACCTCATTTAGTCTCTGCAACTCTCTGAATAGTCGTGTCACTGTAGCCATTTTTAAAAATAAAAAGCTGAAGCCCAGAGTGGTTAAGTAAGTTGTTCAAGGTCGGACAGCCAGTAGTGACCAACCCCAGGGGAAAACTGGGTCTTTCAGAGTCCAAAGCCCTCTCCACAACCCCACGCTGCTTGCCAGAGGTGGGAGGAACGAGGTGCTTCTCGAAGACCATCGAGGGGCAAGGTTAGGGCAGGACGAACTGTGGCCCCACAAAGAGACCTGACCTGGTGGTTGGAACGGGCTTTTGATTTCACAGTATGTAGCTGGCTCTCAGCTTCCCCAACCACTCACCCCTGCCAAATGACAGGACTGTGTTTTATAGCTGTTCTTTTCACATTTGGGGTCTGGCTCGTCCCACTTTGCCTTGGAAAGCAGTTCCATGACACGTAATTAAAATTGATCAGTGTTTCATGCTTCAAAAATCATTAACCAGAGGCTCTGGCTTTGCTCTGGGAAGGAAGCTGGTGTCAAGGCTGGGGTATGGCTGGAAGCTGACCGACAGTTCCCCAGTAGTGACCCCAGGAAAGAGTGAGTCCCTGTGCCACCAAGGACAGCATCCTTGAAGCTACCGGCCACAACCCTGTCCTTTGGCTGGTTCTCCCAGCTCACTCAATAAACCCACATGTCAGCAGTCCTGTTGATGTTCAGGGAAGTGGTTCTTTGTTGGAGAGTATCTCCCTGTCCTGCGAATGTAGTAAATAGTAAATAACAGGACCATTTTCTTGTTCTAAAATACAAGACTATCTAAAGGACAAGAGTGAAACTTAACGGAGAGATGACTGATGACTGCAAACCACAACAAAGCCCTTTGCCCTCGCTCGCTCACTCTGACAAGGCGGGGGTGGGCTCACCCTGCGCACGGCGCGCGCCTGGCCACCAGCTGCAGCGGGAAGAGCGGCCATTAGGTTTTGAGGTTTTCTTTATACCGTGACCTCCGTTTGTTTTGAGAATAAAATTCCGTGGTCATTAAAATCATTTATGTTTTCTAAGTCCATGAAAAGGCTTGCACTTCATATTCAACAAATGTGTGCCTAAACCAGAAGCAAATCAGGTACTTAAAATAACTGTTCAGATAAGGAAATCTTACTTTTAAAGGAGTTGCATCTGCTGGTGGCATTCACTCAATAATCCTGGGCACCTGTGGTTAAAGAGGAAGGGAAGTGACACCTGAGGGGCTGCAGGGGGGAGGGGGTCCTGAGACATAGGGTTCAGTGAAGCTGCAGGTGGCTCTCAGAGAAATGAAGAGTGAGACAGCCTTAAGATAGGAGGCCAGTGGGGAGTGGGCTTGTGGAGATGCAGCCATTCAGGATGACGACTAGGTTTCAGCCTGCAGTCCCAGAGTGAAGTTGCGGAAATGCAGGTGACAGTCCAGGAGCTGATGGGATCCGGGACTCTGAGCCTTGGGTACTGGGTCAACCATCCATGTAGACACTCACCAGGATGAAGGATGGAGTGGAGGGGAAGACCGGAATTTGGGTGCTAAACTCTCGGTGATGCTGGGGAGGGGGCCATCAGATGACAGTGACAAGGAGGGAGACAGTGGAGGGAGGGACAGCCAGGAGGTGAGAGCCTAAAAGCAGTTGGAGGTATAATAAAATCGACCGCTGTAACCTCAGCGTTCTGCCAAGAAGGGTTTTACTTCCCCCAGTTTTGGAAAGTACGCAATCAGGCTGTTTGCACGGATGACTTTCCAGGGACCAGGGTGTGAGAACAGAGGGGATCATAGACTTAACACCTGTCACTCCTTCACTCGGCAGATGCAGAGACTGACGTCTACACTCACTAAGGCCACAGCCAGCAAGATGGGCTCGCATGATCCAAAATTCAGTTAAAATAGTGGGAGGCAAACAGAGACAGAGACAGCATCTTAGGAGCCTGCCTGCCTCCAAAGGTCACACACAGAAGAGTGTCCCTCGCACACCTGCTGCTGCTTTCAACCTGCACTCATTTTACGACTTTTTTCTCCAAAGGCAACAGCATGGACCAGTTTGTAACTCTGGGATTCACTTCCTTCAGAGAAGACGTCTGTGTACCAGCCCTCCTCCTTGCAGCTCTGACGGTCAGCCTGGTCAGGGAAGCCCTCTCCTCTTCATCCCCACAGGAGAGTGGTCAGGCAACACTAGGGTTGTCTGCGTGTACACAGCAGCTGTCATCCAAAGGACCTGCAATGGCCTTCAGTACTTGAAGGGTAACCGTTCATGCACTGTTTTGGTTGTGCCTCAAATAAAGCTGAGCTTTTAAAAATATGGACTAGCTACAATACAATGAAATCTCTGTAGTAGGTGGTCACCAGCATTTAAAATAAAGAACAGAGCAGAAGATAGCTGATGCAATTTAGATTCTCTGTGAAATTTTCATTCAGGTTAGTACGTATGTGTGTGTGGTGGGTCCTCTGTGTGTGTGCTGAAATGGTTCTCAGCAAGATTTAAAATTCCCAAAGATGTATTGTTTTAACCCTGATTTTATTAACCAAATATATTTAACTTCATAGTAATTCCAAAAGCAATTCAACAGAGGTTTTTTTTTTTTAATTTTTTGTTTGTTTTTTAAGGTTGGGAAAATTTAAACAAGCAAACCTGCCTCATTTCCTACTGTGTCCTGGAATTACCTTTGATTGTTAAGTTCATTCCTCACAATGATGAGTCTCCAAATGGAATATTTTCATGAGAACAAGCTTAATCTTGGTAAGCAATCATGAAATGTGAAATAAATGGCTAAGACTCTACATGTAGTTTTTTTCAGAGACTGTAATTACCTACTTCAAGATTAACGGATAAACAAATGGTAATAACTTTTATCCCCAAATCTTTTTTCCATCCAGTCATTCACCACTCACTAAATTCATCTCCTTAGCGAAAGGCACATACTGTGTTGCAGGACTTTACTGGCTGGAACAAAAGGGACAGGAACCAGAGAACAGGCAGCAGAATTACCGTGAGGCCAGGCCCAGCCCAGCAGGGGGCGCTAACTGATGGCCAGGCACCACGGCTGCGGGTGGTCATGGGGGCTGTGACGAGGGCATCATTCGGAGGGTCTAAAACCCAGTCAAAAGGAACAAGGCGATGGCTTCGGCATCTGAGCGGGGACGTCAGACTCCTTTCACTGCTCACGCACGGTTTTGGTCATACCTGAACGCTGAACTTTTCAAAATATGGCCGGGCTAAAATATGAGGAAATTAAGTAAGTGGGTGATAATGGCACTTAAACAAATGAAATGGTAGAGCAGAAAATATCAGGGTGCATCCCAGGTGCTCTGTGAAAGATTTTGCTCAGTGTGTGGGGGTGTGTGTGGGTGTGAGCGCACGCCAGGTCCTCATGGACAGCGCCTTTCTTACTGTGGATCATAATCAAATGTGTTTGAAACCACTGCTCTAAAGGACTGGGAGTGGGACACAGATACTGAGCTGCCCCCTCGTCCTGGGGGTCTGACACTGCCTCAGAGGGAAGCCAGGGAAAGGCCCCGGGAGGGTGTCCCACCCACAGAGCCGGGACACGACTGACGTAAGACCCACTAGAGCTCTAGCCGCGTCCTGAGCCACCGCACCTACACCCATTCGTCATGCACGTCAAGTCACAACGATGCTTTATAATAGACCCTCGTTCTACAGCGGGCGTGATCAGGTGGGGACAGGTGCCCACCCCTAGACAGTGGCCCAGCCCGTCCACACCAGAGTCTTAATCTCTACCCAGCGCTGCCCAGTGACCAGCTGCAGTGGCGTTTTTCCTGGTCTTGGGGCCCTCGGCCCAGCTGGTTCTCCCTGAGTTACTGGAGTGCCTCTCAGCTGTTTGATGGCAGTTTTACCCGCACCGAGACGTTCACATGCCTCTCGGTGTCCCGCCGACCTCGTCACACTCCTGTATCCTCTGCTAGAGACCTGCAGGTATTTGTTCTCATCATTTTACATCCACCTTCTTCATGAGACAGTATATCTCCATGAACGAGCAATGTAAGTGCCTGATCTGTTTTCATCTAGGCTGTTAAAACACAGACCTACTGTGTTTTCTTTCAACATTTTTTTTTACATTGATTTCACAACCACGAACGAGTGTAATCGAGTTTGAAATAAGTCTCTAGCCTGTGTCTACTGAGAGATAAAACACATGTGAAGCAACTGAACACTGAACACTGAGTCCTGAACTGGAGGCCAGCCCAGCCAGCAGACGAGTGCCCAGGGGCCCGTGTCACTGGGCATATCTCGCTGGCGGCAGCTGCCCCTGCACACTGGGACGTGGCTATGCCCCGCTGATACCAAGCTTTCACAGACACCGTCTCAAGTAATTTTCACCACCTTGAGGCACCTGGAGTATTGTCCCTCCCCATTCCGAAGGGAAGCTAGAAGGTTCAGAGAGGGAGTGCCCTCCTCCAGGTCCTTCAATAGAATCAGGAATGAGGACTTCTGATCTGATACTGTGTTTCTTTCTTTTCTTTTTATAACTTGTGTTTCTTCTTCTGATTGCAAAAGCAAGATGCATTCCTTATTTGAAAATACTCAAAGGTTCTAAGAGGGAAGTAAAAATCACCCAAAGGCTCTTCTTCGTGATAAGCTCTTTTAACACATTTGGGCATTTCTTACTGTTTAGGGTATATTTTATTTCTGCTTTTATAAACATAGTATCGCCTTAGACAGCTCAGATGGGGACAGGTGAAGCAGCAACCTCTCCAAGGGGAGGGCTGTTCCCCACCAAAACCTTCTTTCCCGCTGCTGATAAAAGCTGTTGACCAGCCAGACCCTCCTCCTTCCTTTTCCTGAAAATACCTCAAAACTTGAGGAAGCAGTGGTAGGGGAAGGGGCTGTGGTGGGACAGACTCACTGAGCCAGACTCAAAAAAGTTTTGGAACATTATAGGTTTGAATGGAAAAAAAAGAGTTTTTCTAACTAAAACTACATTAGACTAAGGGGGGCAGAGAGAGAGAGAGAGAGAGAGAGGGAGAGAAAGGCAGAGATGGGGAGGGAGGGAAAGGTGGGGGCAGGAAGAGAAGGGAGGAGGAGAGAGTGCTGGCGGGAGCGTGGACCACGTGACTTCCAGGACACTCACAGTCCTAGGACACAGCAGGGTCAGGGCTTGAGCCCAGAGTCCCAGCTTCTGCTACCTGTGAACCAGCAATCAAATCCTATCACCTTGAGCTGCGTAAACATTTTTATATGACATGTTGCTTTTTTTAAAATTCTTTTTTCTTTTTCTTTTTTTGAAGGGGGAGGTAATTAGGTTTATTTGTTTATTTATTCTTTCAGAGGAGGTGCTGGGGATTGAACCCAGGACCTCATGCATACTAAGCATGCACTCCTGCACTCTACCACTCGAGCTATACCCTCCCTCTGACATGTTGCTTTTTGATGACTTTTGGTTGGGACTTAGTAAACTTTTTGTTATATATTTGTATACGTGTGCCATATACGTATTTATAATATACACACGTGGAATTGACATAATTATAAAACCAAAACATTATTCTTAGTCACGTCTCTGTGTAAGATCTACACGTTACTATTCCAAATGCATCACATATACACACTGCTACATGTATATATTACATAGTACATGTAATATATATTGTATGTTAAATAGCAGTAAAAATAATAACTGTTACAAAAGCAAAAGAGACAAAGCCAGTCATCCCGACGTGCTGGCCCGTCCAACCCCCTGAAGCCGTTACCTGTGTAAAGGAACGTGTTGGAGTGTCCGCCCACCACGACGTCCACGCCCTTCACTTTCTGAGCAATGAGTTTATCCATTTCAAAACCAGAGTGTCCCAGTGCAATGATTTTGTTCACATTTAAAGTTTGCAGCTTATCTACTTCGGGTTGCAATGCAGCAATTTCATCTTCAAATACTAAATTCGTTCCTAAGGAAGAAAATAAATACGAATGGACATTTTAAACAATAATTTTTATTATATTGCTTATTATACAGGCATATCAAGTAACCTCCTAAAGCTTAAATTACTAAGACCAAAACTTTTATAAATTCAAAATTCCTACAAAACCAATAAAAATGCACAGCAACAACCTCAGTTACACTTCCTTAATGTGGCATTCGTTTAAGGTTGTGGATGGTATTATGTTGCTCAAATTCAATCTCAAACTATGAGGAGGCTTCAGACCAGGAATCTATCTTTTTAAATCTGTTTTTACATTTAGACTTCCCTTATGCCAATGGAGAACTTGTCTGAGCACACAAGCCTGGTGTACTATATGCACGCCAAGTCATTGTGCTGCACGCCTTAAACTCATGGTGCTGGATGTCAATCACCTCTCAATAAAACTGAAAAAAAAAAAAAAACAGATTAGCTACTCTATGGTTTTGTTTGCAAGTTCAGGATAATCAGTCTTCATGTTAGCAACTAGTCCTTGAATGCCAGTCTTAAGGTGCAGTCGAGCACTCTGCACTGTCTACTCGACGAGGTTCGCATTAGTGCATCGTCGAGCTCGTATCAGATGGGGATCTCACCCAAGGACAGCTGGCTGGGGGAGTGCGCACATCCTTCCTGGCTGCTTACGCCCTGTGCAGTGGGAACAGCAGCTGGCCCACGGGGGCAGGCTGGTCAGTGAGGTGTGACCGCACAGCCCTGGGCTCCGTGCGCTGCAGGCACATGCTACCTGGTGTGGCCAGACCGCCAGATTCTCCCCGTCTCTGCGGCCAAACCCCAGCACGGCTTGAGGGCTTATGGCTCTTATTGGCACAAAGGTGACCGCAAACACAGACATGCTGCCCTGAAGTCACGTCCAGCAGTCTGTGACTTGGGGCCTTCTAGATGATCTGGATTCCCTTATGCTAATAGCTCAGAACGGTCACTAAAATGAAAATATCAAAACATGAATAAATCTCATAAAGATCCTTCCAAACCCAGGAGTCTGCCATCTCCAGTTTGAAGAATATTCCTCTAAGGAGCTACAAGACTGTAGCTGTGGTGTTTGGGGGTCTCTATGTGTGCCAGTGGGGAACTCTGCAGTCCTTCCCATCAGTCAACCCAGTGTGTGCAAATGAACATGAAAAATAAAGGACACAGCTGATGGCAAAGCCAGGGGGACCCCAGACCGACGGCCTGAAACGGAACGGCTCATGGACGTGTTGGGTGGGACCGGAAGTGCTGTGAGTAACTCACAGGCAACATTTAAAAATTGGGAGTGCTAACAACTTGGCCACCATTGTCTGCCACGAGGACATCACGAATAATCTGCTTCTTGCCAGCCCCGCAAGAAGCCCAGGGCTCCCAGGTCACCCTCAGAGCCATATCACCCTCTCCATGAGCCTCTCCCTGAATGTCCCTTTAAAAGGACAAGGTGCGCCCTCCCCCATGCCTGCTTCATTTCTCTCGATAGCATTTACCACCTTCTGATGCACCAAACATTTTACTCATGTATTTATTCTCCCACTAAATGTGTGAGCTCCAGTGGGCAGGGCTTTTTGGGGTCAGTATCCCCAGTGCCTAGAAGAGTACTTGGGGGAATGAATGAATGAGTCAGTGAATGAATGTCTGCTAAGACTTTGAGAGAAGCCTACTATCCTCTGCTTCCATGTGGCTGCAAGAAGGAACCAAAAGTTCAGAGAAAGGCCTCTGAGGACAAAGGAACCTATTCTCCTAACACACTGGGAACCTCACAGGATCGGGCATCTCATATAAAGAAAGCAGGGGGGATATTTCAGGATATCATGAGGGGTGTGAGAGGAATTTCATTACGTAGCTAAAACAAATTAAATGTGCTAGAAATACAAAGTCCACCTGTGGGCACCCAGGCCATCAGGACTGAAGGAACGAGGCTGGATTTGGGGCCAGAGACCTGTCAGAGGAGCCGGGCTGCTGGGCCTGTGGTCTTGGAAGCAGCAAGTGTCCCCAGGGGCACTGCTCCACCTGCTGCCCAGCTCCTGCACCGAGTCCCTGCACGATCCAGCCTTTCTCTTCCAGGAGCTGCTGGAAAGAGCTTGGCCCCTTGTGTCATAACCTAGTAAAGAACTAATACGGGGTGCTGTCAGAGTCCCAGCAAGCTGGTCTGATTTCTGGAACCCCCTGTCTCTCTACCCCATCCCTCCCCTTCTGTCTTTCTATTGGTGACTGTTAAGGAAGAGATAATGCTTTTCTCCAAATCATGCTGAACTACTCAGCCGAAGAATCAGTCCTCAGCCCTTTTTTTTTTTTTTTTGGTTTTTCAGTAAGTAGTTGGGTTTTTATTTTTGGAAAAAAGAAACAGATTTCAAAATGTTCCAAATGGTGTGGTTGGAAAAAAAATTTTTTTTTTAAATGGAGGTTCTGGGGATTGAACCCAAGATCTTGTGCATGCTAAGCATGCGCTCTACCACCAGGCTATGCCCTCCCCGCCTCTCACCCCACTTTCGAGCTTTTCCTACTTAGAACCTATGCTCCAGGAGACTGAACTACCTGCCACTTTGTGATTGTGGGCCCACACCTCCCTGCTCTCATGTGCGCATTTCAGCAACATTCACTGAGAACTTCCCCTATGGCTGGCACCGAGCAGACCCCAGAGCAGTGAGTGAGACAGACAAGGTCCCCGCCCTCAGGAGCTTGTGTTCTAGCAGGTGACTCTGACCTCAATTCAGGGATGCCCTTGGCCTCAGATGCTTCTCATGCCCTGGAGGCGGCCAAGGAGGGTCTTCCCCAAGCTACCTGACGCCACCCTGACCTGGCTGTCACACCTTCCACTCATCATACCCTCCTTCCTCCCTCCCTGACTTTATGGCTCTCTTAGGCCATTTAATTACATTCTATCTTAAATGAATTCAAAAACCCATGGATGGAACAGAAATTATGGAGACACATAATTATTTAATTACTCAACACATACACAGCTTTAGCAAAAGATCCTCAGCTGGCCTCTCTATTAGGTTCCAGATGTTGATGGAAAGGAGACTCAGCTCTGTCTTCAGGCTGTTCTGGTGGCGCAGGAAGCCAACAGCAAGGGACATATGTGATGGGGGGGTGTTTTCTGGGGGACCCCAGGGGCCCACAGCAGGGACATCCCACCTGAGGAGGGGGACCTGCAGCAAGGCTGCAGCAACTGGACTGCATCCCCCCAGCCCCACCCACGTCAGTGACTGGCTCACTCTGTGATCTCCACCCTTGCCTCTTGGCAGGAAGGCCCCAGGTGGCCCAGAGGGACAGCGTCCCCTGAGGGGAAGGTCTGATCAGCCCGAGCAGCATGTCTGCAGGGGGAGGGAAGGACCGAGGTCAGGCCGGGAAGGACGAGAGCAGCTGGAGACTGTAAACCAGGCCCCTCTGATGGGACCACATCCCTTTTAGTTAGAAGAGCACTCCTACAACACTTCAGAAGACGGTGACCGCCCTGTGGCTTCACAATGACCTCAGCAACAGCTCATGACCGTGTGCAAAGGCTTGGTCGCCGTGGGACAGATAGCCACCAGGGCCTCCCGTCCCCATCAGTGGAGCGCAGATGGCCACACCCTGCCTCCAAGCCCTGCAGGACTTCTCCGCTCCGGAGCTGCCCAGGCCCAGGTACAGTTGGCCCTTCTCTTGTTTCGGATGCCTGCGTCTATTTTAACAGCAATAAACATATGGCATCTCTAAGTGTTAATTAGATGTCCTTTATCAGTTAGTTCTTAACAAAAACCCTTGTTTCTGGATAATGCTCACTCCAAGTATCCCCTTTTGTTTCAAATACGGAAAGAAAATTGATTTGGATCATTTAGAATAAAACTGTACTTTTTTTTCTCACTGCCAAAGTGCTCCTGTAAAAGTGGCTCAAAAATGTTGCCTGAATGATTTTAGGGTTACACCTGTATGTATGTGTGTGTGTATATATATATAGCTGCTATAAGACATGTATGTAAGACCATTCAGGAACACACACACACACACACACACGTGTATATTTCCCAGAAAGCCAGGTACAACAAAGTCATTAAAACTACAAGAGATAAACAATGAAAAGGGAGACAGGAGAGTTAACTAGACATGTAATAATCATACTAGAAAAGGAAAGATGGGGGTGGGTAGAGCTCAGTGGTAGAGCACATGCTTGGCATGAAAGAGGTCCTGGGTTCAATCCCCAGCATCTCCATTAAATAAATAAAGAAATAAACCTAATTACCCCTACCCACCAAAAAAAAAAGGGGAAAGATGAAGTAAACTGAGGTAAAACCCTAGTTCTGGGTGCCCTGGCTCCAAGGGCAGGAGGGCGGCAGTCACACGGCTCTTGTTCTCCAGCCAGTGACTGCACTGCTCAGCAATGGGTACAGAAGGCCCTCCTGTCCAATTCTGAATGTGCTGAGTTGAACTAAGATGCCGTTTATCTCCACAAAGAAGTTTGCTGAGCAGAGGAGCGAATGCCTTTAAGAAGTGGCTCAGGACAACGTGGCAGCCTCTGCACTGATTTTTCAACGTCATCCTAAGTCCCCGGGTGTCCAGCACCACACATGTTCCTACGACGACTCACGGTCCATAAAAACAATGCCAAGCCCTGATTTAGTGCATCTGTTTTTAAGCAGCAAGTGCTGTAAAAGAAGAGAATACCTGGATTTGAGAGAAAGGGGGTTTCTTTTGAAGTGTAGCCAACAATCCCCACAACTTCATCACCAACACGAAGAATTTTATACGGCGAATAAAGTCCTGATATTCGAGATGCTAGCGGCCCCTTGGCTTTAATGTTTGCACTCAGAATTGGAAATTTGGCCTCTTTGAGGAGTGGCTCAATCAGTCCTTCTACACCATTATCAAATTCATGATTTCCCAGTGCCTAATGGAAAGGGAAAAGAGAAAAAGAATTAGGTACTCTGGGACTGCCAATACAAGCATACTTTAAAGAATATTACCTTGGTCCAGGGCTCCCAAACCTGGCAGAGCCCTAGGAGGTGACTGTGTGACCCCTGAGATTTTACTTTGGGGCCCCGGGGTTGGGCCCAGGGGCAGCCAGATCATCAGGCTGGTTTGAGAATTGTTCCCAGACCCCGTGCCACCTACTAGGCTGGCATCAATGTGCATAGGCGTCGCCTGGAGACCTGGCCAGATGTCCGCTGTCCTGTCACCCCCAGATCTGGGGCAGGGTTGAGCGCCTGCATTTACCAGGCTCTGCCCAGTCCTCCTATACTCTGTTGTCTCTCATAAGCTTGCATTTCAATCCAGCAACCCCATTGCTCCAACCACCATCTGAAGGGGAGAAGCGGCGCGGTGGGGTGGGTGATTGACAGACGCCAGAGGCTTTCCTTTCCCCTCAAGGCTCCATAGCACCTCCTGGGTCATGATGTCCTGCGTTTCCCGCGTTCCCACAATCCTTTCTTCCCAAGCACTCTATGGTCCTCTATTTGTCTGGGAAGGTGAGGACCCCCTGGGGCAAACAGATTTGACAGCAGGACATTGGTTTCCACCTCCCGTCAGTTCTGGGCTCCCTTGTGTTTCATCCCCAGCAGCTTCACATCCAAGGACGAGCAGGATGGTGAAATCATCCCTGGCCTTTGTGGGGTTTGGACTCGCTCTGAGCTGGATGTTGGGAGGAGCTGGCACACTGTAAGGCAACCCCTGCTCCCACCTTCTTTACTCGCTCCTGTCCCTCACTGCTCTGGGACCATCTAGGAGGGAAAACAGTTGCTCTGACATCTGGCATGGCAGCCACCTCCTCAAAAGCCTTCCACTCCCTCGTCCCCCTGGGGGCCTCCTGGAAGACGCCCAGGTCTCCTGGGCCCCCACCCACTTGCTCTGGCTGCAAGGCTGGTTTGCTAACTTAGTGCGTAGGCCAGCGAGTTTCAGACCTTCTAACTACCACACCGGGTTTTGCTTCACTTGGAGGCTCATCCAGGAACGGGCCTGGAAGTGCTGGCTGGTGACCCCTCTGCCCAAACTAGGCCCCCGGATGCTCTTACTGCTCCCTGAGCCACCGTGCATCCCTCCACCTCCGCCCTGCTCTGCAGGCAGCCCGGTACCTGTGCTCAAAGGACCGTGTACACATGTACACAGAGAAAGCAGCACAGTGTCTTCACGTGCCCACATGCCTGCCTTCCTGATTAAACTCAGAATTTCTGAGTTTGCCAACCCCCATCCCTGAACAAATGCGCATTTTTACTTCTTCCTCTTACCTAACTGCTTCCCCCTAAAAGGCTGACCTAGCTAAAGGTTCTCCCAGTCTTGGGTGATGCTCTTTTTCTCGTCTGTTCTTAGAACACCATGGTTTCTTCCTATGGTGAAAGAAGTCTGCCTTATGAGATTACAATGACTTTCTGGTTTAACTGTAAAGCTTTTTTTTTTTAAATGAATGTTTCTACAGCCCTTCATGAAAGATCACCCAGCGTGTCGGCCGCCTTGCACTTAACCAAAAGCATGATATTGCTTCTGTGGCACAGAGCAACAGCTGTACTCAGTGTTTTCATTTCTTTGGCTTTCTTGGGATCTCCTCCTTGGACTGGAGTGTCACACCCTCGAGGTGGTGACCTCAGCTGCCTTTTGACCTCTCTGCCGGGTGGGGAGAGGAGCCCCGATCTGGGTGCTCAACGCTGTGTATGGACTGGCTGAATGATCTCACTCACACACACACCTTCCACCCCAAACTGAACATCTGCATCCCTGACCTTTCTGCTGACTCTGCACCTTTATGTCCCACAGCCACAGGGCACCGCCCCTGCCTTCGCCCCCAGCAGTTACATTTTAAATCTCTGTCATTTAAGAGACTTGCAAAATGACCTTCTTCAGTTATCTCCAACACCAGGATTGTAGGAATACAATGAAAGTGTCTGGCTTAGCCCCAGCTCCTGACCTTCACTGCTTCCTTTGTTCAGGAGAAGTCTAAATACTAACTAGGATAAATTGGTAGTTTGCGATTTGCAGATATTAACTACTATGTATAAAATAAACAGCAAAGTCCTACTGTATAGCACAGGGACCTTCATACATTCACTACCTTATAACAGCCTATAATGAAAAAGAACATAAAAAATATCCACATACATGTGTATAAATGAATCACTATGCTGTACACCAGAAATTAACACATTGTAAACCGACTATACTTCAATAAAAACAACAGAAAACAAAACTGAACCAAACCAAACCAAACCTGATGATCTTCTATGAAAGAAACTTTCATGGAAAACAATATGGAGATTCCTCAAAAGCCTAAAAATAGACTTACTATATGATCCAGCAATCCCACTTTTGGGCATATATCAAGACAGAACCTTAATGCAGAAAGATATGTGCACCCCAATATTCATAGCAGCACTATTTCAATAGCCAAGACATGGAAACAACCTAAATGTCCATAGACAGATGACTGGATAAAGAAGTTGTGGTGTATTTATACAATGGACTACTACTCAGCCATAAAAAAGAATAAAATGCCATTTATAGCAATATGGATGGACTTAGAGATTGTCATTCTAAATGAAGTAAGTCAGAAAGAGAAAGAAAAATGCCATATGATATCACTTATACGTGGAATCTAAAAAGAAGACAAATGAACTTATTTACAAAACAGAAACAGATTCACAGACATAGAAGACAAACTTATGGTTGCCAGGGTGGGAAGGGGGTGGGAAGGGATAAATTGGGAGTTCAAGATTTTCAGATACTAATATGTATAAAATAGGTAGACAAATTCATACTGTACAGCACAGGGAACTACATTCAGTATCTTGTAGTAGCTTATGGTAAAAAGAATATGAAAATGAATATATGTATGTTCATATATGATTGAAGCATTGTGCTGTACGCCAGAAATTGACACAAAATTGTAAACTGACTATACTTCAATTATATATATATGTGTGTGTGTGTGTGCATATATATAAAGAAATTTCCACATTCTCCATCTAGCCCAGCCCAGTATTTCTGACCAACCAAACACTTTAAAGCTAAAAACAAATGAAAACGTAAAGACAAGAGATCTGCTTCTTCTGTGACTCAAAATCCTGTTGTTGTTAAATGAGCTCTCCCTTCTGCAGGTATTTGTTAATATTTACATTTGATGTATTTTATTTGTGCAAGTCTAGTGGCTTTGGAGAAGCTCTCTGTTGACTAAGGAGAGGACCCAGGAGACTTTTCCAGTCATATGAGTCAGCAATGGAAGCATGAAGATATTCTGAGATTTCTGTCTCCAAGTTTCTTGTTTTGATTTGTAGAAACACCCTGCACTTAGAAGTGAGGGAAAGCTTGTGTTAGCAGACACTGGTTTGTAATTCTCATGAATTCTGAATCCAGGACAAAGTCTAACTTCCTTTGGGGATAAGCAATTTTCTTACTTGGACCAATTTTCAGCTGCTTTATGAGGTGATCACAACTGTATTGATTTATTTAATTCCATTGCACTGTACACTAAAGAGAATTTAACATTCAACTACCATCTTTTTGATACCAAAGGAAAAGGAAGGTTCCTAGGATCCATCCAAGTTGAAGTGCAAACAAATACACGAGGTCATAATGCCACACCCCGCCCCTTCCTTTACCCAGGGCAGATGTCTGTTCACTGATGGGAATCAGTGTTTCCCACTGAGGCTGGACTGAACCTCAAAACCCTTTCTGTCCTGGCCCTGCAGGAAGTCACTGTCAGTCAACTTGAGATGAAACTGTTTTTCATGCTCATGCTAATAATTAAGAGTATGGAATCCACGGGCTTCTAACAGCAGTAAGATACATCTTCAGTGAGCACCACAGGCTAGAGGCAACACTTTCAAATCCTTTCTGACGTTTCTCTCTTTGCCACGTTTGTTCCGCAAATGGCGTGGATG
The DNA here is from genome assembly GCF_048773025.1 of Camelus bactrianus. Taxonomy (NCBI): domain Eukaryota; kingdom Metazoa; phylum Chordata; class Mammalia; order Artiodactyla; family Camelidae; genus Camelus; species Camelus bactrianus. Next base: position 62,264,483 of record NC_133546.1, read on the forward strand.
CGATCTACAACTGAATTCAGCCGTCAGCTGACACGCTGTGGCCTGACCACACAGTCCTCCGAGGCCACGTGCCCACTTCCAGGTGTTTTCTTTCCCAAAGCTCTTCCTAGGAGCAGCTGCCGTCTCCCCTCATTTACTCCCTTCACCCATTAAAAAAACGCTGCCAGTGGTATCAGTGGATGAATGAACAGAAGAAATAATAAGGACACTCCACAGGGTGAGAGTAGGAGAAACGTGCAGGCATTTGGCCTGGGAGTGGGTGGGCTGCTGGCTGACGCAGGGAGGAGGACCAAGGCCTGAACCCTGGTGCTGCTACTCATCTGTCGTCTGCAGGAGGGAACGCGGAAGCCAGCGGCCATCCGGTGGCCTTCTATGAAGGCCTCTTATTATTCCGGAACATTTTGTTTTTATGGAGAAATCTACTTGCTGACTTCGCCAGTGACAGTCGATTGATCAAAGCAATTTCTCTCCCTGTTATGAAATAGTCTGCAGTAATCAGCCCCTGTAATAGAAAAGAACAAATCTGACTCCCTGTTAGATCTGTTTCTTTGGCTTTAACCCTGTGCCCCGTTTTCTAGGCTTAATCTTGCTAGCTCTGCACCTTTTGTAAGAGTGTTGCCTTTAGCCTGAAATATGCAGGAGAGCCTATTCTCAAGGCTCTGACCCTTAAGGATGTTAACACTTTTGCACTTACATAAAGATAACAAGTTGCAGAATAGAAAATAACATTTGTTTTATTAGAGGTTTTACAGGGGCACCATGACCTGATCCACCTGGACAGCTGCAAGAACAAAAAATTCCAACACCAAGAAGTCTGCAACAACCAACCACACCTCCTCCCTTTTTTAGTATAAAAGGAGCATGAATTCTGACTTGGGGAAGATGGTTCTCCAGGACATTATGCTGCCATCTTCTTGGCCTCTCGGCTTTCCGAATAAGTTCGCTATTCCTTGCCCCAGCACCTCATCTCCCGATTTACTGGCCTGTTGTGTGGCGAGCAGAACAAGTTTGGACTTCCTAATACCCCCATAATCCATTTAAAATGTACCAGGGCAAATGCTCAGTAAATATTTACTGAATGAATGAACAAGTAAATAAATCATTGGTGAAGGGGATAAAAAAAGAATTGTTCCTAAGGTTGGGGTTATTGGTCCTCAGATCCTGGGCCAGTGGCCGCCGGCAGCCTCTTCCCTGTAACCTAGAAATCCGGATACCAAACTGGCAAAGAGTTTCTATACCGAAAGCCTCTGATGAGTGGACACAGTAGCCACGGAGTGATACTTTTAGCAGGAAACAGAGCCACAAAAGGCAAGCAAGCAGTAAAGCCCCAGAAGTGAGACTCCCAGGCCAAGAACCTGCTAGGCCTCCCCAGATAATTAACCTGTGAGGTGGTCACGGTGGCTCAGCTCCGACGAGCCCCTGATGCAGCACCCTTGGTTAGTCTGCCGCGACCTGCAGCAGAATTTTTACTCCAGCGTTACCAGAAAATTTAGATTTCCCCCCAAGCTTGAAAATGACCCTTCCCTCCCTTCTCCCCCCATTTCAGGCCTGCCTGGTTTCAACCCAGGCAAGGTGGGTTTCAGACACTGAAAATGGGCCCATGGAGTTGCGGTGGGGGCGGGGGTGGGGCCATGGGGCAGAGGCCTGGGCCCCCTTGCCCGTTGCCTGTTTTAGGAGACGCTACATGGAGGTGCCTGGGAGTGACGTGCTTGCTAAAAGGAATGTTCACATACTGAGGCAGGGGGAAGTCATTTTGGCTCATACATGAGTTAACCTGAATTTTATGCTGACTAAAATGGCCTGTTTTGTGGCCGATAAAACATACATTGTGTATCTGATCTAATTATTAAAGAAAAGGCTGTATTGATCAGAAGTAAAAAAATGTCCATGTTAAAAATAAGCATTAAATGCCCCTCTTCCTGGAGTGCCAGTGCTGGTCCTACCTTCCCAGGTGCCAGGGTCATACTAACTCACTGTGTATGTGCTGGTCTTTTTCTTTTTTTAAACCTTCATTTTTAAATAAAGAAATGGACCCCTGGCTTATCTAATGTTCTTTGCTCTGACAAGATATAAAATGTGCTGAAAACCCTGCTTCTCCGGAGCAGTTTTTCAGAGTAATCTGGGAAGCTGGCTTCTGGGATAGTCCTTGGTTTGGCTCAAATAAAACTCTTTTCTCTTCTTATCATTGATTGTTTATTGATTCTGTTTGTCGAGATGCTCACTGACCTCTCCCCACGCTCCCCAGGGTTCCCCCCTCCCCACTATCTGCTGCCAGGGAGTCCATGGCCAGGTTGACCACCAGTAGGACACATGCCCTCAGTAACTGTGCAGGAGACACTGGTGAGGATGCAGTGGTCCCAGGTGCTGGAAAAGAGCAACACCCAGTACAGCACCTGGGCAGCCCTCCCCTCCTCGGGCCTCCCCTCATGGCTAACCAGCCCGAAACCCTGCTGCTTCTACTCTTTCATCAGCCCTCCAGAGGGCCCCTCCTCCGCGCACTCCCACTGCCTCATCACTTCTTACCCAGACCTTTCCAGAGTCTTCTGGCCAGTCTCCTGGCCACCAGGCTCACATACCTCCTGCCCACTCACCTCCGGCCGCCAGAATGCACGTCCCCCAAACCCCCACCCGACGGCTTCTAACCCTGCCAGCAGCAGGAGTCTCTCCAAGGCTCCCACTTCCCACCGAAATCCCAGTCCGTACTCCTTAGATATCATGAGAGCCCCTCCCTGATCTCCCTGAGCTGCCTCATTTTTCCTACTGAACTAGAAGCCCTCAGTTCCAGGAACATTAAAGCACCCACGTGCAGTGAGCTGTCTTAGACGCAGCTCAAGTGTGACTTCCGTGAGAAGCCTTCCATGGTGCCTCGACCACAGACGCCCCTCCTGTGGCATCCGTCACACCTGGCTGCCACCGTCTGTTCACACATCTTTCTCCGGGAGGCAGGAGTGGTGTCCACCATCCTTGGTGACACCAAAGCGCCTGGCACCAACACCCAGCAGACGTGAACTAAATGAATAATAAAACCACCCACCCCACCTGCTTCTTTAATGGGCTCTGTTTTACTCTGTGATTTATTATGTGAACCATTAAAATGTTTTACGAGAAGGCAATATTTAAAAACACACTTGGAAAACAGTAGTTAAGCAACAGCTTAGTTGTAAAATTGGGGAAACCAAATTGCTTGGAAGTAGGTGACCAACCAATGAGCTTGGAAGCTCAGCCAAATGCATCACGATTCACGGCCTGGGTCTCTTATTTCATGTCCCACGTTTTAATTTGTATTTCCACTAATATCTTATTGGCATTTATTTGTGACTAGAACAGATTTTTAAAAACAGGTTTTTGAACTGTTCAGCATCTTGTGTGTGTACACGTGACCATTATATAAATGTCATGATGCCAGTTAGGGATAAAATGGAACTTGCTGAAGTCTCTTTCTGTCGGAAATCTGCCAGGAAGACCAGCTCCCTGGCCTACCAAAGGGTACCTATACAGTCTCTGAATTAGAAAGCGGACATTTCATAGCTCCAGGTTTGTACACAAAGGGCTGTGAAAATTACAAGTGAATTTGACATAAGGGAATTTCAAGAAAGAGAAAAATGTTTTAAAGACAAAAAACATGACAAAAAATATTGATAGTTGAGACTTCCATGCAACGTGGTCAGGCCCTGTTCACACGTGAGCTCATTCAATCCTTACTATGCTATGAGGTAGGCGTTATTATTTGTCCTTTACAGAGATGGGGAAACTGGGGCAAGGGGCTTCCACAACCAGCAAGTGGCAGAGCCGATATGAGCAAAGCAAGGCTTTAGCATTCGGGACCTTAACTTTCCTGCCAAACTGCTGCTAATGCAACCATCCGGAAGGGATGAGCATCATTCAGCAACTCACGAGTTTCTTCCAGGGTTAGAATGCCAAGTAACAAGACCCTGGTCCTCGTCCTTGGGAAGGGTAGGGCAGACAGGGGGCGAGTGTGACATAAAAACATCCCTCTATGCTTCTGTAAAGCAAGTGGGAACCCCAGGGGGCGGGGGCGTGCATGAGAAGCCTGGTAAGGATAGCACACCCTGCTAGTTAAGGAGGGACAGGGCTCCAAGTGTGAGCTTCACCTCCATGGCGCTGGGCAGGGGAAACTCAGGGGCAAATGACATTCAGCTGTATTCACAGACGAGGGAATGAGACAGTTAAAAATGTCCCAAGTGAAGACAAGAAGCTTAAACCTGCGTAGAAGAAAAACAAAGGAAAGAAGAATTGATTTAAGAGCAGTGCAGTATGCACGGTACAGAAGGAAAGAATTTGTTTTAATCCACAGGAATCAACTGTAATAACGTCAGAAAGCCAGATGTCAAGAAGTCTGCAACACATGACTTTAGTTAGTCATTTACACCCTAGCTCATCCCACGAAGGGCTGGAGGCAGCAGTACACCCTGCAATTTAAGGGCTAGGAGAGAACCTGGACTATTACACATGGGGCTTAGATGCCAGTCACTCAGGGCCAGCGATAACCGGAAGAGGGGAGGATTCCAAGTTAGGTTTGGTTTGGTTGCTACATTTCTGGCATTGTGGCTGCTTCTGGCGCTGGGTTTTGATCCACATCCCCCGTCTCAGACCCTGGCAGGTGGATGAGGTGGTCTGACTGAATGGCAGAAAAGATCCCTGGGCTCAACCCAGCTCATCCACACCTTAATGTTTGTTAAATGAATGAACAAGTGTTGAAGAAAGGACTTCACATACACTGTATCAGATGGAGAAATTTACAAACTCTCCCGACAGCAAAATACCCGTATCAGTGTAACATGTAGAATTACTTGCTCAACTAATTGGATTCCAGGCAGATTTAACTACATCTCTGAGGAGGCAGAGGGCTCCAGCTAATGTTAGGATTCTATACAGAACCAATGATTCAGGTGAGGGAAAGAAGTGTAAGAGGATTTTTGTGCTAAAGAACACAAACAAGGAACGTGTTTACACAGCATTTAGTCATATTTGTGAGTGAAGTGGGGCGAGCTGCCAATCTGCTGCGTGGTTTGTTTGGTTCTTTCCCATTTTCAGTTAAGGAAACACAGATGCTCAGACAAGATGAGCTCAGATTACTTCCTCCCCTCTGTGCCTGAGGCTGGTCTCACCCAGCCCAGCTCTGGTGTGGAACTCAGACTGGAAGAGAGGAAGCAGGGGGCCCGGGCCCACAGCCACAGGATGAGGTGGTGGTGCTCACGTCACTGATGCACGGGGAGCCACAATCCACTAGGCTCGCACAACTTCCGAGGTCTGAGGTCTAGAATTAACTACTAGCTTTCTTTGCTTTTAAAAAAGAATACCACTGCCATCAGATAACTCTTTCAAGCTTTCTAAACCAGCACTGCTAATCTGTCTTCCTGGAACATCGCTGCTTTGTTACTGAAGATAAAGTAATTCAGAGTTTCTTTGATATGAGAGACTTTGTAAGGACTTGAACATAAAGTGACTTCTCTTTGCTTAGAGGTTGCTTGTTTCAGGGGGGTGGGGGAGAGGAAACAGATCCCCTACCAGTTTGGACATATATGGTACCTGACCTTTGTCTTCTGCAGACCAGATCTTTAGCTCGAGAATCCCTCTGCACAGATGTTAGAATTTTAGTTATTTTTTTCTTTTCTTTGCTTTGCTTCTTAACCCCTGCCTCCTTCATAGGTCTTCCCCAGCCTATGTGGTTAAAAAGGGCTCAAATGCACATGGTCCCCTCTACTGAACAGTAAGTTTAAGCTGACCTGGCAGGTCTTGGTCACTGCCCACAGCACTTAGCACTGAGCCTGGCGCAGCTGGTGCCTAGCAAATATGTGTGGACCGAATGAATAAATACCTCAAAGACAACAGGCTTGAAACTGGGCTCATCACCCTCCCATTCTGGCCACCATTTTCCCTTTCTCAGAGAGCAACCCTCTACCCCAAATCCTGGGAAGCTCTTTGGAAACAGTGGCTGACTGGAGGCCCCTGGGAACAGACCCAAGCCATCTGTCCATAAGGGAACAGCGGCCACAAAAGGAACCGTGAAGGAGAAATGAGAGCGTCGTCAAGCAAATTTAGGACTTGTGTGTAAAATTAAGTCCTGGGATAAACCGAGCTATGTTGGCTGATTAGAAGCAAGACAGATGGCTGGGCAGGGGCTGAGGTGCTGAGAAATGACAGGGACAGACCACCATCTCCAATTCCCCTGTTTAACTCACATAGCTTGGAAGATCCAAGAAGTGAAAGCTGTGTATCCTGACATCCTGTCCAGACCTCTTTCCACTGCTCCTGTTTTTCACGCCTCACAGGGTCCAGTCCTGTCCAGGAAGCCCAGCAAAAGCCTTAAGATGGCATTTTTGTGCCAGAAATAGTAGGCTTCAGCTGTCAGCGGGTAAGATTAAATAGAAGAATCTGTACTCCTGAGGTGTAGCGTCAAACACTGCTGACTCCCCGGTGTCCGTGGCTTGAACCCTCTTAGTCATCTTTTGATTATACCCTGCCCTGAGCCACCCCTGCCAACAGAAGGTGAGCCCAGCCAGCACTGACTGACCCCTGACCAAGGGCCAGCGCAGTGCAAAGCACTTCACGTACATTACCTCCTTTAACCCCACAACTGCCTATGGGGGGAAGACTGCCATCACACCCATCTTCTCCACGTGGAAAGGAAGGCTTCACGGGATTAAAGCACCTGCTCACGGTCCACAGATTTGAAGTGGCAGAGAGGGGACTTGATCCCAGACAGTCACCCCCAAGTTCACCCTCACAGCCCGGTGCTGCACTGCCTGCTTACTGAAACTGGTCCCGGGGGAGTCAGCCTTTCTTTCTCCATCACCATGGTTCTGAAACAGAGTCCCCCTAAAAGTGAGTTCCCTTACCGAGTTGATGATTAACGTCCCCATTAAAGACTTTATTCCCTTTCTCCTCCTCCCTGACCTCAACCTCGTGCTAAGGAAATCAGGTTCTCCCAACAGGCTCCCGGGCTACCTGGCCAGAACTGTAAACTGGAGACATCCTGACTCCTGAAACTGAGATTAAGAAATGTCACAAGATGATGATTAATCCGAGCCTCTTTGTTCTTCTCCTTTAAAAACACCCCCAACTCAAAGACCAAGCTGGAGTCGATCTGAGGCTTGTCTCCTACTCCCTTGCTTGGCGCCCTGCAATAAATCTGTACTTTGATGCAAACTCCTGCTGTCAGAGTTCAGCTTTCTGCACCATGGGCACACGGGCACTTTGCCCTGTTACATTCAGTCCTCATCATCTCCCGCCTAGACCACTGCTCAGCCTCTTCTCACAGCCTCTTCTCTAGTATCTTCACCATTCCATCCATTTCTGCTCATCTTCCAAAACCGTGATTTCCCTCTGTGGGAATCAATTTTCCATCAATGTTCCAATTCTCTGCGGTTATCAACTGGGTGTCCAACAATTCAATTCAATTCAATGTCCACCTGGAGTGAGCCTCAGATCCCAGAAATCATGAGCTCAGAGCCACAGGCCTGCCCCTACTTCAGATGCCAGTTGCAAGATTTGGGTTACTTGTACTTCTGAAACACCAGCTATAAATCAGGGATTCCCACAAGCTCCTCCACAGGTTTGATAATTTGCTAGAATGACTCACAGAACTCAGGAAGGTACTTTGGTTACTATTATGGGTGTATTATGAGGATACAACTCAGGAACAGCCAAATGGAAGACATGCACAGGACAAGGTGTGCAGGTAGGGGACGCACAGAGCTTCCACGTCCTCTCCAGGTGCACCATCCTCCCAGCATGTCAATGTGTTCACAAACCCAAAAGCTCTCTGAATCCCATCATTTAGGTGTTTTTATGGAGGTTTCATCATATTGACGTGATTGATCAAATCATCAGCCTTTGGTGATTAACTCAATCTCTGGGCCCCCTCCTCTCTCCTCCTCCCCTGTGGTCAAAAGTTCATACCCTCTCATCATGGCTTGGTCTTTCAGGCCACCAGCCCTTATTCGGAAGCTGCCTAGGGTCCCCAGATATTAATCACCTCATTAATACACAGAAGCCACTCATTACTCATGAGATTTTGAGAGTTTTGGGAGCTGTGTGCCACCTGTGTGCTGGAGACAAAGACAAAATATTTATTTTTTATTAACCACAGTGGCCGTCTACTCAGAAACCTCCAGTGGCTTCCCATGACAATAGAGAAGAGCCCATGCTTCTCAGGGTGGCCTGTAAACTGTATACAACCTCATCTCCCCTGATTCCTGGTCCACCTTGCAGATTCCTGCCTCTGCACCTTTGCCTCATCCTTGTGCCCCTTCACTGAATCGAAGCTGAATCAAAACACTTCTTAGGATGCCATTTGTTTAGAGATGTGAGGAACCTCAGGTTTTACAGATGAGGAACTGGTCATCCAGACAGGTGAATGGCACAGCCCCCGATCATGCCAGTAACCCGCCAAACTCACACAGTGAGTGCAGCCATGCCATCTTCCTGTGCCTCCACCAACACAGCTACACCAACCAGGGGCTTCTGACGTCCGCCCTCTAGAATTCTCTGCCTAGCAGCTGGGGGTCTCTAGGCTTGGCCTGGGGCTCCAGAACTGTCAGAAGTGTGCCAGCAGCTCCCCTTGGGACATGGAGGTCCAGAAGGTCTACACCTCCTCAAAGACTCCTGTTCTCGAGAACTCCTGCGGTTGAACTACATTCTAGCAGCTTCCTCTTTGCCCTCCATACCTGCACGTCCTTAGATGTGGCTCCTCTAACCAGGTCGTTTCTAGAGAACTGGAGATGCCTTTCTACAACTGTTTTCCACCCTGATCTAAATCTCCAGCTTCTTGGGAGTCCAGATGCGGCGGCGGGTGGGTGGGAAGGGGGGAATGTTAACAGCAGAACAGCAATCAGTTCCCTGAGAGCAGTATAAGCAAAATGTCACTGGAAAAAAAAAATCTCTTTAAAACAAGAATATGGCAGAGCTTTATTGTATGCTAAAGCCTCACAAGAACTAGGGTTTAATGCAGGTCAAATCATGTTTGTCAAACCCCAGAAGGGCACAGAGTAATAAGCTATCAGGAACCTGGCTATCAGCCTTACTGTTGGCTCTCTTCCCATTCTGTACCCCCTGCCAACATTATATAGTCGCCTATTTTTCTCAGGCCCCAGTCCAATTATTTTTAGTGAAATTTAAAAGACAGTAATTCAATAAAAAATATTCTAAACATTTCCCAGTGGTGATGGGTTGTAACTTGCAGCAGACTACTTCAGCTTCACCCAGGGTCCTGTCATAACACTTGATATGACAATTAACATCATGAACTTAATTTGACTTAAAGAGGAAAATATTTGGGAAAATTAGGAATTATCCTTTTTTTTTTCCCCACCAAAAGGAGCCTACACAACTGTGGAGAAAACAGTGTCACAAAAAGTTTAGAAAGTTGTGGTTTGTATATGAAAACAAACTCGTGTAAGGTTTATTCTGCCCTCTCGGGAGGGGGAATGCAGACACAGGCTAGTAACAATCCAATTTTATAAATATTTATTCTGTCATCACCTAGGACAGAGCATCGGGCAGGTTGACCTGTGGAAATAAGAATGCCTGAGGCCACACAGAATTCTTGAGACCCGTGATTCTTTTGTGGAGTCCAGATGCTGGTAAGCCCGCAGATAAACTCTAGGGCTCAGGGATCCCTTTGAATTGCTGCTGCTTTGAGCGCTCCTGATAACTTTAAAACCAACAATCACAATGGAGCGGAGTTCACTGCCCTTCACACATCTTTCTTGGGAAAAACCCCCAAGACTAAACAACTCTACCCTTTTATCTTTTCCTGTCCTCCTCTCTCCAAGTTTCCAGGGGAAAAATACGCTTCGTGCATTGCTGAATTCTGTGCTTCTGTCACACAAAGTGTGCTGTTAGCCTTCTGTATCCCAGCCTGGACCTCCCCGCTGTCCACTTCCACGCCCATGGACTCCACAGATTTCCCTGGCCGCTTGCTCTGTTCTTCTTCTAAAGCCCCTAGCATTTCCTGTCCCCAGTTTCTCCACAGAATCCCTTCACTCTCGGATTTTACACAAGGTTAAACCTGGGTGGTAGTTTGATTTACAAACAGCAAACACACACTCTCTCTCTGTTTTGATCATACTTGTTTATTACTGTGTAGCTCTTCTCTGTTCCTCTTCCAGAATTTAGTCCAATAAATAAGGCACCACCTTTAAAAGAGCACTGGGGAACATGGACTTAAACTCTCGCACATGTTTTAAGAGCCTCTCATCTCTTAAATTGGACTCTCTTCCTAAATTTCTGCTGCCAAACTGGTTTTATTGAAATCCTTTGAAACCCAGTGTTCTCAGCATTTTGGTCCTCTCTGGAAGTTCCTCCCTCCCTCCCTCCCTCTCTCTTTCTTTCTTTCTAAAAAAATCTATAGAGTCAAGTCTGGTAATAAGAGCTAACATTTAAAGAGACCACACTGCCAGGTAAGCCTCTGAAGTAGATACAGTTATCATCCTCACTTTATATAGGCTGGAACTGAGGCACAGAGTCAACTGCACACAGAAGTGTCCAGCCGGGATTCCACCTAAGGCTGCGAGCTTAATCATGCTTAATTAAGGTCTGGGGTCAAAGGGATTTGGAGTCCATTCTTATCCTGTCTCCCTCTTTTGAAGATGGTGACCTAGATAATGTACTTAACCTCTTTGACACTGAGTTTGTTTACTTTCCAGTAAAATCAAGATAAAGGGTTTCTTCGAAAGTCTGAGCAGTAAATAAGAGATGCGTGATGGGTCTACTTCGGTCTTAGGCACTGGATAATTGGGGTGCCACGAACCCCTTCATAGGTAGGGCTGCGTCCCGCTCCTCTAAGTACCCCATCTCACAGTGCGGGGGCAACACCACCAGTTCGAGACTAATCTTTCAAGGGACTTCTAGGTCTGCGTCCGCCTCGCACACCGACCAGCCTCGCTTTCTCCCCGTATCACCCTGCGCACCAGGTTCCAGGTTCGATGCCCGCGCCACGCAAACGGCGGCTCCCGCATCCCAGCTTCCCTCTGGGTCCGGGACTCCTCCTCCGGGGGCTCCCCAGCCTCCCGGGCTCGCCGTCTTACCATAGCATCGTAGCTCAGGGCGTTCATGAAGTGCGCCACCTCGGCGCCCTTGTACACGGTGAACCAGATGGTGCCCTGGTACTGGTCTCCGGCGTCGAGCAGCAGCACGTGGGGCTCCGCGCGGCGTATCTGCCGCACCTTGGTCGCGAGCCGCGCCACGCCGCCCACGCAGCGGCTGGCGTTGACGCACTTGCCTGAGTCCTCGCTGGTCTGCTCCAGGCGGCTGTGCACGTCGTTGGTGTGCAGGATGGTGAGTTCCCAGGCGCCGGCCGCCGGCCACAGCAGCGCCCACAGCGCGAGGAGCCGCAGCGCCAGGACGCGTGCGGCTGGGGGACGCATGGCCGCGGCTCGTGGGGAAGGCGCGGGCGCGGGAGCTGGCGAGCCGGGCGGGTGGCGGAGAGCGCGGCGGCTGCCGGCCTTACGCGCCGGGGCCGGCGCGCGAGGCGGGGCCGGGCCGGGCCGGGGCGGGCTCTCCCACGGCTCGGAGGCCGGCCCCACCGCTAGGCGCACGCCCGCGCGGTCACCCGATCCGACCCTGGCCCGCGGGGCGGCCCGGGCGCGCCTGGCGGCTGGCAGCCGCTGCCGGCGGGAACAGTGAAGAGGTTGTTCCCGGCGGGCAGCGGGCAGCGGGCACCGGCCCCCGGCCCGACCCGAGAGCCAGGCCGCTGGCGGTCCCAGTGCTGGTGGGCGGCTCTTTCCGGGGTGTGAGGGAGGAGTTGGAGGGTCTACTCCGTTTTCTTGTCCTCGCTGATTCTCGCTTCTTAAGAATTTTTCTCAAGAGGGTTACGTGGTTTGTGGTGGGTTTGTGGTTGCGCGAGCTCATCACTGAAAAAACGGAAGAGGGAAGAGAGAGGAGGTGGAAAGGGCGGCGAGTCGAGGGGGAGAGGGGAGCACAGCGGTGCCTTTGGGGCTGTGGGAGCCAAAAGCCGACCGTAGGATATGACTGGTCTCTTTCCAGTTCAAGTTAAGTTTGCGTTGTTTAGACAGAATCTCAGAAGTTAGAATCCGGTCCCGCGTCTATAGACGATAAAACCCTTAACGGTGAAACAGCGGCGGCGCGTGGACCGCTCCTGGAAGCTAAAACGCACCATGCGGAGCGAAACCAGCCGCTCTGAGGGCGTGATGCTGCCTTCTGTTGCTTTTCTAGACATGTTTCTCTGTCCGGTTTTTGAGGTTTTAATGTTTTAGGGATGTGTGTGTGTGCGCGCGCGCTTAAGGCAAAGCTTTTGGCAAGGAAGGCAACGCTAAAAGGAATGCATACATACAATAAACAAATCATCATTATAATAAGAGTTGCTGCAGAATTTCCGTTTAAGGGATTGATTCTTGGGTGCAACTGAGAATCTACTTTGGGAAGGGAAGGAGAAAGGAATTAGTTCCGAGTGCCCACTAGGTGTCCGGTCATTTATGCTTTACAGAACAGCTGCGTGTGGTCCTCACACTTCCCCAGAATGCATCAAGCCAGTCTTATTTATTTACTTTTAAGCTTTTTGGGACAAAATATACATGATATAATTTACCCTTTTAACCATTTTACTTGTACGGTTGAGGGACATTAAGTACATTAACATTGTTGTGCAACCACCATCACCATCCATCTCCAGGACTTTTTCATCTTCCCAAACTGAAATACAGCCATTAAATAATTTCCCATTTCCCCTTCCCTCAGCCCTTGGCAACCACCATTCAACTCTCTGTCTTTGTGAATTTGAGTACTCTAGGTATCTCATATAAGTGGAATTAAACATTTTGTCCTTTTTCTGACTGACTTATTTCACTTATTATAATGTCCTTAAGGTTGAAACATTCTGTAGCATGTGTCAAAATTCTCCTTTTTCAGGCTGAAAAGTATTCCATTACACGTATCTACCACATTTTGTTTATCCATTGATGGACGCTAGTTTCCACCTTTTGACTGTTGTGAATAATGGTGTTAGAAACGTGGTGTTCAAATAAATACCTGTTCAAGTCTCTGCTTTCAGTTCTTTTGGGTATATCCCCAGAAGAGGAATTGCTGGATCATATGGTAGTCCTATGTTCAATTTTTTTAGGAACTGCTTACTTTCTTCTGTAATGACTGCACCATTTTACATTCCCATTAGCAACGCACAAGGATTCCAATTGCTCTGCATTTTTACCGACACTTATTTTCTGTTTTTGATAATAGCCATCCTAAGGGGTTTGAAGTAATTTCTTATTGTGGTTTGTTTTGCATTTCCTTACCGATGAATGATGTTGAACATCTTTTTATGTGCTTATTGGCCATTTCTATATCTTACTTGGAGAAATGTCTATTCAAATACTTTGCCTGTGTTTTGATAGGATTACTTGGGTATTTTGTTGTTGAGTTGTAGCAGTCTTTATATATTCAGAGTAGTAATCCTTTATCAGATATATGATTTGAAAATATTTTCTCCCATACTGTGGGGATTGTTTTTTCATTCTGTTGATAGTGTCCTTTAGTGCACAAATATTTATATATTGATGGAGTCTGATTTATCTATTGTTTCTTTTATTGCCTGTGCTTTTAGTGTCATATCCAGGAAATCATTGCCTAATTTGATGTCATGCAACTTTCCCCCTTGTTTTTTCCTAAGAGTTTTGTAGTTTTCGCTCATAGGTTTAGGTTTTTGATCTATTTTGAATTAATTTTTGTATGTGGTATAAGGTAAGAGTGCAGATTCATTCTTTTGCATGTGGATGTCCAGTTTTCCTAATACCCATTGTTGGAAAGACCGTCCTTGCCAGCCTTGCTTTTAAGACGTGGGGTTCAAGGCTTAGACTGTGTGTTTAGTTAGGATTCTCCAGAGAAACAGAACCACTAGATAGATACTTGTTTATTTATCATAAGGTAGTGGCTCATGGAATTATAGGGATGTTCCATGATCTAACATCTGCAAGACGGACATCCAAGAAAGCCACTGATATAGCCTGAGGGCCTGAGAGCCAGAGGGCCAATGGTGTAGATTCCAGTCTGGGCCTGATGGCCTGAGAACCAGGAGCACCAGGACAGAAGATCCATGTCTCAGCTGAGCAGTCAGGCAGAGAGGGAATTCAGCCTTCCTCTGTCTTTTTGTTCTGTTCAGGTCCTCAGTGGGTTTGATGGTGCCCACCCACACTGGGGAGGGCCCTCTGCTTTGCTCAGTGCAACACCTCAAATGCAAATCTCCTCTGGAAAAATCCTTACAGACACACCCAGAAATACTGTTTAATCAGAGATCCGGGCATCCTGTGGCCCAGTCAAGTTGACACAGAAAATTAACCAGCATAGAGAGTATAAATCATTTGCCCAAAAAAGGCCATGTAGATCCTAATCTGGGGCCACACAGGACCCTTTCCCCTGAAAGACCCTCTAATTCATGCTTTGCAAGGTGTGCCCACCTTGCTAAAAGAAGGACTGGTAGTTTTTTTTTAACTTAAAGATTGATTTTAGACTTATAGAAGAGTTGCAAAGGTAGCACAGAGAATTCCTGTCTACCCTTCACCCATCTTCCCTTAATGCTAACGATTTATATAACCGTCAAAACTTAAAAAAAAAAAACCAAAAACCATGGAATCAACTGTTAACTATATTGCTGATTTTGTTTGGACTTCACCAGTTATTCCACCACGACTTTTCTGTTCCTGAATCCGATCCGGGAAACACACTTAGTCCTTAGTCTTTAGTCTCCTCTAATCCGTGACAGTTTCTTGGTGTTTTGTCTTTCACGGCTTTGGCACTTCTGGAGAGCACTGGTGTTTGCATACTGCCCCGTTGTGTGGGTTTGATGTTTTTCCTGATGGGACTGAGGTTATGGATTTGGGAGGAAAATGCCACAAAGGTGGCCTTTTCATCACGTCGTATCTGGGGGTACGTGATATCAGCGTCGTCTCTCTGACCACTGGGGAACTGACGTTTTGTTGTTTCTTGCTTTTCAAACCTGGGCCATTGCTATAGCCTCCAAAATTCCCGTCCTGGGGATGCTACCAGCCTTCTGCTCCAGCCTGTTCCTCTGTCATTTGTTTGTACATGAGATCTAAAATGGCTCTGATTGTTTATTGGATCAAATTCAAACTTCCCGACCTGGCCTTTCAAACACTCACTTTATCCATCCAACTTGACTCTCCACTGTCCACGTATGGCTGCTTCCTCTTTCCTTCCCTCTGAGCCAGTTCTCAGTCTGCCCTTGGGCCAAGGCCTGGGTTTCCTTTAATTCAAGTCTCCATGAAATTTCTTCGACTGCTCCAGACAGCAGTGAGCTTTCTCTTCTCTGAATTCCTGATCTGTTTTTACAATCTCACTTTATGTGTTTTTTCTTTTTCCTGCAGGTATTTAATGTGTGTGTCTTGTCTTTTCTCTGTTGGATAGAAACACAGTAGCTACTTCACTCCTGCAATTCAAGCACCCACCTGTTTTGTAAAAAAAAGAGTTCATCCAGAAATTGATGCAACATTGTAAACTGACTATACTTCAATAAAAAAATTTTTTTTAATTAAAAAAACCCAAAACACCCACCTGAAATGTACTAGAGATCGTTGGGCTAGTAGGTGGAAGATAGATTTTGAATAGAATTGAATTCTAACACTTAGATTACATTATAGGGTCCTTGAGTGTTAAGGGGTAGACATTATCCTTCTCCATTATCCTCCTTTTATAGGTAATAAAATTGAGGTTCTACATGTAAAATGAATTGCATTTGCGTTTCCACAGGTGGATAGATCTTTTCTCTTTTACATATGTAACAATATGTCACACAAGTTCTCTGGCCACTCACCATGTTTATTTTTTATTGCCTCCCATCCGACATCTCTGACACCCAGGGAGTGGTTCTTGGGGATTTCTGAGGATGCTCCAGAATCTTGGGATGATCTTCTGCAGCTTTTGCCATGGTCTCTTTGTGGCTGCAGCAGGATGGTCAGTGTAGAGCTGCCCCTTTCATAAACCAAAAGTGATTGAGTGCATGGTGACACATACTGTAGAAGGGGCAGGGCCTGAGGACACAGGGCCCTCTTGCCCACTCACCCTCTCTGGTAGCTCAGTTCAGACCCGCCTCCCTCCCCAGCACCCTGCAGGCAGATTGCTGTGCAATATGCAGTCTCTCTGCCCCAGTGCCCTCAACCCCCAACAGCAGATAACAGCGGCAGCAGCATCTCCCACGCCCCATCAGACCTTGCCCCCTTCCCTCAGTGGAGCTCCTCCCTCCCCTCAGCCTCCCTCAGAAGAGACATGGAGTGTGGGTCTTTCTCTCTCCAGGTGGGATCGTGATGCTTTAGCCACAGGCAGGAGGACGGGTGAGACTTCTGGGACAGAAACCTCTTGGCCCCTTAGTGGACAGGTTTGAATATCACTGTTGTTCCTAAGCGTTCTGGGGGCTCATTTTCCTGATGCAGGACCCCTGGGCTGGCACGTCTTATGCTGGGCTCAAACCCCTCCTTGGGGAGAAAAGAGGGGTGCCGGTCTTGACTGTTCTGTCTCTGCCCCTCCTACCCATCCTGTGGTTCCTTCTTCATGTCTTTAGATGTGGGAACTCTTTTCTTCCAGTCTTCAGGTCGTTCTCATAGGTAGTTACTCTGTAAATGGTTGTAATTTTGGTGTGCCTGTGGGAGGAGATGAGCTCAGTGTCCTCCAGCTAACTGTCTTGGCCACTCATGCATGGATTGCTTTTGACAAGCGTTGTAGGGGGGGAAGGCTGTTCCATCGAGCAGGTGCTGGGTTAGGCCAAATGAAAACTGGCCCTGTGAGTGGGGGTTTCTAGGCAGCTGCCGGACAGGTTACATACTGACAATGCTTTGGGAATGGAGATTTTGGGGGAATGTCAAACCTGTTCTGTCTCCCCCAGTGACTTCTAGGCTGCTTGTATTATCAGCTGCTGATAGTGAGACTGTTGGGTTTCAAGACTACCATGAGGATAGGAATAGGGCAAATTAAAATTCCACAAGATTTTCTTTTCTTACAGAGATTCAGCCATTTTTCTTGAGGACGTAAGAAAAATTGGATTGTTGCAGGCCTTTGATTAATTTCCAGAAAATTGAAAAAAAAATTTTGACTTTTTTGCTAGTGTTCTTACTGTTTTTATGGAGAATTGAATTTGGGAGGTCTTTCTTTTTAAAGTTTGGATTTTAGAACATATTGTGCATCATTCATTTTTCTTAAAAACTTTTAAATCTGACTCCCCTCCTTGAGTTTACTAATGTGTAACCATTGCACAGAGCAAGTTGATAAATGTATCACTTCCTTTGATGAATGGATGTCTTATAGCCAAGTTGAACAGGGAAGAGACTGTCAGCATAATGTATTCCTGTTGACTTCTTTTTAACCATTTGACTTATGTTTTAATGAAAACAAAAATCTAAGTTGAAAACTCATGGTGAAGGAGCAGTCAGTGTTAGATCAAACACTAGAGTGTTTCCAGTTTTATAATGAAAAAATAATGTCTCACTGTGGTTTAATTTTTATTTCATTTGAATTATTAGGGAGATTGGGCGTCTTTCATAAATATATTTATTTATTTGCTTTTGTATATATATATTTTTATTGAAATATAGTCAGTTTACAATGTGTCAGTTTCTGGTGTACAGCCTAATGCTTCAGTCATACATGAACATACATATATCCATTTTCATATTCCTTTTCACTGTAAGTTACAGTATAAACTTGTTGTTTATCTATTTTATATATACTAGTTAGTATCTGCAAATCTCAAACTTCCAATTTATCCTCTCCCACCCACTTTCCCCACTGGTAACCGTAAGTTTATTTTCTATGTCTGTGAGTCTGTTTCTGTTTTGTCAATAAGTTCATTTGTCTTTTTTTTTTAGATTCCACTTGTAAGTGATATCATATGGCATTTTTCTTTCTCTTTCTGGCTTACTTCACTTAGAATGATGTTCTCCAGGTCTATCCGTGTTGCTGCAAGTGGCATTACTTATTCTTTGTTATGGCTGAGTAGTATTCCATTGTATAAATGTACCACAACTTCTTTATCCAGTCATCTGTCTCTGGACATTTAGGTTGTTTCCAAGTCTTGGCTATTGTAAATATTGCTGCTATGAACATTGGGGTGCATGTGTCTTTTTGAATTAAGATTCCCTCTGGATATATGCTCAAGAGTGGGATTGCTGGATCATATGGTAAGTCTATATTTAGCCTTATGAGGAATTTCCACACTGTTTTCCGTAACAGCTGCATCCAACTACATTACCATCAGCTGTGTAGGAGGGTTCC
Source organism: Camelus bactrianus (assembly GCF_048773025.1). NCBI lineage: Eukaryota > Metazoa > Chordata > Mammalia > Artiodactyla > Camelidae > Camelus > Camelus bactrianus. Next base: position 62,282,738 of record NC_133546.1, read on the forward strand.
CTTTTCTCCACAGCTTCTCCAGCATTTATCATTTGTGTACTTTTGAATGATGGCCATTCTGACTGGTATGAGGTGATACCTCATCGTAGTTTTGATCTGCATTTCTCTGATAATTAGCAATATTGAGCATTTTTTCATGTCTATTGCCCATTTGTATGTCTTCATTGGAGAATTTCTTGTTTAGGTCTTCTGCCCATTTTTGGATTGGTTTTTTCTTATTAAGTTGTATGTGCTGTTTATATATTCTGGAGATTAAGCCTTTGTCAGTCTTATCTTTTGCAAATATTTCCTCCCATTCTGTAGGTTGTCTTTTTGTTTTTCTTATGATTTCCTTTGCTTGCAAAAGCTTGTAAGTTTAATTATGTCCCTTTTGTTAATTTTTGTTTTTATTTCTATTGTCTGGGTAGACTGCTCTGGGAGAACACTATAGATAATGCAATTTTATATCAAAAGAAATTCCTATATGTGCTTTAGTCTTGGATATGTTTAATTTATCAGTCTATTTTGACAGTTATCCATATTTGTTGTTACTATTCTTAGCAGCCATTCATGCACTGCGATGGCTAACGACGACTTTAACTATACATCATAGTGGCTGAAGACCACATGAATATATCCAAATAAACCTAAACTAAATGGATCATCAAGTCAGCTACCCCTTAGCTGGCTCCCAAAATGTCATGACCACTCCAGTACCATCCATCATAAAAGAAACTGTGATGAAGAGCAAGCTGGAATGAAAAGAGACAGAGGTCCTAACCAATGGTGATCAAAATACCTTACATTTGAAATTTTTTGCAAAAACATATGACCATATGGTTACATTACTAGACCCCTCCCAGGGCTTTGAAAGTGGTGCATGCGAGTGTGAGTGTGGGGCCCTGAAGCTTAAGCTTATTCGCTTCATACCAAATCTATCTCAGTGCATTACTCTCTTCTTCCATAAATCTTTAGGCTGTCCTCATTTGTGTCTTTCTTCATAAAAGCTTTAGAATAATTTTATCCAATTCAAAAAAAATCTTATTTGATAGTTTGATTAGTGTATTAGTCAAAGGAGAGACACCACACAGTAAGGTGAACCGGGCACGTTTAATATAAATAGTTATGAACTACAACAGAGGATTGTAGTAATGAGGAATTGGCTAGTAAGAAGGAGACAGAACTCTAGAGAATACAGGAAGAGCAGATTTAAGGAGCAGCCACTATTCCTGTGACTTAGATGCCCAGGGAGGAGTCCCCAGGTTGAGATCCAGAACGTCAGTCACACGCACAACATTAGCTTTTTTTTTTTTTTGAACAATGTATTTGATCATATAAAGAAATTACTCTTTGATGCCCACTTTTCTGATTAGAAAAAAGATCGATATTGGATTTTACAAATGTCTTTTCATCCTGTATTGAGGAAATGAACTGTATTTCTCCTTTGGCCTTTAAATGTGACAATTTCCTGATATTGAACTAACTTTGCATTGTTGGACTGAACTGCCCTTGATCATGGGGTTGTGGGCTTTTAAAATACTGCTTGATTTTATTTTCTAATAATTTATTTAGGATTTTTGTGTCAGTGTTTATGAGTGAAATTGGGATACAGTTTTCCGTTAAATTTTGGAATCTATGTTACATGGTTTTGTACAGATAATTAGAAAGCTTTGCACTTTTTCCCTGGAAATTCTAACAAATATTTAAATACTTATTTCTTGAAGACTTCATCTGTAAAACTTTCCAGTCTTTGTGTTTTGGGGAATATTTAGTCTTAGACAACTTTAAAAATATTTTTCTAGGGTTGTAAGTTTCTTTAGACTGTCTGTCTTTTCCTGAGTTATTTTTGGTAATTTGTATCTTTCTCAAAAGTCATGAATTTTTTCTGGATTTCTGGACTTATAACAAGGAGTTGAAATTACCTTACTCGTGGTAGTTCTTTTTACTTTCTCATTCTTAATTTTCTGTATTTGTACTTTTAATTTAAAATTTTATTACACTGATATCAGAGAGTGTTATCTGTACTCTTTCTACTTTTGGAATTTATTGAATTTTTCTCTGTGGCTAGTATAGGACTGATTTTTATAAATATTTCAGAAGCAAGTGATTTAAACTTTTTGCTCGTGGGTGTTCTTTTTTGGCATTAAATCATCTAAGTGCTTTTGGGAGCAGGCTGCATTCTTTCAAGTCCACACTCTTTCTTAACCAATGTAGTGTATTGTTTTGCTTAAAAATATGGTCCCAAGACCAGAGTGCTGACTTGGCAAGGGAGTTTGTCAGAAATGCAGCATCTCAAGCCCCATCCCAGACTTAATGAATCAGCCTGCATTTTAACAAGATCTACTGGTCATCCACGTGCAGAGCAAAATTCCAGAGGAATTCACACTTTATATCATAATACTTAAAATGAACATACCCCAAATCTGTTATTTATTAATGTTGCCCTTTTAAAATGAATTGAATCTGTTATTAAAATCTAACAAGTAAGTTTTATAAGGCACTAAATACAGTGTAAAATTGCTATCGCTTTTCTGAGGGTATAATTACAGCTGCGCTGGCCCCTGGCCATGTTCTGACGTCATCCTTTTTTCCACCCGGCCTTCTTCATCCTCCCTCCTACTGCTGGGGAACTAATTAGAACCCAAGGATTTTGGCTCTGCAGACCTGGGGGACATGGTCACACCCCAAGTGGACTGCAAAATCAATTGGAAGAACAATGTTTTTTCCTTCTGTATGTTTTTATGCGAAGCTCAGGCTTGAGTTCACACGACCAGGCAGCAGTGCCAGACCTCGTGCCAAGTACGGAACAGCAACAGAAAGAAACAAGAAGGACGTTCTTTCCTCCCTGCAGCCCAGTTACCTCAGGAAGCCTTAGGAAGTGGGAGACAAGGAATGCCCAGCAACCTGGTAGCCAGTGAGGAGCTTCAAGGGTGAGGACTTGGTACAAGTCAAGCCAGCAGTCCTCGGCATCTCAGGAATTTGGACTTCTCGGATGTAATTCATCAGAGTGTGCTACATCCTCGTCGTGCCAGGCCTCAAGGACTTTTCTTAAGAGAGTTGTCTAACGTCTTAAAACAGGACAAATGCTTTAGGTTTCCTCGGCTACTGCGTTTCATTTTTGTGGTACTGATAACTCTAGGGATCTCTCTGGCAGGGGAGAATTTCAAACCAAGAAGTAGTGGCTGGACCATGGCAGCCCAGTCTTACAGGGCTTGGCCAGTTGCCCAGTCAGGCCCGTCCTCATGTGCAGGCTCAGGGGCACTTCAGCAAAGGTGCAACTCTCACTTAGCTCAGGAAAAAAATGCTGATTCTTGGTTTAATCAATAGCCTGAATGAGCCTGAATTCTTATACTGATAAAGCTCGGCATGAGAAACCTACTCAACTGACGTGTTGGAGACATTGGCGATGCCTCGTTCCACAGACATCTGAAAAGTTCAGAGAGCAGGTTTTGATTACTTTAACTCCTCTGAGTGCTTAGCAACTAGGTAGGTGTTTCTTGGGTTTTTTTAGTCATGCTTTCTGGAATCAGGAAATGGCCTGAGAATGAATTAGGCCTCTTGTACCACTGAGATCACTAAGTAGACTCCTGGCACAGTGTTTCAGATACTATGTCAGGCCCTCCACCCACAGCTTCCTTCCTCCTCTCTCCCCTTTCCTTTTCCTCGTTCCCTCTCTTGTCTGCTCTCTCTCTACTCTCCATTCCCCTCTGGACTATGCCTGGGAGCCCCAGTAGCATTAATCAATCAATTATCCCATAGACACCTACCATGCACCAAGCATGGCTCTGGGCACTGTGGGGGTTGTTAGGATGAACACAACACATTATCTGTCCTTGAACTTACACCTTCACTAGAGAAACAAGCAAATCCAAGGATAAACATGACCTCACATAGTGCATACTATGCTGTAAATATAAGTACTAGAGGCTAAACTCAGGATAGCAAGAGTTCACCACTGTGTTGGATGGTCAGAGGAAAGTCCTTTCTAGGGCAGGTGGGACTTGAATCAATCAAGGAATCAATAGCTAAGATAGTCTTATTGATGTTTCTTAAAGAAAAACAAACAAATGTTGTTGAGCCCTGGTCTAGTTCTTTGTGCACTTACACTTTTTTAATGTTCTTTACAGTCCAAACTGAAATACTGAATTTCTGGAACAGATTTTGATTATGTTTAGGACTTTTCTCAATGTTTATTTATAAAACAACTATTTCTGAAAATGCTCTAAGTATTCATGTTTTTGAGGGCAAATTGAGAGTCTAAACTTGAATTTCTTAGCATGTATTAATTTACTCAACCTTCTCATACGTGGTCCACGGAGGAAGCATGCTGTCTAGAGTTCAAGTTAGTTGACTGTACTGTTCCCTCTTATCTAAACATGGTGTACTGAAAGTTGTGAGTACTTGGTTCTGTTAAATTAAAACATTGGAAATGATTATGTATTAGCTGAATACCTTCCTATTAGGACCCAGTGTCAAAGCAAAGCAATTATGTTCTTCCCTAAAAACCTCCCAGAAACAAGGGTCAATATTGTGGCGGGATACAGGGTAACTAGGTCAGTATCAGAAGGGGCTGTGAAGAATTTCCCAGAAGTCAGGGACCAGCTTTTACCTTTCTGTGTAAGTCTTGGCACAGCCTCTGAGAGGTAGGAGTCAAGTCTGAAAGCTTTCTTCCCGTCCCCCTTTCTTCCCCTGACCCTGGCTTCTGGGGGTGGCTTCCTCTTTGATAACTGATTTGCTTCCTCATGTACAAAACCTCACTTCACTTTCCCGAAGGGAGGAGAAGGCTAGAAGGTCGAGCACTCCCACTTTTGATCATAAGTCCTTGGCTGTTTTTCCTACACGTGTCCTCTCCAGGTTGTCTGATTACTGACACATGCAACCGCTGGCAAACAGATTTGTTTAGGTGACTCAACTAATACGATCACCCTGAGCACACAGTTTGCTAGCTGCCCCTGGTATTATTCCTGTCTCTGAGATCGTCACGAGAAGCAAACGTCTTTCGTAAGTCATTTCATTTTCTTGTCATAGTAGCATCATCACTGAATCAGAAAAATCCCTTCTGGTGACAGTTCTGTGAGCGATAAAACTTAGATCCAAGGAGCGGATGGTGTGATGGAGAGTCACAAAGGGCAAAGTGAATGCTCTCACTTGTGCAGCCCTGGAGCAGTCCTCATGTGGGCTTACCTTCTGTGTTGACCAGATGGTTGGAAATCCCTGCCTGGAATTTGCAGCGATTTTTCACCTAGAGGTCAGATACATCATTCTTTGTTCAGTTAACCTGATCTCTCACTGTATGTGGATTTTAAGTTGTCTGTGAGTGAGTAACAAAGGAAAACTCCTTATATTCCTTTTAATTGGGAAATGATAACATTTGTCTCTCAAGTCAGTGCTCTTTTTCCTCTTGGTGTTTCTTTGTCCACGGCGGCTGCTGACTAAGGGGTAAAGTGTTATTGCTGCTCAGCGTGGACTCTGCTGACAAGGACGATTTCAGGGCCCAAGGACTGGGAACATTGCCTCCATAGCCTGGCAGGCAGAACTCTGTTCTCCTGGACCGCTGTGTCCCTCCTGGCTTATCTCACCCAGAGTTGCTTTTCCCCCTTTTGGGTTCTTCTGAATAATAGTATTGTTTATCTTTAGTGCTCTTCTCCCTGCTTTGACCAGTTCCCTCCTTGTTTGCTGAATAATGTTTCACATTTTCCTGAGGCCGATGCCTGGCTGACTGGCCAGGCACCTCAGTGGCAAAAAAACACCACAACGGCCTTTTCACTAAAAGTCCTTAAAACACAGCCTGAGGGGGACTGAAGGTTTAAAGCTGAGGGGAGGTTGGCCACGAATTCTTGTTGCCATGGATGTGGAGCTTCATTTCTTTTTCTAAGTGTGTGTATGTGCGTGTGTGTGTGAGAGAGAGAGAGAGAGAGAGACTATGTGTCTGTGTAGGGCCTGCCTTTTATGTTCTAGTTTCGTTCATTCATTCATTCTCACCTTCTCTCTCTCTTTTTTTTAATAGTTTCAAAATGTTTTCTCTTCCTATTACTCATGCTATTAAAACACACCCACAACTGATGTTCAGTGCGCAGCGGTGTGGCTGTGCTGATTGTCCAGTATGGAAATGCGTCTGTACCTGATGACAAGTAACTGTTGCCACAAGCCCCACCTGCATGCTCCCCCACTGTCAGGGCGTCCCCGAGACCTCCACACAGTCCAGCTCCTGGCGGGTGCATACCTGGCAGAGCTGGGGCAGGATCCTCTGGGACCCTCTGTCAGTGTTCCCCCGGCTGCATCCACTCTGCTTAGTGGGTACCCTCTAGGCTGTAACCAGTTATTATGTGCTTTGGCCATCACCTTCTGAAAATGACAGCACTGAACCCAGGGAGTACATGGTTATTCAGCCAGTCTTAGTCCTGGAGTTCAGCCATGATTTGTGAAAGAAGCACAAGAAGTCCCTGAACGGGGAGAAGAGATTCCTCAAAGTCTAGGCACTAATGGTCGCTCACTTTCCTCACAGGGAAGAGCTTTATGGCAACTCAGCTGGTCACACTGTGACCCAGCTATCTTGCTGAAGTGTGAGCTTCCTGTCACTGGAAGCAGGCTTGAATGACCTCCAAGTCCCCTTCCAAGCAAATAATATTGAAAAAAATAGTAAACATTGCAAACGCTTTCACAAAGTGCATACCAAGTGTGTCACATGAGAGTCATAAGAACTATACAAGTAAAGAACCAGCTGCTGCCGGAAGGCCTGTTTGCCTGGGCTGGGTTTAGACGTATGGTGGCTGCAAGAGTCGAGTGAACGCAGTGTAAGCCTGTAATTACGGGACTTTATCTTGGAGCGCTGCTCATCCGTGGCAACCAAGAGAATGTGGGCTGACGTGACAAGCATGTGTGTGGGAGGGAAGTGGTTTGTTTTTGGGAGTGGGCAGTTGGGCTTCATAAGTACAATGATGACAAGGAAGGGAGGATTTATTTCCTGGGATAAAACTGAAATGGAATGAATTCCTGGCCTCTTGAAACTGATGAGGGGTCACTTGGGAGAAACATCAACTCGCTAGCTCTTCCGGCTCTCCAGAGTTTGGGGTCCGGATGCAGAGGTTCTGGTAGCCCGAGGTTCGGTCTCTGAAGAAGGTTGCAGGTGAGAGCCGTTGGGAGTGAAGCAAAGAGGAATTGGGAGACAGGCACACAGAGCTGATCAGAGAGACTCCAGGAGACCCAGCAGAGTATCAGTGTGCCTCCTGCAGAGACTCCTTGCCGGGTAGCTGACTTGAATGTGCTTCAGTTTTCTCCTCCGTGAAATGGGGATTATAGTATTTCCCCTCGTACTTTTCCTTAGCAATTGTTAAGTTATGTGGTTGGCCATGGCAGGTGTCAGTAATGATTTTTGTTAGGAGCCAAGCGGGCAGAGTGGCTCCTGGGAAACGGAAACATCTTGGAGGCCTGAAGCCAGGGAACTCCACATGCTCTCTGACCAAATTTGGTTGGATTGTATACCCTTCTTAAAAAATTTTTATTGTGCTCTACACTGGAATTTGACACAACATTGTAAAATTATTATAAATCAATAAAAAATGTTAAAATTTTTTTTTAACTCCTAGGAACATTGAAAGAGCAGGATAATTAACACCCGTATACTGCCTTTCTAGATTCATCAGCTGTTAGCATCTTGACACATACACACACTTGCCCTTTGTATGCCATCCAAAAGGTAGTGTGCAGGTACCATGACATTTCACTCCTTCTATGGGTCTAAAGAATGCATTTTTCATAAACAAACACATTTTCACTTTCTTATTCAATGACCATACTATCATTTCCATGTCTAATTGATTCAGTAATTAATAATAAAGTAATTAATACTAAAAATGAAATGATTAATAAGTAATGACAATTAATTCAATAATATCCAACACATAGTCAGTTATCAAATTTCCTAAATCCTTTCCAGATGTCGTTAGAGTCAGCTTTAATGCACTGCCTTTGCCTGCTATGTTTCTTAGTAGACCTCAGGCTAGAGTAGCCACCTCCTTTCCCTCTGTTCTTTTGTACTGAATCTTTGAAGTGTCCAGGCCAGATGTCCTGCAAAGCACCTTCTTATCACTGTTTCCATGTTGGGTTGGAATTTGAGTATGTCTTAGCGCACATTTGAAGACCCAGCTTCATTAATATGCCTCCAAAGGACTCCAGGTTCATTCAGTTCCTGCTCACCACCACTGTAACCTATGTTTTCACAAAATCAGTCATACTCAATACACCACGACCTCTGGGCTCATTTCTCAAGTGTGAAGCACAAAGGGAACAGGGGTGTTTGATTCATTTTTTCCTCTGCAGTGATGATTTGGGCTCACTCTTAAGGTACCAAAAGTAAAGAGGAGGCTGAATGCAGACTTGGAGGAGGAGGATTTGTAGTAGTTTCTGTCTGGGGTATTTGCCCACAACAGACAGACATACTGTAGGTTGTAAATTGGGCTAAGACTTTGAGTTGTGACATGTCGGGTGGATGGAGTGGATGGGAAAATGGGTTATCACTGCCACAAGCCAACTCCAGCATTTATACAGATGCTCTCGTTTCTCCAGGAATCTATAATCATGGAGAACAAAGGGGTCATTTTGCAGATGAGGAAATGGAGGCCCTGAGAGGAACGTGATGCGACCGATGCCACCCAGCTTGCTGGTGGGCAGACCTGGGATTAGAGCCTGTCTCCCACGTCCAGCCCTGTGCTTTGTCTGTTCTCCATAATGATGGAGTCATTAGATTTTGTATTTAGATGCTACAGGAAACAGCTTTGAAATGACAAGTGCTGGGGAAGAGGAGAACACGATCAATTCAGCCAACACGAGGGACTCTCATGGTTGCTAAAAGCAGAGCACAGTGTTCTGCTGTCATATCCCTGAATCTTGGAACATGGCAAATGTAGTGTTCTCCAAGAAGGGGCAGAGCACTTTGCTTCTTGAAGGCTCTTTGCTCTTCAGTCTACCAAAATCACAGTCTTCTGATCTTCAGAGTTTGAGTCAAGATACTGTGTATTTGGGGATAAGTAACTTTTTCTTGTGTTGTCATCATGGATTGTTTGACTTTTAAATTGCAAGCTGAATCATTTTGGGGATTGTGTCTTTTTTTATTTTTCTTCTGCAGTAATTTTCCAAAAATCTCTCTCTTCCTCCTCCACAGGTGTATAAATAAATACTCTTTGCAATTACCGGGTGTCTGTCTTCACCTGTCTGTTACAGAGAGCGTTTTCAGAAGTTCCAATTATATACCAAATTTCAGATCATGGCCCAGCTTGTACATTGATCTTAAAAAAATAATTTAAGGAAATTTTTCTCAATCAAGTTGAAAATTTCACCGTGGTTTTATTTTTGTGTACATAAAATATGTTTGTTCAACTAGGTCTCCTTTTCTTCATTTTTTAAAGAAAATGTAGCTTCAGTTCCCTATAGAAAGAAAGAAGGGAGGAAGGTGGGGGGGGAAGGCAAGCAAGCAAGAAAGAAAGGAAGGAAGAAGGAAGGAAGAAAGAGGAAAGACAGAAAGGAAGAATGGAAGGAAGAATGGAAGGAAGAAAGAAGGAAATTTATAATCAGTGATTTGCACTTGGAAACAGTTGTTTTTTTTTTTTTATCAATTGTCTAGATTATGGATTTTTCAAGCCCTTTTCAATGAATATGAAAGCCTCCTCCTGAAGCAGTGAAGGCAGGGAGAGACAGGATAACGCACATCCACTACCAGTTAGATGTTTTGGTTGCAAGTAGCAGAAGCAAACAAATGAAAAATAAACCTTCAGACTGCTTTAAATAATACAATTTCTGGCTTTCATAATGAGAAGTCTAAAAATGGGGTGGCCTTCAGTGTGCACTGACTTTGTGACTCAGTGATGTCATTAGGGACTCAGGCTCTTTCCATCTCACCGTTCTGTCAATTACAGTATAAACTTTGTTCTAAGGATGAGTGTTCAGGGGATCAAAATATAATTGTCAGTAGCAGTTGGAGCTATGCAAGTCCTTGTTCAAGTTTAGTTTGAAAGAGAGAACATATTTTCCTATGGTTCTCTCTAGTGGCAGGAATCTCCAGAAGATCCCAGAACAAGTCCTCTCGTATTGTATTAACCTGACCTGAGTCATGTGCCCATTTTGGAGCCAGTCCTTGTCTCAAGGGGAGCATTGTGCTTAGACCTAGTGCGTATCTTAGGGTGGGTTCCCCAGGAAGCACACTCTGAGACGGTTTGTGTGCCGGAGGCTTATTGGAGAGCACCTGCTAATCAACACTTGTCAGGGAGTGAAGGAAATGGGATTGGGCAAAGGAAGGGGTTAAACAAAAAACTCAGTCAATTCCACGGGGAACTCTAGAGCTGGGATGGTCCTGCAGAGGTGTCCTTCCTTGCATGAAGACTGCCCAGCTTTATACTTTCACCTTGATGGGCCCCTGGATGTAAGCTGACTCCAGGGATAGCGTGTGACCCTAGGGAAAGTGGCTTTCTTTGGCTTGCCTTCCCAGGGCAGTGCCCAGAGAGGGACTCTGTTGAGAGCCGTCAATTCCCAGCGTTCCTAACAGCCTGAGGGATGAGTGTTTCAGTTCTGAGGAGGGGAGGTCTGGGTAGCACACCGCAGCATACATTTGACTTCAGCTCTTGAACCATTTGGATGCACCGTGTTGGTATAATATGTCCTGGGAGTAGCTCCTCCCGGATTCTGATTAGTCTGTGTTCCTGGGGATCTTGGAAAAGGAGGGCTACCCATCAGGATGAATCGCTGCCCCTTTTGTGGGTTGAAGGGGTTGAATTAAGTCAACTTGCCAACGAGTGGCCAGTTAGGCTTTTCACAGGATGACCCTGTTGCCCCTCATTTTCATCTGCAGTAGTAGACAGATAGGGAAAGAATATCAGAATTTGAAGTACCATCAAACTAGCAGGCAGTTTACTATGCTTTTTTTCTTCAGGTATCTCCAGCCTGATCCCAGCCCAGTCAAAATCCAGAAGTAGACATTATGGAATAGATAGAGACCCAGGAAAATCCTTTTAGTTCTGGCTTAAGGAGCAGGAAAAAACTCTTAAAGCTCAGAGATTAAGGGAATCACCTCCCCTCCCCCCTTCTCCTTTTTCTCTGCTCGCTTTCACCCTAGACCCACGGCAATTTTGTGGTGGGGGCAGTGGTAGAAAACAGCCAGTGTGGAGAACTGCAGAGCCAAAATTCTGAGGGAGGGGAACCTTGATTTTTCATTCTGTGGAGCTGCAGTTCCAAGAGGCAGGACAAACCACCTCTTCCTTCCTTTTTTTTTTTTTTTTTTTTCCACCCTTTCTCTGGCCTCCTGTCATTTGGAACCCAGATGTAACTCAGTCAGAGAAGTGAGTGACTTGGCTAATGGACTGAAAACAGGAGGCTCACGGAACCAGACAGTCCTGGGGAGATAACAGAGAAGGAAGAGCTCAGGAAGTGGATCCCATGGAGCTGTGTGTGAATCTCTGGGCTGGCCTCCTACATACGCGTGGTGGATCTGCTCCTAGTTAGCATTCCAAAGACTATATGAGCTGAACTAACAGACCTCTTCCTTTGTCCTGGATTAACCACTGGGTGACACACTCACAGGACATGTCTGAATAGCACTTAAAGCCTCTGAAATCTGAATTGGTATTGTAACCACAGCACAGAGAACAGTGAGCTGGAACATATGACTTGAACCTAACCAGGTCAAATGACTACTAAAACAGAAGCAACAACATTGTCTCATAGGATTTAAACAAGACCTAGAGTCTTATAAAGTGATATTGGAAATGTCCAGGATACAATCCAAAATTACTGGGCATATTGAGAAATACTCAACTTATTTTTGAAAGGACAATCAACAGATGCCAATGATGACATCATTCAAATGTTGGAATTATTTGACGAAGACTTTAAAACAAATGTTATAAATATGCTCAAAGGAATAATCATGAGCACTTTTTAAAATGAAGTTAAAATAGAAAATAGAAGATATAAAAAAGAAACAAGTGGAAATTTTAGAACTGAAAAAAGCAATAACCAAAATTAAAAATTCACTGGAAGGACCCAATAGCAGAATAAAGATGACAGAGGAAAGAAATAGTGAACCTGATTTCGGATTAGCGTAAATTATCCAATCTGAACAACAGATAGAAAAAAGAAAGAAAGAAAGAAAAAAAAAAAAAAGAACAGAACCTCAGGGTCCAGTGGGACGACATCAAAAGGTCTAAAATTTGTATCATCAGACTCCCAGAAGGCAAAAAAGAAAATGTGGTGCAGAAAAAAGTTTTGAAGAAATAATGTTTGAGGACTTCACATATTTAGAGAAAGACACATACTTAACAAATTTAAGAAGTGGAGCAAACTCTAAGTAGGATAAAATCAAAGAAATCCGTGGCCAAACACATCACAGATAAATTTCTGAAACATCAAAGACAAAGAAAATTCTTGAGACAGTGATAAACGGTGATTTGATGACAATGATTCTTTCATCACAAACTGTAGATACCAAAGTGAAATAGCATATTTTTCAAGTGCTGAATGAAAAGAATTGTCAGCCCAGAATTCTGTATGCAGCAAAAATATCTTTCAGGAATGAAAGTGAAATGAAGGCATGCTCAGATGCATTAAAAGAATTGCTAAAGGGAATTCCTCAGATGGAAGGGACGTGATACCAGAAACTTGGAACTTCAAGAATGAGAAAGAGTAACAGAATTGGTAAATATTTGAGTAGCTATAATAGACTATTCTTTTCCTCTTGAGTTCTTTAACGTATGTTTTATGGTTGAAGGCAAAGGTAAAACATGATCTGATGAAGTTTTCAGTATATGTAGATGCGATAATTTAAGACAATTCCCCTAGTAAAGAAGGGCAGAGCAAGGGGAACCTTATGGTGTTAAGGTTTCTATAAATATTCCAACAGAAGTGACAAAATATTGATTCTAAATAGAGTGTAAAAAGTTAAGTATGCAGGTTGTAATTCCTAGAGTAACCACTAAAAAAAACTATACAAAGAGATACTGTTAAAAGCCATAATAGATAAATTAGAATAGAATAATAAAATAGTCCTCAAGTAATACCCCTCAAAAGGTACAAAAGGGGAAATAGAAATGAGAAAAAAGAGAACAAAGAGAAAACAATAATAAAATGGTAAACAAATCCAAACATTTAAACTATATGCTGTATGTAAACCATGTACTTCAAATATGGTGATATAGGTGAGTTAAAAGTTGAAAGATGGGAAATGTTACACCATGTAAAAACTAAATAAAAAGGAGGCTGGGATGATTAAATTAATGCCAAAGTAGACTTTTGCGGAACGAAAATTCAGGGATGAAAAGGGACATTACACAGTGATTACATAAGGATAAAAAGGCTAATTCACCAAGAAAACATAAAAAATTCCAAATGTGTATGTACCTAACAACGAGCTTCAAAATACAAGAAAATTATAGTTAGAGAAACGCTTCTCTCTCAGTAATAAATAGAACGAGTAGCCAAAATGTGAGGTTACAAAGCTGAACCAGCTGAATTGAAGTGACATTTATAGAACACTCCATCCAACAGCAGAACACGCATTCTTTTTAAGTACACGTAGAATATTTTCCAAGAGACCATATCCTGGGTCATAAATCAAACCTGAGCACATTTGAAAGAATTAAGATTCCTGCTAAGTAGCACCACTTTGCTTGGTTCTTTGGAGCCTTTGTTTGGAGCCTACTCCTGTCCCCTCATGTTGCCCAATTCTCTGTTTATTTCTGTGTATGAGGTGGGTGGGTTACATTTCCCTGTCTTGGTGGCCTTATGTGGGAGAGGTCCTGTGGGGCCCAGCAGCACACTCCCCTCTGGTCTTTAGCGCTGTGTGCTCTAGGAGTGGCCCTTTTGTTGTGGCAGGGCTGACTGCTCCCGACATGTGGGTATTCGGGGCAGCCCCTTGGCCTGGTTTGCTGCCAGGGCCTGTCTCGTGTGGTGGTGCTGTCCTGCGGGGTGGGTGGACTGGGTCCCTGAGTGACTCGCTGGCTGCACCGCTGGTGGCCCTGGGGCTGCTGCTGGCCTGCTGGTGGGCGGGTAGGTCTCCAGCACTGACAGGCAGAGGGAGGGCTCCAAAACGGCGCTTGCCGGCACCGGTGTTCATGTGGTGGTATGAGCTCCTTCAAATGGCTGCCACCATGTGTAGGTTTTTGTGTATATGTAAGTTTTCAAGTCATTTGGGTGAATACCAAGGAGTGTGTGATTGCTGGGCCATATGGTAAGAGTATATTTAGTTTTGTAAAAAAAATCACCGAGCTGTCTTCCAGTGGCTTTACCATTTTGCATTCCTGGTGAATGAGAGTTCCTATTGCTTTGCGTTCTCAGCAACATTTGCTGTTGTCAGGGTTCTGGTTTGTAGCCATTCCAGTAGGTGTGTAGTGGTATCTTGTTGTTGTTTTAATTTGCATTTCCCCAATGACATATCATATGGAGCATCTTTTCATATGGGTCTTTGCCATCTGTATATCTTCTTTGATAAGATGTCTGTTAAGGTCTTTGGCCCATTTTTTAAACAGGTGTTTTGTTTTCTAACTGTTGAGTTTTAAGAGGGTTTTTTTTTGGTATATTTTGGATCACTGCTCATTATCAGAAATGTCTTTTGCGAATATTTTCTTTCGTCTGTGGCTCCTCTTTTTATTTTCCTTGAAAATGTCACAGAGTAGAAAATTTTAGTTTTAATGAAGTCCAGTTTATCAATTCTGTTTTTCATGAATTTTGCCTTTGATTTTGTATCTACAAAATCATTGCCAAACTTTAGATCATCGAATATATCTTCTATGTGTTTTTATAGTTTTGTGTTTTACATTTAGGTCTGTGACACGTTTTAAGTTAATTTTTGTGTCTGTGTCTGGATTCATTTTTTACATTTGGGTATCCAGTTTTTCCAGCACCATTTATTGAAAAGACAATCTTTTCTCCATTGTATTGCTCCTTTGTCAAAGATGAGTTGACTATAATTTTGTGGGTCTATTTCTGGACTCTCTATTCTGGTCCATTGATTTATGTATCTCTTCTTTCATTAATACCATGCTGTCTTGATTACTGTAGCTTTATAGTAAGTCTTGAAGTTGGTTAACGTTAGTTCTCTAATTTTCTTCTTTTCCTTCACTATCGTGTTGGCTGTTCAAAATCTTCTGCCTCTCCATATATACTTTAGAATTATTTGGTCAGTATCTGCATAGTAACTTGCTGAGATTTTGATTGGGATTGTAGTGAATCTATAGATCAGGTTGGGAAGCATCTTGACAATATTGTCTTCCTATCTATGAACATGGAATATCTCTCCATTTATTTAGTTCCTCTTTGACTTCCTTGTCATTTTCTCATAGAAGATCTTGTACATATTTTGTTAGATTTATACCTATTTCATTTATGGAGATGTTAATGTAGATAGTATTGCATTTTTAATTTCAAATTCTATTTGTTCATTGCTGGTATGTTGGAAAGTAATTGGCTTTTGAATATCAACCTTGTATCCTGCAAAAGTGCTGTAACTGCTAACTAGTTTCAGGAGTGTATTTGTCAATTCTTGCAGATTTTCTACATAGATGATCACGTCATCTGTGAAAAACTCAGTTTCTCCTCCTTCCCAATCTGTGTACCTTTTATTTCCTTTCTTGCCTTACTGCAGTACCTATGACTTCCAGTACAATGTTGAAAAGCAAAGGTGAGAGGAGACTTCCCTGCCTTGTTCCTTTTTTCTGTTTTGCTTTTAGTAGGGGGAGGTAATTTATTTTTTAAGTGATGGTACTGGGGATTGAACCTAGGACTTCCTGCATGCTAAGCATGCATTCTACCACTGAGCTATACCCTCCCCTCTGCCATATTCCTGATCTTGTTGGAAAAGCTTGAAGTTTCTCATCTTGAAGTATGATGTTCGTTCTAGGTTTTTTTTTTGTTGATATTCTTTATCAAGTTGAGGAAATTCCTCTCTATTCCTAGTGTATGGAGGGTGTCTCTTGTGAATGGGTGTTGGATTTTGTCAAATCCTTTGTCTACATCTATTAATAGGATTATGTGATTTTTCTTCCTTAGCCTATTGATGTGATAGATTACATTAATTCATTTCTAATGTTGAACCAGCCTTGCCTACCTGAGTTAAATCCCAATTGGTAGTGTTGTACAGTTCTTTTTATACATTGTTGGATTTGATTTGCTGATATTTTGTTGAGGATTTTTGCATCTATTTTATTGGTCTATAGTTTCCTTATAATGTCTCTGGTTTTAATATTAGCATTATGGTGGTTTCATAGAATGAGTTAGGAAGTATTCTGTTTGTTTCTAAAGAAAGAGATTATAGAGAATAGATATAATTTCTTCCTTAAATGTTTGGTAGAATTGACCAGTGAACCCATCTGGGCCTGGTGCTTTCTGTTTGGAAAGATTATTAATTATTGATTGAATTTATCAGATATAGGTATATTCAGATTATCTGTTTCTTGTTGTACAAGTTTTGGCAGATTGTGTTTTTCGAAGAATTGTACCATTTCATCTAGGTTATCAGATTTGTTGGCATAGAGTTGTTCATGGTATTCCTTTATTGTCCTTTTATTGTTCATGAGATCAGTAGTGATGTCCCCTCTTTCATTTCTGATGTTAGTAATTTGTGCCATAGCTTTATTTCCTTAGTTAGCCTCACTAGAGTCTCATTGGATTTGTTGATCTTTTAGAGTATCAACTTTTGGTTTATTGATTTTTCTCTGTTGATTTCCTATTGTCAGTTTGATTGATTTCTGCTATAATTTTTTATTATTTACTTCCTTATGTTTACTTTGGATTTAATTTGATCTTCTATTTCTAGTTTCCTAAGCTGGAAGCTTAAATAATTGATTTTGAATCTTTCTTCTTTTCTAATATACACTTTTAATACTATACATTTCCCTCTAAGCAGTGCTTTCACAGCATCCCATAAATTTTGATAAGTTGTATTTTCCTTTTCATTTAGTTAAAAATATTTTAAAATTTCTCTTGAGATTTCTTCTTTGGCTTATGTATTGTTTAGAAGCATACTGCTTAATCTTCAAGTATTTTCCAGCTAACTTTGTTATTAATTTCTGGTTTAGTTCCATTGTGGTTTGAAAGCAGGCATCATGTAATTTCTATCCTTTTAAACTGTTCAAGTGTATTTTATAGCCCAGATATGGTCTATCTTGGTGAATGTGAATATATTTAGATTTGATCTTGAACTGAGTCATCCTGATCAGGTATAAGAGAGATTATCTGTTAATCAGAAAGTCACTTTATCTATTTACAATAGGGTATAATTTTTAAAAAATATTGAAGTATAGTCAGTTTACAATGTTGCATCAATTTCTGTTATAGAGACTAATGTTTCAGTCATACATATACATACATATACTTTTCATATTCTTTTTCATTACAGGTTACTATTACAATAGGGTATAACTTTTTTACTTGCATTTTTATATCTGTGATCCAGGCCTCCCCCAGGTGCTGGTGCCTTTTGGTATTAACATTAATTAAAAAGTTGCTTGGTGAGTTTACATCTCAAAGAAGGTTCATAATCTTATAGGATAAAGGCAAGTCTATCCTTCGGCTGTCGTGTCCAAACTGATGAGCTTCATGACTATAAACCATTGTGCAGGAAGCTAAGCAGGCTTGACTAAGTGCTGGACTTTGAAGCCAGGCAGCAGTTTCACCACTTACTTGTAGAGGGATTTAGGAGAGGATATGAAAGCAGGTATTAAAACTTCTCCATGGCTCAGCTTCCTCATCTATAAAATAAGAACAACGGTTGGCCCCATCTTACAGCATCATTACGAAGATTATGCTAATTGAAATATGTAAAGCATTTGGTAAAGAGTGTGTCAGGTAAGGGCTCAATAAATATTAACCGTGAAGATGAAACCAACCCTGCTGCTGGTGGATCCCTTTGCCCTTTTGCCCTAGGACTCTGCCTCTTCTCAGTGATTAAGGCTGTTTCTCATACCTGAATCCCTGCCCTTATAACCTACCCAGGTATTCCAGTTCCTAGACCTTATCCTAAGACCTGGAGCATCTTTCCAAACGTGATGGGGGCTGGGGTGAGAGGGAGAATTGATAGAAGACATAAGAGCTGAGTAAATTCTCAAAGGATAAGTAGATCTGGGAGAGATGAAAAGAGTGAGGGCAGGACAGAGGGGACCTGATGAGCAGAGGCATGGAGGGAAGAACATCGTGAGGTGTGGGGGAAGCAATGAACTCCTAAGTGCTTCTGGAGGGTAAAACATGACACCAGGAATGGTGAAAGATGAGCTGAGCATGCAAGCAGGGGTCAGATCAAAGGTACTTCCCCCTATCATGTTAAGAGCTTGAGTTTTATAACATTTATACCACAGCCAGTTAGAAACACAGAAACATTTGAAACTTCTGAGAAGCAAAGTGACATGGACAAATTCGAGCTTTAGCTGTAATCCAAAATTCCCTGGCCTCCCCAACCTGGAGGCATTGATGACTTAGTAATTATAAGAAGGGTTAGGATGCTTTCTTCCTGCCTTCATTCAGTTAATACTTGCTGAACTACGAGATTCCTGGATATGTTCTAGGGATTGCAAATGAGTAAATGGTAGATAAAATCCCTGCTCTAGAAGGCAAAGCAGACAACTAACAAGCAGACAAACACATGAAGCATTTTCAGGTTGAGGGGCTGCCCTAGTACACGGAAGCAATGGGGGGCTTATGAACCAAGGCAGTGGGAGTAAGGATGTAGCCAAGGCAATGGAGACCACTTGTCCTTCGTCCTTGGGAATGTGCCATGTTAATCTGTGTCGGTCCAGAGGCAGAACCCTAAAGCTATCATGATTACTCCTGGAAGACTCTATGCCTGCGAAAGCAGTATTAGACAATGTAGTGATCTCTAAGGGAGGGTTTCACTGATCACTCTATTGCAGAAACATGAAATTTCTACTGAGCATTTTGTTCCTTCTAAGTTCTTCCTGAGCCTTATCCACCAGGGTGAGGAGGTGATGACAGAATGGAATTCTGTAGTTACATAGGGGCTCACTGAGGCAGGAAGAGGAAAGGACGTTCTGGACAGAACACAACACAAGCCAAAGTTTCTGATGCTTAAGAGATCATGTCAAGTTTGAAGAAGAGGAAATAGGTTAGGATTGTCACACCTTGCTAAGATTCTAGGGAGTGGCATGAGCAGAAGTAATTTTAGAAACATCCCCCAGGTGGCAGGATCAAAAACAATTTGAGTGGTAGAGATACTAAAAGCAGGGAGACCAGTTAGAATCTTGGGGCAACAGTAAGGAAGGAAAGGGATCCAAGAGGGAAAAGATGAATGGAAATGAATGGAAGTTTAAAGTCCTAGATATCTGCATGAGTTGCAAGGGAAGGTCCTATGGGAATGAGAACACAAGACAGCTGAAAGTTAAGGGTTTGCTAAAGTAGGATATTAGGGTACCTTATGTAAAACGTAAGAGGAGGAGGAGTAGTCCTGGGTGATGGAAAATTGAAGATGTGGTTCTAAGCATAAGAAACCAAAGTCTGATGACAGATAAAGATGATGATGATGGTGATGATGACGATGATGATGGTAATGATAATGTGGACTTGCCTGTAGTTTCATGACAGGAGAATATAGGGATAAAAGGCATGTTTGGAAGTGAGATCATCACTTAGGACACAGCCTGGCACATGGAGGTGCTCCGTAAAAAATGAATGGCATGCTGGTCTCATACACCTCTCCTTGACATGAGTTTTTGGTGCCAGAACAAGCTTCAAGTTGCAGGCAGTGTCTGGCATAGTTTAACATAGGCAGGGATGCTCTCTGATCCAGGTGAGGGCTGTCTTGCCCCATTAAATCCCCTCCCCCCAGGGATCTGGCTTCTTGAGTATTTTTCTTGTGTGCTTGTAGGGCACATTATTTGCCCTGACAACACAGCACATATCGTGGGCTGAAACATTTTATGACTTGTTTTGCCAGTTTGCTCCCTATTCTTTTGTGATAGGGACTCACAGGACCCAAAAAAGCAAAATGGTTTGCAGAACCTGGGCCTGGCCCTTCTTGTAGGTGTATTACACGGTCCTGCTGTGATTAAAGGGGGACTTAGGCATCCCTGCTACATCAGTCAGGGCCCCAAAAGGAAACAGAATAGGAAAACTTAGGAAGGTTTTAGTTAAGGGACAAAGGTGAGGGGCAGGGTCTGGGGGGATCTACTGGGGAATTCAGTATGGGGCTAGAAATAGTCTATGCCTGGAGAGGGCAGTGAGGGAAAGAGGTCACCAGGGCAGAAAGTCACAGGGGGAGGCTGCCTTGAGAGAAGGTGGGACCTCCCCTTGGTGGAGGCCATCCTGCAGGAAGGAAGCCAGGGGAATAAATAGCTCTCCCTCCCTGGCCCCCTCTCTGATCTCTTGTCATCCCCCACTCACCAAGCCCACTGGTAGCTGAAGGGCTGGAGGGGGCAGGCCCTTTGCTGTTGCCCATCACCTAGCCTTCTGGGCAGAGAAGGAGAGGAAGTGGGGAGAGGGGATATGGAAGTGCCCATAGGTGCTCTTAGCACACTGCCTTCCCTGTTGGCCTGCCAGAGCCAGTGGCACTTCCCCATGTTGCCTGGAAGATTTAGTCATCTCCGAAACAGCAAGAGTGTGTCTCAGCCTTTCCTACCAGTTTTATGTGGATATTTACTCATTCGTCTGATGTGCAGGAGTCACTCAGCTCAGATGTCTCTCAGAGGCAGTTGCTCCATGTGTACTTGTGTATTCGGTGTGTCTATGGGAGGAGGGAAGCTCGGAGCCTCTGCGTTGCTGTCTTGGTGAACCCCCTCTGGAAGCACTGCAGTGTTCCACTGGGCCTGACTATGATGTGTTCATTCATGCATCACGCATTATTGCCTGTGGTTAGGGTTCTTAGCCATTGTGGGGAGAGACAGAGTGCGTATAAACAAATACACCAGGCCCATCTCTTCTGCCCCTAGTCAGTTGCACTTGCTATTTTGTTCACAAAATTCACAACTCCTGTTTCTCCCTGAGGCATGAAGGGTTTGGACCTAATATCTAGCATCCCAACTTTTAAGACTTCCACCTGAGGGATGGGCCCCGAAACACCCAGTTCTGAGAGCCAGCAGGGCTTGTATCCATGAGATCCACAAGATTACAGCAGACAAAGAAGCACGTATTCATGCCATAGGAAAACTAGATGATCTATTATGCAAAAAAATGCCCCCAATTCCTATCCAGTAATTTGTAAAAGTAAAAAAGGGAAGAGAATAGGCTCTTAGACTTTCTCTGATGAGCAACATAGAAAGCAGTGTCTGAGAAAGAAGGGCCCTTGGTTAAGGATTTCTGCTTCACCACTTTTAATTGGCATTCCAGTAAGGATGAGGTTAGAAAATTGTCTTTGGAAGTGACAAAGCACCAGATGATCTGGGATGTGGCTCAAGGTGGTTCCCACGTTGTGTTGAGAGAGCTGCGGAGAGAATGAAGACATGAGGTGTATAACTGTGATGGGGTGTATATCTGCGCTAGCTTGTGTCCCTCTGGGGGTGAGGGGAGCACTTTACGGCTTTACAAGGGCTGCTCCCTGCCCCTTAGAGGGGCCAGCCGTCAGCCAGGCTGGGAGGTACCACACAAAGGGATTGAATAGGCTGATATAAAGGAGCATCTTTCTGAAGAGAGAACAGGTGAATAAAGGAGCATTAGTATGAGTGGTTCAAATGGAGAAAGGCCAGAAAACAGGAGGAATGTTAGGGGTTATTGTGGAAGGGCAGGGTCCACCCAGGTCACAGATTCGGCCGAGTCAGAATCAAGGCTGACTTGACCTGGTTTGAGCGAGGGCAGCCCTCCAGCCTGGACTTTGCACTGGCTTTATTAGGCATTAACTTATTAAGACTAACCCACCCGCCTTTAGAAAGGGGACGTTTTCGCATTTTATACCACTTGACTTTTAGCCCCCTCTTTCCTCTGGTTTGAGCCAAAGATGGGTGTAGTTTTCCCCTTAACAATAACAACAGACTTTCATTTTTCTATGCAAAGCTTTGTGGCTCTCAAAAATCAGCACTGTTTATTTTGAATTTCTAGCCACAGCTTGAACTGGACTGAAAGGACATGGACTGGAATGAAATTGGAGGGACTGCGGTCTGGAGGGATATATTGTGTTAGCTTGGAAGAGAAATGGAATTTTCTCTTGGGACTTGACGTGTTTTCCATGACCCGGAAGTACTGACACCTGTGATTCCCTTCCATCAATTCGGGGCCACCAGGGAGCTCTCACCTGTGTTCTGGTGCCTAAGACCCCTTCAGCCAGATTTGCAGTCAGGTCTCTTTTGGTTGTGACAAATGAAAGACAGGGGGAAGAAACGGGGTTTGGGTCATCTGCCTCAGGTGGCACTGTAACTGCACTTCACTGCCTGTCATTTTTAGGTCTAAAGGTTCATTCTAATATTGGAAGGTAAATGAAAATCTTGCCTGCGTCTGAGAGTAGTGTTTATTTGCCTAGCACAGATGGGCATCACCCAGTTTCCTGAACTGCCCCTGGTTTGACTCACCTCCTCCGCCAGTAATATCCAATTATTCCATCAAGGCTGGAACATAGGGGTAAATTTTGTGAACGTGAAATAATTATATTGTTCTTTCTTTTGGAATTATCTTTAGGTGCAGGGTTCTAAACCTCTTTAATCTTTGTAACACATCGATGAAAGATGCTCTGAATACATACAGCCCCTCCTTGGTGGCTCCCCAATGTTATTCTTTTAGAAGGAAGGGGGTTTAAGGGTAACTTTAGCCTTGCTGCTCCTAAAGGTGGATTCCCAGACTGCTTCAGCTCTCTTCATTTATTCAGGGAATTGAGTGACCTGACTGTGTGAGGACTCTGAATTAAGCCATCCTGCCTTTTGCCTGGACAAACACCTGGGTACCTTTGTAACCCATCTTGAATCGGTTCTGGAGCACACCTGTTTCAGGGCTTCAAGTGTTTGACGAAAGCTGCGTCAATCCAAGGGGGGCAGGTATAGCTCAAGTGGTAGAGCACATGCTTACCAAGCATGAGATCCTCCAGTCGGTTCCCAGTACCTCTGCTAAAAATAGTACATAAATAAACCTGGTTACTTCCCCCCACCAAAAAGACAAAAAAAATGCTGCATCAATCCAATGAATCACCCCTACTAGCTTCACTTCCTAAGACATTCCAGAGTGCTGATTCACCCATCTGGTTGTATTTCCTGAGAATGTGATTCACTTACACCCAGCCGAGGGGGAAAGAACAACCTTTGAAAGCCCATTTAAGGAGGGGTGGATAAAACTCTGTTCTCTCTGGCAAACTGTCTTTGACTGTAAGGTGTGGTTGTTTCTGACATTTCTCTCTGGGCCAGGAGTTGGAGGTGATGTTTTTGGGGCTTGCAAATGGAGACCTGGAGACAGCTTGTTTGTGTCTAGTCCAAGGCTCTGAGAAAGGGGGATTTTTCTGTTCAGTGAAGACAGGCAATCAGGCCCATTTTGTAGCTGGGGACATAATGTTCCCTGACCATGAGGATTCGCAGCAAAAGTCACATTTCTGTGATTTGCTCCAAGGCAGGACATGGGAGCCTGCACTGATGCTGAATCAGGGCAGGGCCCTATAGGGCCCTCCCAGGTACAAAGCCTTCAGTGTCCTTGTACAGAATGATCTGGTACATAATCTCTGAGGTCTTCTACGGGAATTAAGGTCCCCACTCGGGTGGAGGAGGGTAACCTCAGGCTGAGCACAAGATTCCTGGAGTGCCGCGCTGTTACCCTGTCACCACCAACCAACCAATCAGAAGACAGCCACGCACCTGCAGTCCTCACCCCAAATTTTGCCTATAAAGACTCTTCCCTGAAAGCCACCAGGGAGTTCCTTTTTTTTGAGCGCAAGCCCTCTTTCACCTTGCTCGGCCCTGCGATAAGCCTTTCCCCGCGCCGGACTCCGACGTGTTGGTCTGTTCGGCCTCACTGTGCATCGGGCACATGAACGTGGGTTCACCAGCAGCGACAGGAATCCAGTCTTCTCACTGCCCCCTTTCTTGTCCCAGGCTCAGCGCTCTGGGCTGCTTCCCTGAGGAGTCTTCCCTGGCCCCAGCATTGCTTTTCCTTCTTAGGCATAAGGTCTGTATTCCTCTGTGTAGACCACATCCCAGCCTGCAGGTGACCTCCGTGTGATACACGCTTGCATTTCCTCTGACGAGGAAATACGATGGCAGCTGGATGCCTCGTGCTGACTCGTCCGTTGTCAGGTGTTCTATCCCCCAACCTGGAATTCAGCTTGATTTCGAGACACATGTGACTGGGTTCCGTTCACTTCATTTATTCATCCCTTCTTTTACATATTCCGCCAATATTCATCAAGTGCCAGCTCTGTGCCAAATGCTCACTCAATTATCCATTTATGTGAATACATTTTATTCACCAGAATTTTGGAGGAAAGTGGGAATGACAGGAGCTGGTCCCCAGGAGAGAAGTAGGCAGAGGGGGATGGGGCTGGACTGGATTTCCCCAGATCTCAGTGTGTGGGGTGCAGGTGACAGCGGGAGCCGGGGCTCCTGGAGACCGAGGCACGGGTGTGGGCTTGGCTCTGGGAGGAAGGGAGGAGGTGGGGTTGGGCCCTGTGTTGTGTTGTGACCAGGGCCCCACCCCCAGGCCCCGGCGTCCCTCTAATCTTCAGCCCAACAACCATAATCATGATATGCTCAATGTGACTGAATTCCTTTTTGGGGAAAAATGAGAGGTGTGGCTCTTCTGGGGAGGACAGGAGACTCCCCCAGGATGGTGCAATTGGGAGGCCTGAGCCAGGTTCATCTAATTCTTCTGAGGGCAAAGAAATCCTTAAGTAACACTTTCTAAATCTCAACCAGCCCTAGACCATGATGACATTCACATTCTAACTGGGCAGAAAGACACATAAACAAACCAGCATGAGAGTATATGCTATATAGTGTGAAAATGCTCTGCTTGTCTCTTCTCTCAGGGGCCTCTCCCCTTCTCCTGGGTCAATACAAATTTTCTCAAAGCTTAGCTCAATCCCATGCCTTTCATGACATCTTCCTGCAGCCCCAGCCCCTCTGGGATTATACCCTCCGCTGACCCCAAGGAACGTGCTCGTTGACCCAAGTGCCTCCTAGTTTTCGTGCTGATTAACCTTCTCATGGCCGAGGAATTAGATTTTTTTTTTTGAGCTTTCCAAAGATGTTTGTTCTTCACTATTTTTACAACTTTTCCATGAAGGTGATTCACACATTTAAAACATCCTCAAACATTTGAAAGGCATCATCACTTTAGATAACTGACAATTTCCTAGCAGACTTATGAACCTATATCACTGAATCTCTTTCCTCTTACTTCAAAAGCAAAAACAAAACCCAAAACAAAAATACTAAAACAAAAACAAAAAACTACACTGATGACTTAGTAGAAGCAGTGCCCCTTCTTTGTGAGGCCCATGAGAAGGCACTGTCTCTGGTGGAAGAACTAGAGAAAGTTTCCTCCTGCAAGCAGCCTAGCCCTGTGGGCAGTGGGCTTCCCTCCCAGAGGCTCCTTTGTGAAAAGACAGATCAGGCTGCAGTTGCAATCACAGAGCCTGGGTCTCTTTTCGGGAGCCACATGGGGCCTCTGTATTCCAACCCCTCCCACCCCCGGGTGACTCTGATCTGAGCACATTGCTTAT
Source organism: Camelus bactrianus (assembly GCF_048773025.1). Classification (NCBI taxonomy): domain Eukaryota; kingdom Metazoa; phylum Chordata; class Mammalia; order Artiodactyla; family Camelidae; genus Camelus; species Camelus bactrianus. Next base: position 62,308,329 of record NC_133546.1, read on the forward strand.
TTCATCAGTCTGCTTCCTATCATCCGCTGGCGGACACCAGTTATAAACGTTCGTCTGCCAACCATGAGTAATGTTGACCTTGTTGGAACTCCATTTCAGCATCTCAAAGAACATAATCTGTGGTGGTTATGGCCTGATAACAGGTTATAAACATCTGTCTAACCCATGGAAGTAGTCAGTTTCCTTAAGTACTATTGATGACAGTAGGAAAGTGCATTTTAGTTCCCGGGCGGGATTCACAGGACATCATCCTACCTTCTGGGAAGTTCTTCTTTTAGGAGATACTACTTAATAATAATGATGCTGCTGCCGATGGTAGTAATGCTGTGCAGCTGTTTATTGAGTACTTACACTGTGCTATCAACTTTATAAAAAATAAAGTCTCCCAGAACCCTAGGTTCCTCATAGTAAGGAAATAAAAGCTCAGAGAAGGTAAAGGAGAAACAAGAGGTAGCCGGTCTTACCCCAGATTGGAAGAAGTCTGTGTGAGCCTCTGACTCATCCCTTCCGTTCCAGGCTGTGTTCAGTCTGGAATCCAGCAGCGTGGGGTTGCTCGGAGGTGGTCACTTTTCCTTTCCGGGTGTTACCATTCCAAGTGCCTGGCTCAGCTGTAACCACCCGAGAGCAAGGACAGGCACTTCTACTTCTTCGCCTCCCAAAACACCTAACTTGGTCTCTGGGGAAAAGCCAATGCATACTTGTGGGTGGTTGAGTTACTGACTTCTAAAGGGGCAGTCTGGGGTTTGCTACAGTCAGAAGGAAACAGAGAAAATCCCACAAGGTAGAAATCTCTCCATCAAAGTGTCTGAGTCTGCTGAGTGCAATATTTGCTATTTTTCTCCCTGTAGCAGCTGTGAACACACCTCTTATCTGCGGCCACGACTTCTATTTTTAAGCACTTCCCAGGAGCCTCATTCCACGCTTCTGCTTTAACAGCATTTGGGCCTTCGTAAGTCTGCACCTGGCATGGACACAGGTCTTTTGTTTTTGCTTTTCCTCCTTCGTGCTCTCAGGTCCTCCTCCCTCTCTCTTCTGTTGCTTAAAAATGCAGCCAAGGAAAAGGAGCAGTCAGTAAGCTCTTTGTCCGGGACTTTCTGGTTTTCGTGTGACTTTGAAAATTCCGTGCTTTGATGGTAGTTGTAAAACATGGGTATTGAGAATATTTGGCATTGATTAGGCAGTTTTATATTTGCGAATAAAACTAGGAGAGCACAGCTTAGCTGAATAAAATGATCTCAGCTTAGCACCATAATAAAGTTCAAAAATAACAATAAAAAAACAGTTTAGCAAACAAGTTTATGCTGTATAGCACAGGGAACTATATTCAATGTCTTGTAATAACCTATAATGAAAAAGAATATGAAAAGGAATACATGTCTGTATATGTATGACTGGAACATGATGCTGTACACCAGAAACTGACACAACATTGTAAACTGACTATACTTCAGTTAAAAAAAATACATATCTATCTATACATATAAAACTAGAAAAAAAAAACAGTTTAAACAGGAATATTTTTAAAAGCTTAATCTTGAGGAAACTTTTCACATTTTTATTTTGCCCCAGAAGAGTAGCTTATCAAGATGGTCATCTTTGGTTTGGTTTAGAGGTCAGTTTTGAGAGTGTACACAGTTTCCCAGAGTGATTATGTTTATTTAAGGCCTCCTTCTGAGCAGGGCTTTGTGTTAAGCTCTGGTCAAATTTTAATGTTTTTTAAAATATATTATTTAAAAAATTTTAATGTATGTTTGAAGACTCCTAGCCTGATCTGAGAATCTTTGCTCTGATGTAAGATGTCAAATGAGAGATATTACAAAACAAGAGGGCTGGAATTGATAAAAAGTGATAAACAACTCTGGGTTTTATGACCTCTTTTACATTTATTTACTAGCTGGTTTTAGGTTAATCTTATCATTATTAATGTGGAAAAAAAATAAGATGTAAAAGTTAACCTTTCCCTAAGAAACTCCTGTGTGAATTGGGTAGCCTGATTAAAAATACTACATGTTGGCACCCAATTTACAGGCCTCTGCTTTACCACCCACAGTGTTTGCGGGAAGTAGGGAGGGATAAAGAGAAGCTATTTAGAATCCCGGTGTTGTTTGTACCGTCCCCTGGTCCTCCTGGAACAGCAGCTCTGTGGAAATATCAAGTCACCGTATTTATAGGAGGAAAGAAAGTATGATGGAGGCATGAACAGGACGGTTAGCGAGGAGGAGAGTCAAGGATGTGGGTTGTGTGAGTGGTTAATCACTCATCTCACTTGATTGGGCTTTTGGAAAACTTGAGAAATCCTGAGTTATTTTTCCAGCCTGAGAGCTGACTTACTGTTTGGATCTGGACAAGTCACTGTATGTTTGTAAAGAATGTTTGAAAAATGATTGAGAAAAGTTCCCAGGGCCTCTTTCAGTTAGGATCGGAGAGTCAGAGATTCATGATCTCTATTCTGGAACACCCTAGAATTGAGTCTTAGAACTTCATATGTTAAATGGGTTAAACAGAACAGTGGACAAAAAAAAATTGCTGTCACTTTTCTAGATGGGTAATTTCACATTAATATATAGGCAGTATTTATGCAATTTTTATTTTTCCATTCACTCAATACCAGGTTGATTTTTACAGAGTCCCATCCTTGAGTTCACCTGCAGCCGCAGCAGGCAGCTCCTGTGCACACTGGCAGCTTCCCACCTCAAGCGTCCAAGTCTCTTTGCTTCTCTTCCTGCAACCAAAAGAGTTTGTTGCGCATGTCTGTGGCTGCTGGACATGCTGGAAATTAATGCTTCCAGGTCAACTCTTAACCACTGAGGGATGAGGGTCAGTGAGTAAATACTCCAGCTTCACTAACCCTTGGTGGGATAATTCTGAAGGCTTCTTCTCAGAGGGTTCTCAGCGGGACTGAGCTCTAGTTGCCCAGAGTGGCAATCAGCTCATCGATGTACACTTCACTCGCATTCCTCCCTCCTTTGTCTTGCTTTCGCTACTTGCGTTTCTTGGGATCATCTTCTCAATAAACTACCTACCAGATTTGCCTGACGGTTTGCTTTCAGAGGAGCCCAGAGGCAGACAAGCATATACTGGTCTGTAAGGCACCATGTTGGACCAGAGACACTCTCAAAGATCTAGTAATGGATACAGAGAAAGGACTAAGCAAAAATGTATCTGTTAAAAGTGATGTAAATTGTTAAATAGGTATGAAATGGCATGAAAGTCTAAGCTTTTCTCTTTTAGTTCTGAAATAGCCAAGAAAAGAAAAAAAGAAGGAAGGCAATGAGAATTAAGAAAGGATAAAAGCCAGAAGACTTCTCTCTACTGCAGTTTGGAATTTTGTGCTTCTTTAGATTTTAAGATGATTTCCATTTGCTTTTAAATGGGTTTAATATGGATAATAATTTGTCTAGAGATAATTGCAATTCAAGGAGTTTCTATCTAATTAAAAGTGAAAAAAACAACTTGAAGGAGGGGTGGACTGTAACTCTGACAGTCTTTCTCCCTATGGCCAAATAGGAGCTGAAGGTGAAGAGAGAAGTAGAAGAAAAAGAGAAAGGAGTGAGACTTTAGGTTTGCTTTAGCATCTTGGAAACAGTAAAGAGAATAAAAAGATAGCTATCCTGATTACATTCTTATATGGGCTAGCCACTCTTCTAAATGCTTTACTTACAAAGAAACTAAGGAACAAGATAAGTGATTTCGATAAAGTGGATCTGGGATGAAAGCCAGGCAGTCGGGTTCAGGGTGTGTGGTCCAAGCCTCTAATCTCTCTTGCTTCAATATATTTTTTTTGCTTGGCTTTTTTTTTTTTTTTTTTTTTATCTCTTGAGGGTAATTAGGTTTATTTATTTCTTTTTAATGGCGGTACCAGGGATTGAACCCAGGACCTCATGCATGCTAGGCATGCACTCTACCACTGAGCTCTACCCTCCCCCGGTAATTACTCCTCTTAGGTGCTCTCTGTGGAAGGTATTATCTCCATCTTAAAGACAAGGACGTTGAGTCTTGGAAAAATCAACTCATCAATGAGCTCAAAATCAAGACAACATAAATGATGGAGCATGGATTTTTAGCACAAGTCTAATTTCAAAATTTGTGTTTTATGGGCTGTGCTGCTTAAAGTTCCTGGTCAAAGATGTTATCAAGTTGCTTTTCAGAAAGAGGTTTCACCTTTCTGTCCTAAGAGTTGGCTTTAGCATCCAGTGCCAAGGTCATGGGACCTGGTTAACAAAACACCTGTGGTCTGTGGGGCTGTTTCTCATGCTCACGCTTGGGTGGGCAGGTCAGTCCAAAAGAAACTGATGAGCATTGGTGTCCAGGAGGAATGAGCTGCCTTGCTACTGTAAGTTCAAATGTTAAATAAACCCCTTGCCTGCTTACAGCTCAGGAATGTTCCCTCATAGACCTGAGAGCACAGCTCTTTGAAATGTAATCATCAAAGAAAGTAAGGCCCTGCCTTCAGCTTCCTGGGAGAAGATGGGCCTAATTTCAACTGTCCCCCAGCTCCAAATGGCAAATCCTACCTCCAGTCATAAAGATATGATGGAATTAGTGATTTCATCTTGAACACATGAGGGTAGTGAATTGTATCCACTTAGCTGTATAAAAGGCTTTGTCCATCTTTGCAATCTCTTCAGCGAATTGCCTGTGATGAGCATCACATTCTGCTTTTATTCAATAACAAAATGGTTTCTTTTCACCGTGGTGGAGAGGTTTTCTAGGTTGGGAGGAGGTTTTGTTTTTTAATTATATTTCCCAAACACCATCTTACATGACCTCTTCTGGGAGAGTCTGGCAAGGCAAAGGCACTTCTGGGAAGGACCTAGGGTGTCGGGGAGAAAGAGGGTGTACCGGACTTGCTAGGAGGGCTTCTGGGAGTCATAGATTTAGTTGTTCGAGCCATTGATTAATTAATTGAATGGTTATTGAGCACCTACTTTGTGCCTGGCCCTGTGCTGAAGTCAGGATGTCAGAGAAGTTCAGCTCCTGCTCACAGCCCAGTGTGGGCACAGTGATTGGAAACATACCTGCTCCTTGGATTCCTAGTGACAGGAATTCGCTGTGGGTTCCCAGCCTGAGTACTTGGGAGCCCTACAGAGAGACAGATAACTGAAGAACCTAAGATCTCTTAAAGGAAGTCTCGGCATGTCTCCCTGGGATGGGACCTTGGAGAAAGCCTGGAACTCTTTCTTCCTAGGCTGGCACTCTTAGGTGGCACAGGTCCTGTGTTAATCATCTCCATATGGCCAGACTGTGTCTTAGTGTCTAACATGTAGTAGGTAGGCCGTAAACAGTCGTCGACTAAATAAATGAAAGAAATTAAACCTTTTCCTCCAGCGAGGAAAGACTCAGAGGCAAAATTCACTAGGGCCTTTTGTCAACTGAAAGAAAAATGCACAAGCTGAGAGCTGCAAGTGGAAGTTTATTCAGGGACCTTAGTCAGAATTATAGCCCGGGAGGTAGCCCTCAGTAGCTCTGAGGAAGCTACTCGGAAGAGGCAGGGGAGAAGCCAGCGTACGTGTGATTTTTGATTAGGGAATATGTGCAAGCATTTATCCTGGTGAAAGATTACTGCTAGTCACAAAGCACAGATAGCTCAAATTCTGATGGTCTTAGTGCTTTTCTGTGTATGGGAAGATGTGAGAATCTGGGTTCGTTCAAATCCTTCCTGAGACATTGATCTAACTATCTAAGGGGCCTCCTTGTCCAAAGCACAGAGCCTCTGGTTATCATCCGAGTTTCCTCTCCGGGTGCTCTGTGTGTCAGTGACGGCAGCGGGTAATGACTTAATCCTTGCAGAATGGGTGGTGAGCAAAAACGCTTTTGTTATTCTTTGTTCACCCTTTCACAGTGCTCGTGGGCAGGCGTTTTCATTGCTTCTCTCCTGGGGAGGCTTTTCCTAGTGATGTCATTGTATTGTAGCTCCTTCCTTAAGGGTTATAGTTTTCATATTCCAGAATGTCCCTCCTTTCTCCTGTTTCTACCTGCTCTTCATTATTTCTTTTTTCTTTTGGACTATTTTTTACTTTTGAAATATATTATAATGTCTCTTCATTACCCTAGACACCCTTCACAATACCTTCCTCCCATGCAGATTTGGGAGGTACGTGTATTCATTTGTTAGGGCTGCTATCACAAAGTACCACAGACTGGGTGACTTAACCAACAGAAATTTATATTCTCGTAGTTCTGGAGGCTAGAAGTCCAAGATCAAGATGCCTGCAGGGTTCGTTTCTTCTGAGGTCTTTCTCCTTGGCGTATGGATGGCTGTCGTCTCCCTGTGTCTTCCTGTGGTCTCCCCTCCATACCTCTCTGTGTCCTAATTTCCTTTTCTTACAAGGACACCAGCCATTGTATTAGGACCTACCCCAGTGACCTCATTTTTAACTTAATAACCCCTTTAAAGACCCCATCTCCAAATACAGTAACTTTGTGAAGTACTGGGGTTAGGAGCTCAACAGATGAATTTGGGAGAACACAGGGGAGCCCATAACAGTACACCTTTAAGTTCGCCTTTTTAAAATAATCACTAGTTTAAAGCAATATTTGCTAGGGGCGACTGTTCATGAGAATTACCTGGGGTGACTGTAAAATACGGTCTCCTGGACACTCCCCAGGAGAGTCTCATTCAGTGGGTCTGTAGCTTTTTTTGGGGGGGTGGTTTTTTAGGTTTACTTATTTATTTATTTTGGGAGGAGGTGCTAGTCATTGAACCCAGGACCTTGTATATGCTAAGCATGCGCTCTACCACTTAAGCTACACCCTCCCCTCAACATTCAGTGGGTCTGAAATGGGAATGGAAATCTGTACATTTAAAAAACTCCCCAGGTAATTCAGATTATTAGCTAGGCTTGAGAACCACTATTCTAATTTCTGGTATGTTTATTATCATGCTAAAAAAAAAAAGTCAATTAAAAGAAGTTACTCAGGAGGACCACAGAGGGTCCTTGGTGAGGACTTCTCTGAGTTTTATTTCGTTTGTTATTTCTGTCTTCTTCACTGCTTTTGTTTCTGCATGAACTTACTCATGTAAGATCTTTAGGGCACCCAGCAAATTCTGGTCCAAGTTTTGTGACTTAATTAGCTGCATCTATTGGATTTAGGTTCCAGATAATTTCTGACTCATACACTCCTATCTCAGCTACAAGTGTCAATTAGGTGTCTGATTGACTCTGTGCATCCAGTCCTGGTGGATGACGATGACAGAAAGAAGGACGTGGAAAGGTCTGCCCTCAAGAAGTTTATGGACTTTCTGTGTTAGATTAGTAAAGACGTTTTCTCCAAATGCTTCCATATTATTCACCTTAAATAAAGCCAAATCATTGGAGACTTACTGTATTTTTGGTTATTTTGACTGGGTTCTTTTATTACCCCAGCTATGATGACACATTCACTGGTAAGGCTCTGTCTAAACCAGGACTCAGTTGCCTAGGTTGTGTGGCTTGAGGCTGCCATCTGGAGAGAATGACATGAGTTCCCTGGCTGCCTTTTCCCCAGCACAGCTGCAGCAAAGGTGGCAGAACCATGACTTAGCTCATTTCAAGGGTTGACTGAGCACAGTCCTCCCTAGATGTGATTTTTACGCGATTAAAATCAGTCTCACCAGAGTGCTTTCTGGATTCCAGTGAAATTATGCCCTATATCTATCAAAATAAACCCAATAGCTGTTGTCAAAATAGGAGATAATTTAGGCATTTAAACATGAACTATAACCCCTTGGTTAAAAAGAAAACATGCAAAGTCAAGAACAGAAATCTTTCTTTTCATAGAAAGTCATCATCTGTGATCCTCTGAGGGTAGCATAAAAAATGATTATTGATTTTAAAATTTGCTTCAGGTCTGTTCGAGGAGGAAAACGTGAAGGAGGCAGCAACAGAGGGGAAAGGGTTGTGTTGGTTTGAGCTGGGAGGTAGTGGGCAGCTTGCATTGTGGGCTGCAGAATGTTAGCACAGGTTACCTGCTGTTCTTTGATTCGTCATCTATTTGTTCTTCACTCATTTCTTAAATCACTTATCAAGCATTTAGTGAGTATTTGCCTCGAGTTGTAGAGATAAGTAAGAACTCTCTGTTCTCAGCAAGCTCAGAGTCCTGGCGGAGATGGACATGTAAACCGATAGTACAGGAGGTGTGATGAGTGTGTAATGGAGCAACGCTCAGGGCAAGGAGGAGCCTGGAAAATGGATGAGCAGCTACCTGCCTGGGGTAGGGTGTGTGAGGAAGGAATTCTATTTAGAAGGAAGAGCATATGCAACCTCAAATCCACCCCCTCCATTGGCCAAATGCAAGTTGTTTTTGTTTCTAATTGAAGTATAATCAGTTTACAGTGTTGTGTCAGTTTCACAATGCTTCGGTCGTACATGAATATACATATTTTCATTTTCATATTCTTTTTTTTTTTAGTGTCGTTTGCAAGGTGAGGTAGTTAGAGCAACCTATCTATCTGGATGTGCTTCTTGGGGCTGCAACAGTGACACTAGTAAGAAACATTCTGTTTGTCCAGATCTAATGAACCCCGGCTGGGCATGGTGGAAGGGGCACACACATTCTTCCATGTCGCCTTTTTACCAGGTACTATGTTCCTGGCCCTAAAGAAGCATTAAATACATATTTGTTGAATTTGATTGAGTTGACTTGATGATATTTTTTTTTTCTCATGAAGATAAGAGAGTAAGACAGCAAATAGGAAACAATACATATCTTCTTTGCTATGGGTGAATCTACGGTAACCAAACTTCACCAGTGGTATTTCTCTTATAGAAATGTATTGATCATTATTCAGGTGTTATTACGGGGTCAACATTCCATGTCAGTGTGCTCTGTCGCCACAGAGCAAAGGGAGATGACAGTCCCACTGAAACTAAAGGAAAAAAATACCCACTCCCCTCATGTGTGCACCTGAATTTGTACTCAACAGTGACTCAACTGATTCTCCACCAGTAAGACTTCGAATCTGTATCACTGTTACTTTCTCCTAATAGAGCGAAGGACCTATAAGCCTTTGCAGCTAAAGACATACATCTTTTAAACAAGCATTTACCGAGTGCCTGCTTCATGCTAGGCTAGAGATACTGTCTGTGATGAGTGTGGTCGCTTGTTGACAGAGATGATTCAAAATACCTCTCATGCCCTCACTCACTGCCCCTTGCAATGTGACCCCACCACTCCTGTCCATTGGTGGAGCCTGTTTCTCCTCCCCCTTGGATCTGGGTTGGCTTTGGGGCTTGCTTGAAGGGTCAAAGGCAGGGGAATGATGTAAATGTTCAAATTCAAGGCCATGTTTCAAGAGGCCCTGCTTGTGATCATGTGCTGTCACCCTCTGTCAAGTAAAGAAGCTCTGATCTGCCTGTTGGGGACACACAGCCCCCAAATCCAACAGTATCAACTTTTGGACCTTAGACTTAAGCTCTCTTAGGCCAGTCCAGCCCAGGCAAGCTCTTAGAGGACTGTAGCTGTGTGAGTAACTGCGGGTAAGACCAGGATGAACCTTCTAGCTGAATGTAGGCCAAGTGGAGACTCATGGAATTGTGAGCAAATAAAATAGTTGCTGTTGGAAGACACTAACTTTTAGGGTTTGATGCACTAGTGATTTTTTTTTTTTTCCTGTGCAAACCTCAAAGCCTTATTCTAGAATCAAATGAGAGTCTATGTTCTTGCCTGCTCAATGCTCTGCCACAAACCCTGGGCTGAATAGATGGCAGCTGCTCATTTATCCTCACTCTTGTGTTTATTATTTGCATTTAGACTGAAAGGAGCTCTGTTCTCTAGGACGGAACTACTCTAACACTCTTCAAGAACAGGAATTGGAGTCCATCACACACAGCCAATTTGAACTGTGTCCTGAATAGAGGCATGCAGACTGGGCGCTGAGGGACTGGGAACTATTGAGCCTCACGCCCTCATTTTGCATTTGGACCAGAGAGGTGAAGTAACCTGCCCCAGTTCTCTCAGCTCGTCAATGGCATAGTCAGGACAAAGATGGTGACTACTCATCTGAAATGCCTGGGCATCTGAGTCGAACATAAACGAATCCAAACATTTAAATGTGAATGGCTTTTTAAGCAAGGGGAGGAGCTCATCACTTCAAGGTATGATTTTGGGGTCACAGAAAGGCCTTCAAAGACAAAAATGCCTCCGAAACCCAGGTGCTAATAACCTGGGAGAAAACGGGCCTCACTTTAGCTGTCTCTGACTCCAAATGGCAAACCCTATTTCTAATCGTAAAGACAAAATAAGCATAATGATTTCATCTTGAAAACATGAATGTAATGGGTTGTATCTACTTAGCTACAAAAAAGTAAAAACGTTCTGTCTTTGCAATCTCCAGCAAATTGACTGTGATCACCATCACACTCCTGTTTAATGATTATTCAATAATGCATTTTTTCCCTTTCTATTCTGTCTTTGTGGAGAGGTTTTCTGGGTTGGGAGAAGGTTTTTTAAAAAAATATTTCCCCACAATTTATAACCTTCTTCCTTTCTTCTTCCTCTCTCTCATTTCACCTCAGCTCTGTGTAGCCTACTCATTTCCATTCTGTGGAAGTGGATCCTGCAGTAGGCTTTTCCAGTGAGAGTTTCTGGAAAGTTACGTCCCTGTCTTTGTATGTCTGAAAATGCCTTGATTTCCTCTAGATTCTTAGAGAATAGTTAAGCCACATATAGAATTCTAGACTGACCGTCATTTTCTGTCATCATTTTTGAGATCCGGCATGTGTGGTTGCTGATGAGAAGTATTCCGTCTGTCTTATTGTTGCTCCTTTTCAGGTAACCTATCTTTTTTTGTCTGGTAGCTTCCAAGATTTTCTGTTTATTCTTGATGGTTTGGCAGTAGATAAACCTTTGTTTTTTATTTATTTTCAGTTTTGTGTATTTTCATCTGACATCTCATAACTTTCTTCAAATCTGGAAAATTCCCCACTGTTACCTTAAAGGCTCCTCTTTCCAAGTCTCTTTAGTCTTTTATTCTAGAGCACCTGCGAAACACAGGTTAGAGCTTTTCATTCTAGCTGCCATGTTTGTAACTTCTCTTTCATATTTTTCACCTCCTTTTCTATCTATACGGTATTTTGGGTGACTTCCTCAGATACATATTTCAGTTCATGAATTATTTCTTCATCTGAGTCTAGTCTATTGTTTAGCCTGTTGAATGAGTCTTTCTATTTTGATTACTGTACATTTCACATTTAGAAGTTTCTAGTTGATTTGTTTTCAAATCAACCTGTTCTTATTTCATACTTTTTTAAAGTTACATTTACACTTTCTTTTCTCTCTTTGTGCAATTAAAATACTCATTTGAAAGTCTATTTAACAATACTCGCTATTAAGCATAAATTCTCCTATTTTGGGGTCTTTGGATGTTCCCTTTTCACTTTGCATTTCTTTATGTGTTTTATAATTTATGTCTGCAAGTTCATCTTCAGGAAGAATTATCTTTAGAGGGAGTCCTATCCATGCCCTGGGCTGTAGAGGCATCTTGATGACAAGGTTCACCATTGCTCTTGCCCAGGTCTTACTGAATCCACTGCTACCAAACCGGCTTTGACACTAGGTTCTCAATTCCAGATCCCCATGTTGCACTGGTAATGGAAAGGTGGCTGGTTCTGAATTGGGACATGGTACAGGCTCAACATTCAATCCTCTCAGCATATGTGGGAGTGGCTGTTGAAATCTCTGTCTCTGAGAGTCTGAGAAAGGCAGCTCACTTTTTCCTGCAACTCTGGGCATATTGAAGATTTTCAGATAATGTTTATGAGCTTTTCAGCACATTTTTGTGCTCAGCAGAATGCCGATTCCTACTCCTTGACATATATAGGCCTGAGGCTTAAATTCCTTTCTCACAAAGGTGTGAACCTGCCAGACTTTAAGATCTATATCAGATCCAGTTGCTCCCAAGGACTGTGTGGTTTTAAAAACTGCATATTTTCATGATCATGTGTTCCCTCTTCATTTCTGACATATGAAGATGCCCATTTATTTTGAGCTCAGCTGTGTCTTTAACACAAAACAATATAAATATATACACATACATATTTCCTTTGTATTTTGTATGAGACTGGAGATTCTTGTATCTAATCAACTGACAGCTTAAAGAAGTGCCCAGGACCATTGTCTATATTGTTTACATTCCCTGAAATGCTCTTCTTGTCCCTTTTGTATACCTATTCCCCATCCCCCAGCTACTTCTTCTTCTCCTTGTGGCTTTAGTTCAAACACTCCCGACTCCAAACTCCGTACGATCAGGAACGTGAAATCTGATCTAGTTTATCACAGCTCTACCTGCCCCGCCTTCCCAATTTATACCTAGGAAAAGAAATATTCCAGATATCAAGGGCTAAGGTAAATGAAGAAAGCTCAATGTCAGTAAATCTAAGTCCACATTTAGAATTTTTGTTTTGAAATCTTTAACAACTGTGAAAGATGTTGTAACATTGTATGTTTTTGTGTGTGTTGTGACATGTCTTTTTTTTATTGTATTGTCAACATATTTTTAGAAGTAGGTTTAATTGTAATGTTGGAGAGAATTACATGTGATTCAGATTTCACCATCTCCAGCTCCCCCATACCTGAAACTGAGGAGTGGCTCACCTATTGTTGGTTGAAGCAAAGGAGGAAAGAAGGATGGATTAGTGCAGATCTGGCTTGCAGAATAAACACATGGACAAGTCTGAGAATGTCCTTAGTTGGGTAGGGGTACAGCTCAGTGGTAGAGCACATGTCTGAAATGTAGAAGGTCCTGGGTTCAATCCCCAGTACCTCCACTTTAAAGGAAAAAAAAAAAAAAAAAAAAAAAAGAATATCCTTAGGTGGCTCCACAAGCCTTTGAAAAAATTTAGCCCCACAGTCAACAGGCCTAGATTCATCCCTGGTAGAATTCATGAGCTGAACTTAGGTTCAGAGCTGCACAAAAGCAACTCTTGAATTGAGGAAAATGCTTTATTTTTATTTTTAAAAAATTTTATTTCTTTAATTGAAATGTAGCTGATTTACAATGTTAGTTTTAGGTATACAGCAAAGTGATTCAGTTATACACACACACACACACACACACACACACACACACACATATATTTTCAGATTCTTTTCCATTATAGCACATTACAAGAAATTGAATATAGTTCCCTGTGCTGTACAGTAGGTCCTGAGGAACATATTTTAAATTAAGTCATGAGAAGTTATTTTAGCTTGGTAGCAAGGAAAGATGCTACAGCACCTCTTTGGCGTGTACTTGAACAGCCTAAGTTGTTGTGAAGTTGTGAAGTACCCATTGCTCCAATTAAGCAGTTACTGCTGAGGTATTTCTGTGGGGGCTTCCCTGGGAATGCTGTTCCCACCTCCTCCACTGAAGTTTCCTTCCACCTTCTTTGACTGCAGTTTCTTTCACCGAGTATTGGTTGAGCAGCTACTGGGAGGGCACCGACTCAGGGCTATGGAGAGAGGGGGAGATCGGCGCTCGGTGCCAGTCCTCAAGGAGGTGTAAGACAGTCTGGACACAAGCCAGAGGCCTCAGCAAGCCGGGGAGGCACGCCGTCTTTGATGACAAGCCCAGGGAGACAACACGAGAGAAGCTGGCAGGCTGCTGAACCGCGGTTGGGGGCAGAGTGAGTGTGCAGAGGGTGTACACAGGGATTTGTCTCCTCTGGGGGGCGTGAAGTTCTTCCCTCTTGAAATGAGCAACCTTTTTCTTTTCTACGTTGTACAGCACTAATTTATTGACTAACAGGATATATTTTTCATTCCTTTTACTTCTTTCTTTACTGAGAGATGAAATGAGATAATGTGTGGAAGGGCATGGTCTAATACCTGGCACATCATAAATCCTTGATACATATTTGTTCCTGCCTATAAAGTATCCTTTTTCCACATTTTTTTTTTGCAAAACGTGGTCACCACAATTGGGTAGCCCGTGGCGAAGCTTCCCCTGGGTAGGTGAGTTGAATTGATAATTTCACTACTGGCAATGGATAATTTTTGTTTAAACACCTTTATGACAGTAAACTGTTAAGATGGCTCTGGAGCCAGACTGCTGAGTTTTAATCCTACCTCCCTGACTTTGGGCAACCAAAGCACTTATTGTTACCCCTAGAAAATGTAACGTGATACATTTCTGTTACCTAATGTGAACTGTATATCAAGTTTCTCCATTCTTCCCAATGATGTTCTTTTTTTTTCGGGAGGGAAGGTAATTTGGTTTATTCTATTTATTTTTATTATTGTTATTTATTTAATGGAGGCACTGGGGATTGAACCCCGGACCTCGTGCATGCTGAGCATGTGCTCTACCACTTGAGCTACACCCTTCCCGCCCACAATAATGTTCTTTATGGCTGTTTTTTTCTTTCTTTCTTTCTTTTTGTTAAACCAGGATTCAACAAAATTTTTTTCATTACTGACATTGACATTTTTGAAAAGCCCTGACCAGAGATTTTGCAGAATATCCCTCAGATTGGTTATGTGTGAACATGACTGTTTGATGATTGATTGATTGATTGATTGAAGTATAGTCAATTTACAATGTTGTATTAGTTTCTAGTGTACAGCATAATGATTCAGTTATATGTATATATATTCTTTTTCATATTCTCTGTTATTACACGTTAGTACTAGCCATTGAATGTAGATCCCTGTGCTGTATGTACAGTTGAACCTTGTTATATCTATTCTGTACATAGTAGTTTGTGCCTACCAGTCCCAAACTCCCAATTTATCCCTCCCTCCCTTGATTTTTTAACAGCTCTGAATTCAGAGTTTTTCCTTTATTGAACTAAAATCTTGTCATTATTTCTACCCATTGATACTAGTTTTAAAAGTAATTTTCATGGTAATTATTTGTGAAAAAAAAGGAGTGAATGTTAATAAGCTTTCAGTCAAAAAATCCAGGTGCTGGATACTGAACTCTTGGTGTCTTTAACACAGGGAATTGGTGCACATCTGAGCCAAAGTACTCTCTATTCAGGTGTCCAGTCCAGCCAGCCCTGTTGTTAGAAGGTAGCAGTTGCATTCATAATTGCGGGGGTGGAGCAGGGAGGAAGCAACCTTGAACATAAAAGGCTGCAGCACTTGGCATCTCTCGTCATTTTCTTATAGCTGAGACACACCCTGGCTTTGTTTCGAAAAGGGAAGAACTGTGTGTGCAGTAGGAGTGAGGTGAACACAATTTGGAGTTCTACCAACTACTAATAGTGACAGGAAGTTTTTACAAAAAGGTTTCAGCCTCTTTTTTATTTTAAAGAGAAAATCATACTAATCATGTTTGGTATTATAAGAATCAAACATTATGCATTCCAATTTACATTTCTAATGCACATTATTGGCAAACTAGCAGCTTAGTGATTCATACGAATAAGAACGTATCCGATGATCTGAAAGTCTGAATAAATGTTCTTGATAGAAGACAAATACTCCGTGAGTTTGGCAGTGTCCCTCAGGAGCTGAGAGTGAAGCAAATTAGCACAGTTACTGAACACTCGGAGCAAAGCCCTCAGAGAATTTAATCTAAACGTTGAAAATAAGGCTTAACCACCCAGGTTGAAGTGAAAGACAAATGAAAACAAAAGCCCTCAACACCTGCTTATTAGAGAAGGTGTCACAAGGCAGAACATGGCTGATTTCCAAAAGAATTGTAAAGACCATGGTGGTCAGAGGGGAGCAGAGAAGCAAGCAGTGATGTGGAACTCTGCTCTGCCTTTAACTCTGAGAAAGTTCCTTTAATCTCTTTTCACGTCGATTTAAACAGGAGCATTGCACATAATCCAACATTTGTACTTCTAGGTATTTACCCAAAGGACTTGGAAACTTAAGTCTACACAGAAACCTACACACAGATGTTTATAGTGTTACGGAAATGACAGGCCAGCCAAGAAACAAGCACCACTTGGAGGGTTGGAGTACTCAGATGTATTACGCCGGCGGGCTCAGAGGGGCTTCTGCTCCGAAGCTCTGAGCACCTCCAAGACGTGCGCATGAGGTTTTATAGGGTAAAGGACAAGCTTGGGGTATTCGGCCAATAGGCATGGAACAGCTTCAGCAGCATTATCATCACAAAGGTGGAGGCGGGGAGGCAGCAAACCAACATTCCAAAGCCAGATATGTATCTTTGAAAACCCAGCTGGCTAGCAAAAAACATGAACAGCAAACCAACACTAATTAACTTAGGTTTACAAGTTAGTCCAGCAGAACTCAGATCAGTATTCCAATACTTAGATTTGTGAGTTATCTTGTCAGCCCGGCCCGGCTCTCCTTCACATTCATAGACTTGTGAGTTACCTTGTTAGACCAACCCGGTTTTTCCTTCACAATAGCAGCTTTATTCGTAATTGCCAAGTCTTGGAAGCAACCAAGATATCCTTAGTAAGTGAGTGGATAAATAAACTGTGGTACTTCTAGGCAATGGAATATTATTCAGAGCCAAAAATAAATGTGCTATCAAACCAAGGAAAGATATGGAGGCCCCTTAAATGGATATTAATAGGTGAAAGAAGCCAATATGAAAAGGCTGCATACTGTATAATTCTAACTGTGTGGCATTCTGGAAAAGGCAAAATATGGAGACAGTAGAAAAAAAAAACAACAGAGTTTGGGGAACAAGGGGTGGCATTAATAGGCAAAACACAGAGGATTTTTAGGGCAGTGAAACTACTCTGTATGGTACTGTGATGGGGGATACATGTCATTATACATTTGTCCCAACCCATAGAATACACACTGCCACGTGTGAAGCGTAGTGTGAACTGTGGACTTTGGGTGATACATCAGCATGGGTTTATCAGTTGTAGCTAATGCATCACTCTGGGGGTGGGATGTTAGTAAAGGGGAAGCTCTGCATGTGTAGGGGCAGGGGACATATAGGCTATTTCTGTACCTTCCTCTCAATTTTGCTGTGAACCTAAAACTGCTCTAAAAATTAAATTCCTTTTTTTAAAAAAGTATAGAAATGAAACACAACATATTAAAAAGAAACCCCAAGGAAAACAAAACAGGAGCATTGGAGTCAATGATTCTTTAAGTACTAAAACTTTTAAATTCCATGATTCTTCGAGAACGCTCTACGAAGAAGGTGTTTGGTGTGGAAGAGATTTGGTTGGGGTGGGAAGACTTGCCACAGGTCAAAATAATTGACTCACCCCCCTCTGGACTCTTCTTAAATAAATGGCATCACTTGTACCGCCTTCACCACCATCACGTCATCACTGATTGATTGCCTGCTAGATGTCTGCCTACTAGATGTAAGAAGAGAGGTTTTAATTTATGTCCTAAGTGACCACAGAAAAAAGATTGACTTAAATCAGTGTCAGGACTTTCATTCTGTGCTGCAGTGGGAGAACTCTAGATTCCACTCATCAGTACTTGAATTTGTGCAGATCTTGTCCTCCTGATTCATAAACTGGATCCTTGTTGTGGTCCTCACCCAGATCTGTTTGCTGTCAGTAGCCCTCTCTGGATTAGCTGCAACCTCATTCCCTTGGTAGTTTAACACTGGAAAATTAGTTGTCAAAATTCTACTGAATAGCCACCAAACACAGTCTTCCCACGTTCACAATTTGCCTCTCTTTGGTTATCTCGGCTGCCAGGAACACGGACTCCTCTTATTAATAAATTTTGCTGATGGTGGTTTATCAACCCCTTTCCCACTACCAGTAAGATTGTCAGCCTTTTTTCGGATTATGAACCCCTGTGAAAGAATCTGTTGAAAGCTAAGAAATCTCATTACAGGAAAAAAAACCCCCACATATACATGCTTAGTATAATAATTTATATACAATTTAAGGTCCTTATTATTAAAAACCCTTATTGCAAACTGCTTATAAAATTAATATTATTGTTTTGTGAATTAATATGAAAAAAGAATGAAGTTGCCTTACTGTATAATTCAATTCAGTAATTTCCCCCTACGTACTTTAGAGTGAGAAAATCTCAGGGATGTGGTTGTCTAATCGAAATTCCTGTTGGGCTGAATTCCAGGTTTTCATTTATCTTAAGTACACATTAAAATCCTTTTGAAAACGTAGCTGCAGGAATATAGGACATGTTATCTGAAGCAGACCGCATTTTTAGACTGCATCTGATAGTCTTTTGGTCAGGCTGTGACATGGAGAGGGTGGATGTGATCAGCCCAGGGGTTCTGGTTTCTTGCACCAGAGCCCCAGTCATCTGAGTGGATGCTTTGGGAAGGGGTTCCCCTCCCTCTTTTCTGTTTTTCCTTAGGCTATCTTCACTTTTTTGCCTTTTATAGGTGGTTTGGCAATATCCAGTGTCTTCTTCTAAAGCCCAGCGGTGTACTTTCCAGTCACCTCCAGCCATTAAAAAGATAAAGCTAAGTTCCTCTAAGAATCCATTCTCATCAGTCAGTGACAATTTTTGACTCAGAGTTTGGTTGTCTCTTTACACTGTGGTGTGGGCTTTACCCAAAGTTCTAAGCCCAAAGAGCAGAAATCCCAGAACCTCAGAAATCGTGATGCCTGAGACTGCACAGCTTTAAGCTTTTTATGTTACAGATAAAGAATGTGAATCTTAGAGTTGTTAAAACAGCATAGCTAAGATTTGAAAATGGAAAGCAGTTTTCATAAATGATGTAGTTTTCCAGTAAATGCTGGAGAGGGTGTGGAGAAAAGGGAACCCTCCTACACTGCTGGTAGGAATGTAGTTTGGTGCACCCATTATGGAAAACAGTATGGAGATTCCTCAAAAAACTAAAAATATATGGTGGCTCACAGAGAAAAAAATGTGACAATGAATATATATATGTTAATGTATAACTGAAAAATTGTGCTCTATACTGGAATTTGACATAACATTGTAAAATGATTATAAATCAATAAAAAAAGTTAAAAAAATAAAAAATAGTGTAGCTGGTTCCAGCAAAGAAAAAAAAAAAAACACTAAAAATAGACTTACCATATGATCCAGCAATCCCACTCCTGGGCATGTATCCAGAGGGAACCCTAATTCAAAAATATAATGCACCCCAATGTTCATAGCAGCACTATTTACAATAGCCAAGACTTGGAAACAACCTGAATGTCCATAGACAGATGACTGGATAAAGAAGCTGTGGTATATTTATACAATGGAATACTACTCAGCCATAAAAAAGAATGAAATAATTCCATTTGCAGCAACATGAATGGACCTAGGGATCATCATTCTAAGTGAAGTAAGCCAGAAGGAGAAAGAAGAATACCATATGATATCACTCGTGTGGAATAAAAAGAAAACACGAACTTATTTACAAAACAGAAACAGACTCACTGACATAGCAAGCAGACTTATGGTTACCAGGGGGAAAAGGTGGTGGGAAGGGATAAATTGGAAGTTTGAGATTTGCAGATACTAACTATTATATATATAATAGGTAAACAAGTTTCTCCTGTATAGCACAGGAAACTATAATCAGGGTCTTGTAGTAACCTATAATGAAAAAGAATATGAAAAGGAATATATGTATGTACATGTATGACTGAAACATTATGCTGTACACCAGAAATTGACACAACATTGTAAACTGACTATACTTCAATTGGAAGGAAAGAGGTAGTTTTCATTTGCATTTTGGGCTTTTTTTGTAGCTCAGAATTAAAACATAATGAGTCTTATGGGAAAATCCCTATCATTAATAGTTGTTTTCCAGGAAAATTAACTGTAGGAATTAAAAAGCTTTATGATACATTTACTGTGACATCAGATGTCAAATGGCAACCCCCCAAAAAGTCTTGCAGAAGCTGCTAAGTGATTTGTGATGGTTTACAGGGGCACCCCTTGCTTCTCCAAGCTCGAGTCTGGGGAGAATAATCAGGGAGAGGGTAACAGTCACAGAGGCATCAGAACGTAACTCCTGGGAATCAGTGGGGTCACAATCCGTCTCTGGTCCTCTGGCAGGCTTCCTCGGTGGCCCCACTCTGGGCAGCTGCTAATGTTTTACTGCCTCAGTGTTAACTATTTGACACTGTGGCCCTGTGGGCTGTTGCTCCTTTTGCTTATGCTGCTTCACTTGGCATTTCCTTCCTAAATGCAGAACTTACCAGTTTTCCAATGGCCCCATGTAAATGTATCTTGGCATTTCTTTTGGCTTTCTTCCTAGGATCTGGATGAAGTCAGTGCATGGTTGAACAGCATTAGTTACGGTAAACTCAAAATAGTGCCTCCCCACTAGCCACCCGTAGTTCCTAGGTTCCCCATACTAGGGGATTCCTTCCTCTGGCCAGTGACTTGTTTCACTCTTTTGCCTGCAACCAGCTTGTTTTGTGCATCCCAGAGAGGGCATGCTCCGTGGCTTGACAGACAGGGTCCTCAGCCACCAGTTTTCTGGCCTCTCTGGCCAGAAAAGCAGTTGCTCATTCCACCCTTTGCTCCAGCTTCAATCAACTTTTTTTATTTGTGGATTCCATTTTTGCAGACTCACTTACCCTATAAAATTTATCGGTCCCCCAGCTCAGTACTTGGGGTGCTTTGGTGGTAACTGCACATGCATAGAGTGGTGAAAAAAATTGAATTGCCCCATGGATTCATTCCCAGCTGAGATCCAACAAGGAGACACTGCTTTCCTGTCTCATACTGTAAACACGTGTCTTTTTAAAGATTTATTTGGTGCCACACCTTCTGCACTTCCGTATTTTTTGTTGGTGATGCTGCTGTTTCAAATGGCCCCCAAGAGTAGCTCTGAAGTGCTGTCTGGTGTTCCTGTATGCAAGAGGGCTGTGATGCGCCCTATGGAGAAAATACATGTTTGATAAACTTCGTTTAGGGGTGAGTTACAGTGCTGTAGGCCTTGCGTTCATTGTTCATGAATCAACAATATATAATGAACAAGGTGTCTTTAAACAGAAACTCAGATAAAAGAAGGGATTGGTTGATGAAAATGTTGTTAGCAGATATTTGCAGGAACTTAACCCTGAGTTTTCTTCTAAGAGCAACGGTTCAGCATTTGCTAACTCGAGGAGACTTCATAGAATGTAACTGATGTAAACAAGGAGAATCGATTATATGTGAAATACTTGCAATCCCTTAAATGTGCCAAGTGCCAGCCTCTGTCTGTGTCTCAGACCCTCCTCTTTCATCCACCTGTCTGACACCCTTTCTTCAGGTCCTCAATCCGCCAGCCCTCTCTCGTCCCTCAAGACGTAATTCATGAGTTTATTTGTGCCTTGGCTCAGTGTGTGCATCACTCACAACTCATCGAGTATATTCACGGAAATGGTTTTCATGCGGGGTTGAGGGGTAGTTTCGAGGGGAAGCAAATCTCAGAAGTGCAGGTGGAGCTCATGTGGACAGGTGGGTGGTCCTGTGGCTTTGCTTTGGCCACGAAGCAGGTCTCACGGGGAGGAGGGGGACAGGTTGACAAGGTAGCCTTCTCCTCTTCCTCCAAAATGGATACATTCCCCCACACTCCCTTAGCTTCTTATGCCTCTTTTGGGGATGGCTCTGGTTTGGGGAAATATGAATAATTTGGGGTGAAAAATGCGTGAGGACAAAATATATCCCTGTAAGTGTATGTGAGAAAACCAACAGCAGCAAATAACTGGCTGAAAGTTTTCAGGGGAAGGGAAGAGCTGGGATGCCTTGAGAACACAGATGTGGGTAGGTTCACAAAGGGTGGTTCCGTGCCCACCCTCCTGCTGCAGTTCCAGGGGGCAATGAAGCCCTGGGTTTGAGCGGTAGGATTCAAGAACACGGGATGGAGGGCTGTACCCTGTTCTGCTAGAGCTTATAGAATTGGTAGGACTTCAGAGAAGAAATGACCATGTTGACTGTTGAGCCCAAAAGGACCTTAGCAGTCACACAGAGTCACCTGCTCTGCATTGTGAGGGAGGAGCTGCAAAATGACTTCACTCCAGAAAAGGGCAGGGGAGCCATGCACGGTCCCTGAAGAGACCCTGAGGTTGGGAATGAGGGAATTGTCTTCTGCAAGCAAGTGGCTGATGGCGTCTGATCTTAAGACTGCCCCCCTCCCTTCCAAGGGGCCTCCCCTCTCCCCAGGCTTAGGCACAATCCTAGAGGACCACAGATTCCCTGAGACCAAGTTTCTGACACCCCAGCAGAATGGAGGATTTCCGTGCAAAAATAGCAAAAGCCTGAGCACATTTCCTACAGAGTCACTGCGATTTGTATCTACTAGATGATTTAAAAATAATTAAAATAACCACCCAGGAGAACTGTAGGGAGATGCAGTAAAATGCCATAGTAAGCCAGGTCACACAAGAGGTACTTGAAGTTAATTGTACTGAGACTCTTAAGTAAACTTGTAAATCTCTGGCTTATTTGGCATAAATCTTTATATTATTTCTTTTTTTAAAGTTTTTTTTGGGGGAGAAAGAGGTAATTAGGTTTGTTTATTTATTTTTAGAGGAGGTGCTGAGGATTGAACCCAGGACCTCATGCATGCTAAGTATGTGCTCTGCCATATAAATCTATATTATTTCATACAACCTTCCATTCATACTTTTACACAGACCCTCCAAATGCTGGGCCAGCGTGTCCAACCTGATCTTCTGTCCTTTGCTGCCATCTGTCTCAATGCCTGACATCCAGTATGCAGTCCATAAGTCATTCCTGAGCTAAGGAAGAGACACAAGAACATATTTATTTATGAAATCCTGGAAAACTCATCTCAGAGGACACTCTTGGGGCTTAAGTCATACCGTGATTGGGAGATACCTTTGGTTCCCTACTCGATATCAATTCTGTCTTTTCGTGGGGCCAGTGTGTCCAGCGCTGGGTGACACCCATTGCTGACCAAGCCAAAAGGACAGCGCTGTTTTCCCACTTTCTCAGCCGATCTTGCAGCTTTGCGAGGCCTATGACCCGGGACTGGTTACTTCCAGACACCAATAAGGTGAGGGTTTGTACGCAGAGTGTCTTCTGGGAAGTCTTCTACTTTCCTGATAAAAGGGCCAGGTGAGTTGGGTACAACACCTGTTCCCACTTCTTTGTGCTTTGAATGTGTCAGCAGGTATTTTACAACCAAGAGAGTTAGTTCAAGAGAAGTGCAGAGACTCCGGCTCTGCCTCTGTTGAGCTGCTTCCGGACTGTTATGTGAAAAAAATAACCTCTGACTGTTTGGGCCACTGTTAGGTATTCTGTTACCTGCAGCCAAGCTATTCCTAAATGATACACTGATACAGATTAAAAAGCTAATATAAGAGGAAGAAATGAAGTACAACTTTACACGGCAGGTAATGCTTTCCCTGCTTGTTCCTCAGAAGAGCTTTCGAGTGACAGTCTTTCTGAAGGAAGTGGAGACTTGTGGGAAAGTTTTGGGTTGGGATCATTGACGCTGAAGTCACAAAGAAGGCCCCAAATCTCAGGTCCTTTACACAGTAAAACTAGAGTCAGTGAACTTTCTTCTGGCAGATCTCTGCAACAGCCTGTTTCTGTAAAAAGCACTGTGAGAAGTCAAAAGATTAACTAATGCCATTAGACTATCAGTTCTTCAGAGCTCCTGGCCACATGTGGCTTTTTCCATTTAAATAAATTGAAATTAAGATTTAAAAAGTCTGTCCTTCGCTTGCTGTTCACTATGGTAACCACTAGTCACATTTCTTCCAAGTGCTTAACAGCCACATGCGGCCAGTGGCTACCTTGTTGGACAGTGTGGATGTAGAACATTTTCATCATCATTGAAAGTTTTGCTGGACGGCATTGCTTTATAGGAGGGGTTGGCAAATGTTTTCTATTGAAGACCATGTAGTGTATATATTTTAGGATTTGCAGGCTAAGAGGCCAAATTGAAAAGACCATTTGTCTCCGTGGCAAAAACTCAACTGCTTAAAAACAGCCACAGACATTGTGTAAACAAACGGGTGTGGCTGTGTTCCAGTAGAACTGCGCACACAGCCTCTGGGCCTGTTTACTGAGCCCTGCTTTATAACGTTGGCTCCTGTGATGCTTTGTGACTTCAGCATGAACGCTCTTAATCTGACTAATGCTTCCGATCCCAACTGGGTGGTCAGCAGAATGTACCTTTCATATCATTCTAACAATTTCGCACAAAAACATTATCAACATACACTCAGGACAAATGTAAAGAATTAGAACTTAAGGTTTCTTTTGTAGGGGGTTTAAAAATACCCTTACTTTAGCATGATTTTATAGTTTTATCAGTTTGCAAATTCTTCATTTCTGGTTCTTTCCTCAAGCCCTAATATCACCTTGATGACGAATGAAGCATCCAGTTGAACACTATGAGGGCTTAAAACTGGCACAAAGGATCATAAGAAATTCAGTTAAACGTACCAATATCATCCATGATCTGATTTAGACTAACCTGATTTCTTGTTTCTGCTGAATCCTTTGCAAGGCTGCTGACAGACCCCACAGACCGCTGAACTGGAAGTCAGAGGTAGTAAACATTAACTAGCTTTGTGACCTTGGGCAAGTAATTCACAAGATCAGGCTTGTGTTTTCTAATTTTACCTTCTGGCACTTCAAAGTTCTGTTAGAGGCCTCACCTAATTGTCCAGTTGATTGTCCAAAGCAGCCTCGCGAAATGTGCGTTCTTTTTATTAGATGATGTCGCCCTCTACTGGATGCCTTCTGTGTCTGCACTGTGATTTCTTTCCCAGCGCACCCCTTGCCTGGCTTTGCTTTATTTAATTTAGCTGAACTCCTCTGTATTATCATGTCATGAGCTGCAGTATTTCATTCAGTCAGTGAGGCAGAATTTTAAAAGTCCCTTCACTTGTTATTTTATTAAAATAAAAAAGCCAAGCTATACTGTAGAATTATAGTTACAAAAGACCTTAGAGAGCATGCCAAAAATTTCAGATACCATATACTCTTTTCAAATACACAATTACATTGTGAGAAATAAAAACACAGGAAGGAACAACACTATCCAGCTCCAGGATGGAGGTTGCTCCTGGGGAGGGAGGTAAATGATATCGTGAAGGGGGAACTTTGTATTTTCACTTATTGAAAAGAAGGATCTGAAGGCAATCTGGCAAAGTGTTTATGCAACAGCCGGGCTTGGTGGGGTAGATCTCACAAAATACTTCTATGTGTTCACACCACTTTTTTCATGTGTGCCTATGGAAATCTCCTTTTTCTACCCCTGGAAAATATTCTGGGCAGATTCCAGAGCTTTTGCTGTCACTTTTAGGTATTAATTCATAGTCTCCTTTACAAGTTCTCAAAAAGCCCAGTCTGAGCTAAACCAAAGCTTTAGTGTCTTCCTCAAGCATCCCCAACCATGTCTGGTGCCTGGACCTACAGGCTTGGACACTTGTGGTGTCAGCCTCTTCTCTTCCTCACTCTGTGCTGTCCCTCAAGCACGGGGACGGCTGTGCTCGCGCGCGCGCGCGCGCACACACACACACACACACACACACACACACACACACACACACACATGAAGCAGGGGTGGGAAGAAGAGGTCAGGGCAGAGCAGGCAGACCTGACCTGCTCAGTGTGGGGTTTGGGTTGGGGCCCTCTGGCAGAGGCAGATGCTCACATGATGTGGGGACACACCTGGGGTGATTTGGAGACATCTCCCCCCACCCCAAGGGAACTTCCCCCCCTGCCCCCGTGCCTTTGTCTGGCACCATCCTCTGCTGGAGCTTCTGGCTGTGCACCTGCACAGACAGGGCCTTTCTGTTGAGGTCGCCTGGTGCAGGCAGGTGGAGCTCTTGGACGGGGTGGCCTCCAGATGCCGCGGAGTCTTGCTCTCTTCCCCAGCGTCCCTCCTGGCAATGGAAACATGTCTCCCCGCTGTCAGCTGCTCTCAACGAGGTTCCCTCTCCTGCCTTGGCCATCAGGGCAGCACAGCCACGCTCGCCTTTACCGGCCGGTACAGTCCCTTAGACTCCCGGGGCTCAGGCTAAGCTGGACCTGCCCCTCTTGAAGGTCCCATGGGCCCCAGGGAGCGAGGAGAAAGCTTAGCCCTCTGATGTCTCTTTCCCTGGGAATCCTCTCTACCCATCTTAAGGAATCTTTAGCTCTGTCTTTTACAGCCTGGGGGGTGATGGGCTTAAGTGGCAGAACATATTTTGGGATACTCCCAGCCAGTCCTACCTCTTTTGACCCTGTACCTCTTTTTAGAAACTGTGAACACATAATAGTCTATTGCCAACTGAAGTTCAGAGTCCCATTTGAACATCCTTTCAGTCACCTCTTGGCTAGGTGTCTGTGCACTCGCAAAAACCTAAGTCCAAACAGCAGATCTTCGTCTAGAATCCTGTATCTGTAATTCCCAGCCAGAGGCAGGGGTGTCCCTGCTCCCTGGGGCTGGTTTCTCCCCAGGCCTCCTTTTTATAAGTCTGGGCCCTTTTTTGATGAGTGCAGTTCACAGGGTGGCCAATACATTTATGAAGCTTGGTTTTATAGGTACAAGATCTTTATTATAGTACTTTTTATTTTCACTACTTAGAAATATTTAAAAATATAATGTAAGAAGTTATTCTCATCTACCACACTGTATTCTACTAATGAGGAGACAAAGATCCCGATCGGCTAAAGCCACTTGCCCCACATCACACACCCAGAGTCAGAACCCACAGCCCCAGACGCCTGCCCTGCTTTGGCTTTGTGATCTTGAAACCTGTTCTACTGTTTGCACAGAAAGCATAATGCTCAGTGTCTTTTTGAATTTACACGAGTATGGGATTTAAAAATACTCTAAATATTCTTAGCGTAGTTAATAGCAAGAGACCAGCTATCAAGTATTCTTAGAGGGTCACAAGTTAGAGGTAACTTTCCGAAGTTTGGGGGCATCCTTGGTCTTACTCCCCAGCTAAGGAAAAGCAATACATTTACAAACAGAGATCGCGAGTGTACACACAGGCAATGACTTGTTGAAACCCAAGCATGCTGTTCTAGTCAGCTGATGACATTGGTAATTAACAGTTAAGCCTCTTCTCGTTTTATAAAAAAGTAAACATGTGTTGGTCACGGTTCAGTACAGAGCTCATCAACCACTTTATTATTAATGCCACTGAAAGTTTAAACAACCTTCTTCTGTCTTCCTGGGGGTAGTTACCCATCCATTTGTCCATCCATGCATCCAACAAACATTTATTTAGAGCCTAGAGTATGTCTCGCCCCCTCCTGTCCCCAGCCCTGACAACTTGTTTTATGAAGCACATCCTATCCAGGGGATCTGCTTACTCGCTTGGCAGATCAATAGTCGTAAATTTTGCTCTGCTGTTGCTCTGCCAGGCGGGGACGGCTGCAAGTTGCTGGGGTCTCTGTAGGGTGAGTGATGAGAATGGAGCTCAATCATGAGGGTAGTGGAGAGGAGTCTTTGGAAATTTAGAGGTGCATGCAGGTGTGATGGGTTTTTAGTACGCATGTGGGTTTCGATCATGTTTGACTCCTGCCTCACTCCTCCTGCTTGGAAACAGGCGCCTGGCAGTGAGGAGGTGCGTGTGGCACCCGGCCAGGAGTGTCTGGTGTGTGTGTGCGAGCGTGCACATGGATATGGGGGCAAGAATCTCAGAGTTCCAACTTTTAAATGAGGTACCTATAGAAATCTCTTTACCTTTAGTGACTCTTTAAACAGGTGGAACATCAGAATGCTTCAGCGCTCGCTGACATTTTCCAAGGCCATTTTTAGGATTTTTAAGTGACTTAAGAAGTTCATGGTGTGATCTGAAGTGTGCTCTGTAATTTTATTACGTATTAGGATGAATAGTATTCTCTTAGGAGAACAGCTGCTTCCTTTAGCCCACTGATGGAAAGAGACTAAACACTTGGACATTTTCAGTCTCCAGTTAAGAGTTTGTAAACATGTAGGATGTGCATGTTCGGGGAAGTAGAGTGGGCCTGCAGGGAGAGGGTGGGGCCAGGGAGACAGCACAGCTGGTTGCTTAGGGAGGGGCTCCCAGACCCCTGAGGTCCCCATGGGGCAAGGACAGGTGCTTAGCTTTGCCCCTCCCAAATGCAATTTTGTGAGTATTGACTACAAAACTCTGTGTGTGTGTGTATGTGTGTGTGAGAAAGAGAGAGAGAGAATTACTTTTAGAATTCCTGTAGAATTACTTCTTCATGAAAATTAGTTTGGGAAATTCTATTCTATGTAGTTAATAATGTTAATTGTAATCAGAACATTCTCTTTTTGGGATGGTACCAAAAAATGACCACGAGATTTGCAGAATCTCCCTCCTCTGGCCTCGAACGTCCCTTTCTTTCTGTGTAGACACAAGTCTAAATCATATAAGCAGATCATATAAATAGTTGATATTATGCTGCTTACTTTGAGGTTTCCTTGCAGAGACTCAGAGGCCGTTCCTCTCCCTGCGTGGCACGTGGGAAGCGTTGCATCCTCAGTGGTGACAGTGGAGGACGCATCTCACTTCTCTGTTTATGTTTACTGGCTTTGCAGTTGGAGGGTCTAGTGGATCAAGAGTGTCTCCCCCCAAATTCATGTCTATCTGGAACCTCAGAATGTTCCTTATTTGGAAATACGGTCTTGGCCGATGAATTAGCTGAGGATCTCAGGATGAAGTCATGCTGGATTTAGGGTGGGCCCTAGTTCTAATCACTGGGGTCTTGATAGAGGAAAGAAGAGGGGGATTTGGTGGGAAGAGACACAGGAAGACATGTGTGAAGGAAGAGGCAGAGGATGGAGTGATGCAGCTAAAAGCCAAAGAAAGCCAAGGACCGCTGGGAGCCTCCAGAAGCTGGGAGACCCTTTGGAGGGTGTGTGAACCTGCTGATTGTGGGGGAATTAATTTTTGTCATTTTAAGTCTTTGTAGCTATTTGTTGGAGCAGCCCTGGGAAACTAACGCTGAGGGTGATATTTCTTCCCACGTTACTCTTTAGCTCACAACTCCTTGGTGACATTCAGAGCAGGGGTCTTCTACTGAACAAATTGTGTCCAGACTTTGGCACTTAGCCTGTGCTTCCCAGTAGATGGCTAATGAAGATGTCCTGGCTGTGTTCTTAAGGTAGTCATTCATTCATTTGATTTTTTCATTTAAAATACATGCACTGATGAGTCGAGATGTATTTTCACAAGGGCTTATTAACTCCTAACTTACCACAGCTCACAGCAGCACCCTGAGTTCTGGATTCGTTCTTTGGTACAGGGAAGCTGGAAAGAAAAGAAGTTATTACCCTTTTCTGGGACACAGAGCCAACCAAACCTAATATATATATATTTTTGAACAGACCAAGTTTGTTCAATGTCCTCCTCCTTATATGCCTTAACCCTTCCCCTAACCATGCCCCACTCCGGGAAGGACCCTGTGCTTTAAAATTATTACCATCATTGTCCCCCACCCCCATCCCCACCTTCCAAACAAAATTCACTCCCTATGCGGTTTATCTTTTCTAGGATTTGGTTCATCAGTTTACTTCTAATTTAAGTTAATGGATGAATTTTTGCCTTTCTTATGAACTAGGAACACTGGCCTTTTTAAAACTGAAGTATAGTTGATTTACGTTTCAGGCGTACTGCAGAGTGATTCAGTTATACATATATCTAAATCTATTCTTTTTCAGATTCTTTTCCGTTATAGATTATTACAAGATACTGAACATAGTTCCCTGTGCTCTACAGTAGGACCTGGTTGGTTATCTATTTCATATATGTTAATTCCAAACTCCTAATTTATCCCTCCCTCTCTCCCCCTTTGGTAACCATGTTTGTTTTCTATGTCTGTGAGACTATTTTTGTTTTATAAATAAGTTTATTTGTATCATTTTTTAAAGATTCCACATATAACTAATACCAAATGATATTTGTCTTTCTCTGACTTACTTCACTTAGTATGATCACCTCTAGGTCCAGCCATGTTGCTGCAAATGGCGTTATTTCATTCCTTTTAATGGCTGAGTAGTATTCCATTGTATACATCCATGTCTTGGCTGTTGTACATAGTGCTTCTATGAGCATTGGGGTGCACGTATCTTAGAGATTCCTCTGGATATATGCGCAGGAGTGGGATTGGTGGATCACATGTTAAGTCTATTTTTAATTTTTTAAGGAATATCAGTACTGTTCTCCATAGTGGCTGCACCAAATCACATTCCCACCAACAGTGTAGGAGGGTTCCTTTTCCTCCACACCCTCTCCAGCATTTATTATTTGTAGACTCTTTGATGATGGTCATTATAACTGGTGTGAGGTGATACATCATTGTAGTTTTGATGTGCATTTCTCTAATAATTAATGATGTTGAGTATTTTTTCATGTGCCTATTGGCCATCTGTACGTCTTCTTTGGAGAAATGTCTATTTATATCTTCTGCCCATTTTTTGATTTTTTTTTCAATATTGATCTGTATGAACTGTTTGTATATTTTGGAAGTTAATCCCTTGTTGGTCGCATCATTTGCAAATATTTTCTCCCATTCCATAAGTTGTCTTTTCATTTTGTTTATGGTTTCCTCTGCTATGCGAAAACTTTTAAGTTGAATTAGATCACATTTGTTTATTTTCATTTTTATTTCTGTCACTGTAGGAGACAGATTAAGAGGAAATATTGTTAGAGTGTTCTGCCCATGTTTTCCTCTAGGAGTTTTAGAGTATCTGGTCTCAGATTTAGATCTGTAATCCATTTTGAGTGTATTTTTGTACATGGTGTCAGAGAATGTTCTAATTTCAGTGTTTGATAGGTAGCTGTCCAGTTTTCCCAGCACCACTTATTGAAGACTGTCTTTTCTCCATTGCGTATTCTTGCCTCCTTTAGATTAATTGACTTAAGAGCATGGGTTTGTTTCTGGGCTCTCTGTCCTGCTCCACTGATCCGTGTGTCTGTTGTTGGGCCAGTACTGTTCTGTTTAGAGAACTATACTTTGTAGTCTGTTCTGAATTAGGGAGTCTTATTCCTCCAGCCCTATTCTCCTTTCTCAAGATTGTTTTGGCTGTTTGGAGTCTTTTGTGTTTCCATACAAATTTAACAATTTTTGGTTCTAGTTCTGTGAAAAAGTGCCATTGGTAGTTTGATAGGGATTGTACGGAATCTGTCGGGAACACTGGCCTTTTAAGAGGATACTTACGCATTTATTATCTGCCTTACCTCCAGCCACTGAAAGGTTGGAATGGTCCTTAATGCTTCACCTTCAAAAGCAAAGTATTTTCACCGAAACGCTGCAGTGTATTTGATTGTGCTTAGGTTGATCTGTTGGGAGCCAGATGGGATGGCTGGGATGGAAGGGGGTCAGTCAGTGGCCTGAGGGCCTAGTCTGGGGGATCCAAAGTAAAGGGAGCAGGGTCTAATTTCAAGGAACTGAGGCAAGTGGAGGAGGCAGGGCCTGGGTCCAGCTGTACCGACTGGGATGTGGATCTTACCGCCAGAGAGCTGGTCTCGTACTGGCGACTCAGCGTGAAGGTGAGGAAGCCGGGCCAGTCGCCCAGCATCAGTGGTCCCGAGGAGAGGAATAAAAAGGACTGACCTAATACATATTTTCACTTTTTCTTTATGCAGATTGAGAGTGTTTCACTTATTTTTAAGATCTAGAAAAAAATCAATGCCATCCATATCTTTAAGAAGCCTAGATTAATTTTTTAGCTCTCACACGCAAGTAAAACACACTCAATCTGCACAAAGAAAATGTGACAAATATTCTCTCCTTCTTCCCTTTCTCAGCCCCTTGAGGTGACTAACCAATCAACAGCTGGTGACAGTCCTTCCACGTCCCACGTGAACACAGATACACATGTGTTGTTCTCACTGTGGATCTCTTCTGGTTAAAAAAAAAAGAATTATGCTGTAAATATTTGGTGACACGTGCTTTCACTCCATCATATATCATGGACATCTGTCTGGGCAACATGGCTATGGAACTCGTTTGCTCTGTTCAGTAGTTAGGTAATACCCCACTGCATGGACTTGGTGAACTTTATGCACTCATTTCCTGGGGAATAGACACTTAGTTCCCTGTCCAGGTTTTTGACACTAAAAATATCCTTGTGCAAACATCTGTACATTTTTTTTTGGTAGCATGAGAGTCCCCAAGAGTGGGATTCCTGGGCAGCAGGGTAAGTGTATTTCAGTAGATATTTCCAGTTTACTTTCCAAAAACATGATTGCATTTCACACTCTTATTCACAATGTAAGAATGTTTCTGACGATCTTTGCCAGCACTGGATGATTCACTCTTTTTTATTTTTGCCAACCAGATGGATGAGCGATGTTTTCTCCTTGCTGATTTCACTTGTTTTTCTCATCTGCAGGCCTGAAGAAGAACTTTCCTGGGCTTTGGGGGAAAAAAAAGAATCTCCTGGCCTCCAGTTATAAGCACAGCTTTTGGAAAGTGATAGACCTGGTTTAAATCCTAGCTCTGCTAATTCCTAGCTGTGTGGTCTTGGGAAAGTTAACTTTTCCAGTTCTCAGTCTTGCAGTCTGTAAAACTGTTGCAGTTATTAAATAAGATAATACACTTAAAAGTCCTAACAAATCTCTTGACATCTACAAAAATTCAATACATTGTATACAGAGATTAGACATCCTACCATGCTCCAGAAGGGAGACACTTGGATTACTTAACTGTCCTGGTGACAACCACGGAAGATAAAGATGAAAAAGACACAGTTTTGGAGGCATTTCCAGTCGGACAGGGAGAACAGCCCTGAGATAAATACTTTTAATTAGGTCCTAGGTGTAGTAGGAACTCAGAAGAGGGAAAGGCTAATTTCTCTCGGTGTTGGGGGATGGAGAGAATTTTCACAAAGATGTTGGCACTTGAGATGTTAAAAATTTTTATTATTTTTAATTTTCTAATTTTTCAATTAAAAATTGTGGTAAGATACGCATAACATAAAATTTGTCACCACAACCATTTTTAAATGCACAGCAGCACTCAGTGCGTTCACATTCTTGTGCTATCTTCACCTCTGTCCATCCACGGAACTTTCATCTTGCAAGGCTGAAGCTCTAAACCCACTGAACAGTAAGTCCCCATTCCCTCCCCTGCCCCAGTGCCTGGTCATCACCACTCTGCTTTCTGTCCCTGTGATCTGCCTACTGTAGGTACCTTACATAAGTGGAATCATCAAATATGTGTCTTCTTGTGATTGGCTTACTTCACTTAGCATAATGTTCTCAGGGTTTATCCGTCTTGCACCATGTGTCAGACTTTCCTTCCTTTTTAAGGATGCAGTGATATTCCATTGTACGTACACACCACACTTTCTTTATGACGTCATCTGTTGATGGAGGCTTGGGTTGCCATATTTTAGTTGTTGTGAATAGTGCTGCTCTGAACACAGATGTGCATGTATCTATTTATTTATTTATATATTAATGAAAAATTTTTTATTGAAGTCTAGTTGACTTACAATGCTGTGTTAGTTTCAGGTGTATAACTGAATACACACACACACACACACACACACACACACACACACATATATACATGTATTCTTTTTCAGATTCTTTTCCATTATAGGTTATTACAAGGTGTTGAATATAGTTCCCTGTGGTATATAGTAGGTCCTTTTTTAAATCTATGTTATATTTAATAGTGTGTATATGTTAATCCCAAACTCCTAGTTTATCCCTTCTCCCAATCCCTTTCCCCTTTGTTAACCATAGTTTGTTTTCTTTCTTTTTTGTAAAAATTACAGTTCTACTGCACATACACATTATATTGCATGTAAATACAAATATACAGAATACTGCATTTTTTTTAGTTTACATATATGTACTAATTATTGTTTCTAAGAACAGATTAGATCTTTAGCTTTTTAAAGTTACATAGTTATCAAAGGAATAAAGCCAACTACAAAATAAGAATCAGCAGAATGTGGTAATCCATGTATCTCTCTGAGTCCCTGCTTTCAGTTCTTTGGGATATCTACCCAAAGGTAGAATTGCCAGATCTAATACTTATATTTAAAAAATTTTTAATATCTCTTTTTTTCTTTCTTTAATTGTTTTTTTTTTTCGGGGTTGGGGGGCGGTGTGTGGAGGTAATTAGGTTTATTTATTTATTTTTAACGGAGGTCCTGGGGATTGAACCCAAGACTTCATGCGTGCTAAGCACATGCTCTACCACTGAGCTATACCTTCACCCCCTACCAATACTTATATTTTAAGGGATAAGAAGTTCACTAGGCAGACCCCTCGGAAAGGGTGTGCCAAGCAGGGAGAAAAGTGGGTACCAAGGCTGGGGAAATGAGAGGATGCTGAGTAGTGGGGAGAAGCAGACCGTTTGCTGTGATTGGAAGACCAAATGGTGGAGAAGTGTTTGGAGCCAGCTGGGGTCAGAGGGTGAAGGCAGAGCCTTATGTGCCTGCTCAGGGTCTCGGTTTTGACTCTACAGCTGTTGGGAGATGGTCTTAATGATAGCATCACCCTGTCAGCTGAACATATGCTGTGGAAGGTCCGCCAAGAGCCCTTCCAAAAGAGTTTAAATGATTTTTTTCTTAATTAGTCCATTTCAAGTAATTTAAAAAGTGTCTAGTATGTGGTTGACACTCAATAAATTACTTAATAATTGTAATTTTATTAGAAGGAAATAGAAGAGAAAATTCCCAGGATCTCCAAACTCTGTTTCTTTAATACACCACAGACTTTCTGCATCCTTTTTCAATGAAATAAAATGCAGTATCAGGCAGCTGTTGTCACAAATGGCCAAATTGCTTTTCTTAAGTGGCCACGTTTATACCCTTTTCTGCTGCCAGACGGAACCTTAATAGCATTAAGTACACTCAAACAGAAGAAAAAAGTAAATAAAAACTTTCAAGAGCTGTTAACTTTGGACATCTACCATGTCACAGTCCCATGCCAGCTTCACTTACCCGGAGGTTCTTGGGACTCATATCAGAGGAAAAGTTATTAAAATTCTTATAAAGGCAAAAATGTGCCATGGAAATCTAAATATGCCAGTATTTTATTAAGAACCAAGTCATTTGTGTTAAACATATACATTCAAGGTGCTTGTAAAAACCACTTGCTGGAGAGAAAGATCTGGTAGTGGTCCAGGAACTGTGTTCTTTGAAATGGTACAGCATTCTCTACTGGCGCTCTTCAAGTCAAGAATTCATTGGCTCTACCAAACCTGTCCTTTTCAGGGCCATGCAGTGTTTAGGGGCAATGTTTGAATTTTCTTCAAAACTGACTTGGGAAAAGGCAGGTGGAAGAACCTGTGTTTCAGATGAAACCACGGAGATGTGTTTAAGTGATCTTACCCCAAAGACCAGGCCACATGAACGTGCCATCTTTGAGGTGGGCTGGACTTTGGGGAAAATCACCCTCTTTCTTCCCAAATTCCCAACCTTAGTGGAGGCAAAAATCAAATCTCAGGAGCAAAAAAGCGATGTTGATGGAGAGAAAGCGCCAAAAGCACCGTTTGAGTTAGAAGGTGTATTTTGGTGGCAGTGGCTGGATTTTTTGGAGCATGAGTGCGTATGCTTATGTTTCTGTTTGTGTATGTTTCCCTCTTTAATAAAAGGAAGTCTTAACTTTCCTTTTTTAAGCTAATGTGATTGGGGAGAAAAACTTTTTTCATCCTTTGGTTGCAACCCTTGTAGCCTGCCTTCATGGGAGGCCAGAAAGCTTTTGACTTGAGCCCTACATCAGAGATTAGGACCCTCTGTCTTTAAAATGAAATGTCACCTTTGTTATTTATTCAGTGGGGATGGGAGGGTGTAGTCAGTCAGTACGGATATATTGGCACTTCAGCTGACGATCTGAGATCAGCCTTATGGTGTCAGCACCAGCATCTACCAAGTGCACTGTCAAAGGGCTGATGCATGAGAAACGAAGTCATTGTTTTGTTTCCATGTTAAACATGAAGTTGTCCAGGAGTTTGAAGCCCCTGCCCTACAATGAGTTAGGTGTGCTCGGGAGATCCGAACTCCAGTTGTGATTCCACTGCTGACTTCAGTGTCTGGGGTCTGTTTTCACATCTGTATAATGGTTATTTCACTGCCTACTGGGCTCACCTCACAGTGTATCTGCGCACGTCAAATAGGGGTGAAATATGAAGTCCCATGCAGCTATAAAGGACTTCTTAAGGAATTAGTGTTGTTATTACTTGATAAAAATGAGGATGTAGGCTTGGATAAATGTGGCTGGGAGGAGAGGAGAGAGCTCAGGTGGACTCACTGGGCATCTGAGCACAAGCAGTAGGGAAGGCTCGGAGGATGCCTGCTTCCTAAATTGCCCTATAAGCCAGGGTGACTTACCTACTCGTTTTATGCCCCAGAACTCTTTGAGGTGACTTCTTGGGCCTCTCTTTGCTTGGGGTCAGCTTCTCTTGGCTTTGGTCTTCTCTTTGCCAAATTTGAGTTCCTGGCTCCTCACTCCTGTTCAGAATCTGCATCTGGATTTGGTGTTTGTATTTGGTTGCCCTGAGGTTTGACTCTTCACTCTCCCTTGTTGGGTTTAGCTTGGATTACCCCTGGGCATGGCCACAGCCCAGACTCTTGGCGGACAACTGGTCTAGTGCAGCCATCACCCCACCACGAGTAGGGAATGGGGCCATCTGAGTGTCAAATGCTGGAACCAACATTCCTGTGGGTTAAGCCAACAGACGTGGATTAGCCACATAGATTGGTGTGACTGGAAGCCTTCATTTTCTGGAGATTTCTCCATTTCAGTGATTCCCAATTCTCTGGTGAGTCTCCTCGACCTCAGCAGAGTTGTGTCCTCATTTTGAGAGCAGATGCGTGAGGGAGCCATCTGGCTTGAAGGTGCAGCAGGAAGTGCTGGACAAAGGCAATCAGGTTTTCTCTGATAGACCAAGACTTTATAGTTCTGGCTGCAAATTTTATCCTCGTTATGAGTGTCCACAGAGCCCTCCCCTAGCTCCTGGCCTCTGTTTTGTGATCACTTTAGTTGTTATTCTGTCTTCTCACCTATGCCTTAAACTCTGTTTCGATTTATTCCAATTCACTTGGCATTTATTCAGCATCTTCTCTGTGCCCAGCACTGTGCGGAGATGAGTGACTCCTTGCAGTATAGCCAGTGGGTTGGGTGGCTGTGGGTGTCTGGTGAGCGTTTCCTTCCTTCCTTCTCTAAAACTGGCCAGCCCCTGGGTGTGAGAGACCTCGACGTACTGCTGAGTCACGACGTGATGGGGGTGGAGGTGTCCAGACCTCATTTTTGGAGAATTTGGGATGATATACTTCCATTGTGTGAGGTACCCATGGCTGGGTAGGGGCACAGAGAAAGAAGAATGAAAATGGCAACAGGAAGTTAGGAGGGGAAGGATGACTGTCGCAGTTACACAATATTTTACAGTTTTTCATGTTCACAAAGTTCTCCCATATGTGTTCCAGTACTTTATCATTCCCCGTGAAGTGGTATCTCTGGTCCATTTTAGTGGAGGAGGATTTAAAGCTAAGGATTTAAAAGGACTAAGTGACAGTTCATAGTCTCATAGTTAGACAGCATCTTCTACTTTTTAAAACTTTATTTATTTATTTATTATTTTTAAAAATTTTATTTATTTTTTTGAGGGTGAGGAGGTAATTAGGTTTTTATTTATTTATTTTTAATGGAGGTACTGGGGATTGAACCCCAGACCTTGTACATGCTAGGCATGCACTCTACCACCAAGCTATATGCCTTTTTTATGGCTGAGTAGTATTCCATTGTATGAATATACTTCTTTATCTGTTGATGGACATTTGGGTTGCTTCCATGTCTTGGCTATTGTAAGTAGTGCTGCTGTGAACATTGGGGTGCATGTGTCTCTTTGAGTTAGAGTTCCCCCTGATATATGCCCAGGAGTATGATTCCTGGATCATATGGTAACTTATTTTTAGTTTTTTAAGGAATCTCAATACTGTTTTTCATAGTGGCTGCACCAAATTACATTCCCACCGATGGTGTAGGAGGGTTCTCTTTTCTCCACACCCTCTCCAGCATTTATCGTTTGTGGACTTTTTAATGATGGCCATTCTGACTGGTGTGAGGTGATAGCTCATTATAGTTTTGATTTGCATGTCTCTGATAATTAGTGATGTTGAGCATCTTTACATATGCCTTTTGGCCATCTGCATGTCTTTGTTGGTGAAATGTCTGTTTAGGTCTTCTGCCCATTTTTTGATTGAACTGTTTATTTTTGTTATGGAGTTGTATGAGCTGTTAATATATTCTGGAAGTTAAGCCCATGTCTGTCTCATCATTTGCAGATATTTTCTCCCAAAAGTTGTCTTTCACTTTCTTGCAAGTGAAATTACTGGGTCAAAGGGAATGCTCTTTGTACTTTGATAGATATTGCTAAATTATTATTATCTCTACACATTTTTAGGAAAGGGGTATAATAATGACACTTACATAAATATAAAATGAACATCAGTCAGAGACAGCAGTAGTCAGGCAAGGAGGAAACGTCACTTAACAATGGTATTTTATAATACATGTTTGTTTACATGTCCATCTTTTCTTTCTAGTCCTTTCTAACTGAGAGTCCAGGTTAGATTTTATCCTCAATGCCCTACGGTACCCATTGTATGTAATGAATTAACTTCTCTCCTATGCATCCATGGTGTTAGCCATACCTCATCTTTGGGAAAATTAAGAAAATAGCTGCTTCCAGAATTTTCTGCAGGGCATCTTTGGACCCTGATTGAGAAAGGCTGTGAACTGCTCGACGGCAGGGATTGTGTCTCCCTTTTTTCTGTCACCAACAGGGAAGCTGTCAGTTGTGAATCAGGTCCTGGCTGTTTGGGACCGTTGGTCACAGGGGTTTTGGCTTCCTGAATGGGTCTGACTTCCCACAAGTATGAGTTGTGGAGAGTAGGCTGGTTTCCTAGACTGGTTGCTACTGACTGTGGGTCAGAGTTCTGTTTTTATATATAGTCTGGCTGCTGTATGTTTGTATATTCAGTCTCTCAAGAGCTTTGGAAATAAAGGGGAAGGACAGTCCACAAATGGGAGCAGCATGAGCAGAGATTGTTTTTCAAAAGAGGAGGACGAGAACAGATCTGTATAGGGTCAATGTTTCCTGTTCGTTCAGGCAACAAATTCACAAACATTTGTTGAGTCTTCATCCTTGCCAGACATTGTTCTTGGAGCAGATCCCTCCCTCACAGCCTTCAGAGGGAACGAGCCTTGCCTACACCTTGATCTTGTTGGTCGTACAGCCTCAAGAACTGTAAGACAATACATTTCTGCTATTCAAGCCACTCAGTCTGTGGCACTTTGTTGTGGCAGCCCTAGCAAACGAATACAATCTTTATATGTAAAGATAATATCACCATAGTAATTTTATCGTTGCATATTTATCCAAGTTATCTCAGTTGAGTATACTCAAAATCTAACTGTCACAAGGCACAAATGAAACTTAGTTTCACTGATTATAATCACACTGTAAATAAAGAAAGAGATCTGGATCCCATGCCATGAAATACGTTTACCTGGAAATGCCTGAATTATGCCAGAAAAGAACCACAGTATTTTTACCTTTATACTTTTCTGAATGCGGAAGGGCATTTATTTCCTGCCTAAAATCCATGAATTGGCTGTTCTCCCATAGTCTCAGCATGAATTTGGGTGTTACATCTTCCTTGAACCCTTCCATGTTTTCCTTCCAGTTTTGGTCTGCGCTGGTTCGTTAATGCTGGCATTCATCAAGTTGGAAAGAGCAGTTTGGATTGGTTTCAGCTCAGACTTCATTTTAAAGTAATATGAGAGGTGACACAGCACTTACAAGACCATTATCGTCATCTCCTCGTACCTGTGTGCCTTGCTTATCACACCCCTTCTGTCAGTTGGTCTTAATTGTGCAAACTGACTGAAGACTATTTATGGAGGGAGGGGAGAAGGAGGAACTTCAAAAACAGTGGGCATCCTGAGGAAGAGGGAGACATTTTTCTGGTAATAAAGTTAAGTGATCCAACAGCTATAGCAAAATTGATCCAAGCAAAACTCTAGTTATTGGCAAAATGAACTTCATTAGGGTGGGGATGTTTGACTCTGAGGTGGATGATAAATTCGGGAGCTGAGATTTTGGATGTTGAGTTGTTTAGTTTTTCTTTAAAGACCTCTAGATGTAGAGCCAGATGAACAATTCTAGGCACTTAAGAATTTGGAAACCCAATTTTCTGTTGGCATCAAATGAGAAGTAAAATCTCAATTGAGATGATGGGGTCCAAACTAAATTCAAATGTGAGAAGTCTGTAAATCACAATGCCAGGACCTGAAACCTAGGGCTGCCAGCCGTAGCCTGTGGTTGGAGACTTCAAGCCGGTGTCAGGACTGGAGCCACAGACAGGAGGTAGGACCAGGAAATCACACAGAGGTGCAGGTATTCCTGCTGGAGGCACAGCCAGTTCTGTAAGGCAGGAGTGAGACAGCCAAGAGCACCAGGGCAGCATACAGACGGGGCTCTGGTCCAGCAGAGACAGAGGCGGAATCAGTGCTTGGAAAACCAGAAGTAGGTACGGATCCAACGGTCCTCAAGGCCTGCCCCTTCTCTGTGGTACAGACACCTAAGGGGATGGTGAGTGGGCAAAGGAAAGCGAGAGTGGTCTAGAGGTCTAAGAACAAGTTGGAGACCAGGGAACCTTGAAATAGCCTTTTCCAAGGCGTGCCAAAGCTAGGGCTTTCTAGAACCCCAGCCCTTTAATATGGCCCTAAATGGATTATGGGAATAATCTGTATTATACATAATAAATAATAATCCTGTGTGATTATTGGAACTAAACTAGATAAAGGCAAAGTCTCTTTGAGCTACCTTGAAATACTTTTAATGGTGGGAAAAGGAGCTGGAAGGCTTACCTTCAACAAACAATTGTTAAGTGTCTTTTATGAACCCAATACTGGACAAAGTAGTGTGGGTCCAAAGATGAGAAAGACCCCATCTCTGCCTTCTAAGAGCTCACAGACTAGAAAGGCAGATAACCAGAAGGCAAATAGCCCCCAGGCAGCAGGACATGCAGTCCACAGTGTGGCTTTGGAATTTAAGAGGGACTTGAGGGCAGCAATCTCTTTGAGGGGCTGTGGCAGCTACAGGAGCACTCGTCTTGAAGCTGAATTTACATACAAGCCTGTTATTTCTTCCTCTGGTTGTACCCTTATTTGCGGGGGGGCATGTAAGGATGGAGTTTGGCTTCATCAGTGCTGGACCTAGGATAACACGTGAGAGGTACTTGCCTTGAGTGCAACATACAAGGGAGTGCCCCCCCCATCAGTAACAATAAATACAATTTTAATGCAATGTTTAAAATGGTGAAAATGAATGCAAAGAAAATTCATGATGAACTAAATGTTAAAATTTTCAATAAAGACAGAATCAGTTCTGAGCCACATTGGATCCTGAAGCAAGAGGGAAGAAAATCAGTGATACTGATCCTGTCTAAAATTGTGATGCTTTGTTCATCTTGAATTTTTTGCGTTAATTTTGATTATTAAAAACATTGCATTTAATAGCCGAGACATGGAAACAATCTGTCCATTGACAGATGACTGGATAAAGAAGTTGTGGTATGTTTATACAATGGAATACTACTCAGCCATAAAAAGAATAAAGTAACGCCATTTGCAGCA
The DNA here is from genome assembly GCF_048773025.1 of Camelus bactrianus. Lineage (NCBI taxonomy): Eukaryota > Metazoa > Chordata > Mammalia > Artiodactyla > Camelidae > Camelus > Camelus bactrianus. The sequence goes on from NC_133546.1 coordinate 62,349,692, forward strand.
ATATGGATGGATGTGGAGATTGTCATTCTAAGTGATGTAAGCCAGAAAGAGAAAGAAAAATACCGTATGATATTACTTACATGTGGAATCGTAAAAAAAAGACAAACAAACTTATTTACAAAACAGAAATAGACTCAGACATAGAAAACAAACTTATTGTTAACGGGGCAGGGGGTGGTGGAAGGGGATAAATTGGGAGTTCAGGATTTGTATACACTAATATCTATAAAATAGATAAACAACAAGTTTATACTGTATAGCACAGGGAACTATGTTTAGTATCTTGTAGTAACTTATAGTGAAAAAGAATATGAAAACAAATATATGTATGTTCATGTATGACTGAAGCATTATGCTGTACACTAGAAATTGACACAGCATTGTAAACTGACTATACTTCAATAAAAATATACATAGATTAAAAAAAGTTTTCATATGTTTATTCAATAGAATATTACACATAAAAGAATAAAACAATGCCATTTGCAGAAACATGGGAAAAAAACCCCCATTGCATTTAAGTATTACTTATCTTCATTCTGTTAGGTGAAATGAGCCAGCCATCAAGCACTACCACGTGATTCCACTTACAGGACGTACCTAGACTAGGCCAGTTCCTAGAGACAGAAAGTAGACTAGTTCTTACCAGGGGCTGGAGCGAGGGGAGATAGGGAGTTATTGTTTAATAGGTACAGAGGTTCTGTTGGGAACACGAATAATTCTGGAAATGGATAGTGGCGATGGTCGCACAGCATTGTGAATATACTTAATGATGCTGAATTGGACACTTAAAATGGTTAAAACAGTAAATTTTATGTTACGTAGATTTTCCCACAATAAAAATATTTATCTCCATTACTGAATGTTTTGGCATGCCCTTAAATGTGCCCCTTCCTTAAGTGCCTCAGTCTTTTCACTCCAGTTCCCAGCCTGGCACCAGTGCCTTATGCACAAGGTTTAGAGGCACCACAAAGAAAAGAAAGATCCTGTGGGTGAGGGAGGGAGCATGCAGGGTGTCAGGGGAGACACGGCAAGGGAGTTATTACCTGAGCCTCAAAGAGGAAGAATGGAAGACATTTCCGGTGGGAGGACCAGCAGATGGACCACATAGAAGTGTGATAGAGTGTGGGTCCCTGGAGGGAGGCAGTGGTCCAATGATGCTGGAGAAGCAAGTTTGGACTGGGGACGAGCATGGGGTGGAGATTTGGAAAATGAGATTACAGAAGTAGACTGGGACAAATCATGAAGGACTGGGTATGAAGGTTAACTTCCATCTGTGGGCAGGGGTGGGTTAGTGAGAGTTACGTGCAGAGCAAATCCGTGTTTCTAGAGTGCGGTGACACGGTTTGGGGTGTGGATGAGAAGGGAAGCCCGGAGAGCAGTCAGGGTGGTGGGGGGCTGTGACGGTGCAGAAACCAGTGGAAGGGAGACAAGAAGGACTTGGGATAGATTTAGGAGGTAGAGTCAGTGGGAGTCTACCCTCTGAAACATAGACTTTACAACTAAATAAAGGGGGGCAGTTGGTTGAGTGGCTCTTAAAATTTGTTAAGAGAAGGCTGCCTGGAGTAATGGTTTTGAGCTTGATTTCCAGAAGCCAGACTGTGGCTCTGCCACCTACTGTCTGAGCGACTTCAGGGAAGCTTCTTATCCTCTTGAATAAGCTTCTCCACTGGTAACATGTGGGTAATGTCAGTAACTACCTCGTAGGATTACCATGAGGATTAAATGAGTTAATATCTGTGAAGCACTTAGAACTCACTGGGCACGTGGTCATTGCTAAATAAGTGTTTGTTAAAATAGCAGAAATAAATAAAATAATGTTGCAGATCATCTTGCCAGGGCATTGTCAAAGAATACTAGGATGAAATTCTGGGACCTTTTAGTGTGGAGTCATTATTAAGTACAGGGAGAATGCCTGGGGTCTGGGAAGTTGAGAGACCCAGCTGATATGTTATTCATACAAGGGAAAACTTCGGCACTAGGGACCGGGTGCACGATGCTAAAGGTTTGCAGAAACATAGCAAAGAGCTCAGTGGGCTCCAGAATTCCTAGCAGACGGACTTTAGAATCGGAAGAATGCCAACTTTGTGGAAGGTTTGGTCACTGTTCTCTCATTCCCTGAGACAAAATCTGTGACTCAGTTTGCTGCAGGAATTTGGTCAATTGCTAGGAAAGGTTTGTTGGCTTTTATAATTTTTTTTGGAGCCAGTTTTATAGAAACACTGTCATAAGGGTGTGGACAACCGCGGCAGGTTCACAGCCAGCAACCTGACCCTCCCTGCCTGGCAGTTAGTTGCTTTTCATACACTCATTGCTCTTCATAGAATGCTCACCTCCAGCCTCCAGTAACTCCTTTTCTTCCTCCTGGTCTCAGTTCTAATGTCACTTTCTCGAGGAAACTGCGTCCACTCTCCTAGGCTTGAGATGCCCCATGGCACCGTGCGCCTTTCCTTAGTGTCCTTTGCCGTGGTTTGTTAACATGTTCATTTTGGGGATTATTTGCATGTTGCCTATTTTTTCCCCCTTGGACAACAAGCTCCGTTAAGGACAGGTTTTATTTTTTTGTTCACCATTGCATCCTTGATGCCTACACAGTCCATTGTAAGTGCTCATTAACTATGTGTTGAACACAATGATATTTTTGTTGAATAGTGAATGACTGCATTCTCTTGGTTTTCCTGGATCCATAGAGATTCCTTTGGTGGTGAATGGTGGGGGTGTTTGAGCTTGACAGCTGCTTTCAGACTGGGCTTTATAATCTATAATGGGTCTGATGATCAGGGATTTCGTTTTGCAGACTCAAGCTCTTAGTTGGTGTCCGGAGTAGTAATCTGAGTGCACAGACAGAATCAGAGTCTGTCATCTCAAGTGGGCTGTTCTTGTCCTGCTGTGGTTCCCCAGGGGCCATTTCAAAGAGTGCCAGCGGTGCTGGTCTGTTGTCTGGGGGTGAGAGTAACACATGGAGTGGAAAGAGTTCAGCCCCCTTCGTTTTGTCTCACACCATTAGTAATGCGGAACAGTGCCGTCGAGGTGTCATCAGTTCTAATGTGGCTGGCTATATTAAATGCTAGCAATAATGATGGGAGAAATGTGAGCCTCTCGTTGCTGCAGTGTGCGTTGCTGAGGAAATGAAGAACGTTGCATTCGAACCTTCATTTCCCTTTTAACTGGAAGGGATTTCAGCATCAAACGTCTTCATACCCAGATTTCCACCTTGTAAAAACGCTACCTACAAAGCCAGCCAGCAGGGGGAGCTGCCACCCTTCCTAAGAATCGTGTGGCGCGAACGGGAAGACAGTGACATCTGGATTGTGAACCAAGGATGATCAAGTCTGATATTTATGACGCTCTAGTTACAAACCTGAAAAGAGAAAGGTTTATGATGGCATAATTTATATACTTTCTTTAAAAGTCGCATGAAGCTAGTTTGCGTAAGCAATCTGTTTGCCCTGTGAAAATGTCCTCTTTCAGTTTGAGAAAATCACCTTGTGAAAGAAAAGATGACCCGAGCTTTGGGAACAGTGATTTAACGGGATCCAAATTCACACGTCAGTTCAAGGTCATCTGAGCTGTTAGGGGTCGAAGGAACTTGGATGTGATTTCTCAGTGAGTGTGGAAACAAGTGAAGGAGGTTGAAAGATGATTATGATAAATGAAGGGGGGGGGACATTTCATAGTTATTACACTAAACATCAAAATCTGATTTTAGCTCAGGGCTCCTTCTCTTTACACCCTTTGAGGCCTCTGTGCTTCTGGTGCTGAAATTGAGGCAGACGAAGAAACAAGACAGCCTCTCCTAGTGGGGTGATGGCCCTTCACCCATTTCCAAGGAGGCCTGCTGAGGGCCGAGGTGGGGGCGTGCAGGAATTGCCCCACTCTTCTCACGTGATCCAAGCTGCTATGATTACTTACTGATAATCCCTATATTTATCTCCCTGGCTGTTTGACGACCCGTACAGGGAAGACTTAAATCACCCCAGGGGAAGTGGAGGAAAGGCTGTTTTCAGGAGCCCTCTGCAGGAAAAGCTGCAGAAGAGCTAAGAGTGGCGAGGGACGTGGACATGTCCCTTCAGCTGAGTGTGCCTCATTTCACGTTCAAGTTTCTGGCCACAAACGTTTCCTGGAAAACATCATCGTTAGTACCTGTTTCTTTAGTCCTGGGGCTATTTCTAGCACCTCCAATTCTTTTATTTTAATGAGGGGGAAAAAGTTTACTCCCCTGCTGCTTCAAGGCAGCAGAGTGGGAATTCTCTTTAGAAGTTGGCCCTGCAAACCTTGAGTCTTGGTTGGGAGTTTGATTTGGGGAAGCTAAATAATTATCAGTCCACTGTTAAGAAAAAAGTCTTTTTTAAAAATTGGAGTATAGTCAGTTTATAATGTGTCAATTTCTGGTGTACAGCATAATGTTTCAGTCATACATATACATACATATATTTGTTTTCATATTCTTTTTCATTATAGGCTACTACAAGATGTTGAATATAGTTCCTTGTGCTATACAGTAGAAACTTGTTATATATAGATACTATATATATTATAGGAACTTGTTTTATATATAGTAGTTTATACTAATAGTAGTTAGTATCTGCAAATCTCGAACTCTCAATTTATCCCTTCCCTCCCCGGTTCCCCCGGTAACCATAAATTTGTTTTCTATGTCTGCGAGTCTGTTTCTGTTTGTAAATAAGTTCATTTATGTTTTTTTTTTTAAGATTCCACATATGAGTGATATCATATGGTATTTTTCTTTCTCCCTATCTTTCATGTCAGGTGTCACAGGCAGCCTCCCTAACAGATGCTCTATGAATCTTTTTCCTTGTGAAGAGTAAAACTTTCCAAATTTCCCCAGTGTTTAGGAATTTGCCTCCCCTCCCAGGGGCCTCAGAGGTGGAAGGGCTGCGAATGGTCACGTGGGGGATGGATGATGGGTGGGACTCCGGGTACCCAAGACCTGCACCTGTGCCTTGGCCCCAGTGGAGATTAGAACGGGGTTCTGCTGGCTTGGGGTCCGGATTGGGCAACTGCAGGCACATGAGCACCGGCAGATGTTGGAATGTTTAGAGCAGAGACAAGGCGGCGGTTCCTCTTTACTGGGGTGGGATTGATTAATGGGGGTGGGGCCAATGCAAATTAAATGAGCGGAGTAGACTGCTGGCAGGAGAGCTGATGTTTGAGTACTTTTTGTAAAGACTTCGTGGAGGTCTTTAAAAACAGGGTAAGTCCCCATGTGTCTGGAGGTTTAGTGGGAGGTCTTTCTAGAAGCATGGGTGTCGTTTCAGTGAACCCTCAAAGTTTTTCAGTGTTCTGATTCTGTGGTCAAGATTAGACAGACACATGTGGCCACAAAAGAAATAAAATAGGAATCTAATGGAGAGTTTTATGCTCTGTATCTTTAGTTCCTGCCTGTTTCCAAATGGGAGATAATCTATTGGATGCTGCAAGATTGGTCCTGTTCTGTTTATTTCAAAAGCTCAATAGAATTGTTTCTCTTCATCTTAGTCTTAGCATTCAACTTTAATGTAGAAACATTTATTCCAAATTCTTCTTAAGAACCTGAAGCAAAGAGTCTGAGAAAATGTACTATTCCAAGATACTACTGAAGTACATATTTATTTATTTATTTTTGTGTTTTTTTTGAATTGAGGTATAGTTGATGTACAAAATTGTATGTTTCAGGTGTACGACACAGTGATTCACAATTTTTAAAAGTTATATTCCATTTATAGTTCTTGTAAAATATTGGCTATATTCCCTGTGTTGTGCAGTGTATCTTTGTAGTATATTTATTTTTAGGTCATAGTTTGTACCTCTTAATCCCCTCCCCCTGCCTTCCCCCTCCCACTCCCCTCTCCCTGGTGGTGACCACTAGTTCACTATATCTTTGCGTCTGCTTCTTTTTTTTTTTTTGTCATTTTCACTAGTCTGTTGTATTTTTTAGATTCCACAAATAAGTGATATTGTACAGTACTTGTCTTTCTCTGTCTGACTTATTTCACTTAACAAAATACCCTTAAGCCCATCCATGTGGCTGCAAATGGCAACATTTCATCCTTTTTTATGGCTGAGTACCATTATATTATCTATCTATCTATCTATCTATCTATCTATCTATCTATCTATCTATCTATCTATCAATCACATCGTCTTTATTCATTCATCTGCTGATGGACACTTAGGTTGCTTCCATATCTTGGCAGTTGTAAATAGTGCTGCTGTCAGCATTGGCGTGCATGTCTCTTTTTGAATTAGTGTTGTTTTTTTTTTTTTTTTTCGGATATATACCCAGAAGTGGAATTGCTGGATCATTTGGTAGTTCTGTCTTTATTTTTTTGAGGAACCTTCATACCTTTTTCCACAGTGGCTGCACCAATTTACATTCCCACCAACAGAGTACAAAGGTTCCCTTTTCTCCACATCACAGATGTACTTATTTGAAGTCATTCATTTAAACCCCTCACCCCCGGTTCCATCAACAAAATTTGGTTTTTCTGTGAACACTTAAAATTTGTCCCAAAAGAAATAACCACTGTCCAAAACAAACCAAAAATCCAACAACTGTCTTACAGAAACTGTCTTCTTCTTTGGAGGTGCTTCTTGCTTGAAATAAGAGGATCTTGTGGTTTGATAAAATCTGTTTCGAATATCCAAGGAGGGCCTCCTTTTGAAGACTTACACACTGCAGTCTCTCTCAAGATTTGAACTTCCTCAGAGAAGAAAGGTGAACTGCGTTTGTTCCAAGTAAAATAACACATCAGTATTATACACCATCGCACCCCTATCCCATTGTAAACAAATAACTGACCCTGTTCTTCTGATGTGAAGCCAGAGAGGGTGTGAAATACAGCGAGGAGGACAGTCTGATGCAGAACTATGAACGTTCTAAGCAACAGAAACACAACATTTGAGAGGAGTAGAGAAGGTCCCAAGTTGGTTTTTCTAATTCCTATTCTGCTGCTGACCTCGGGAAAGGTAATGCAATAGTGATCATTCACTTAGGGGCAGCTATCTACGTTATTTCAGATTGCCAGTTGCATTCCCCGCCCCCCCCCCGAATCTATTTCTTGGAAGTTCCTCTGTTTCTTTCTTTAGGCCTTAAGAACTTTCGAGAACTTTTTTTTGGTGGTGGGGGGAGGGCGGTGAACTTTTGACCTAGATACTAGAACCAGTTTCCATTTGGATGCTGAGCAAATTCTCTCCTTTCAGTGGACCTACTCCCCTGTTGTGATTTTTCTTAGCGTGACATCCTAGGAAAAGGCTTTTGAATGGTGGAGGAACTTGGCAAACATTATATTAGAAGGAAGAAGAGGAACACCAAGGTGGGAAAAGATACTTTAGATGTGGGGTTTTCATGTCACATGAAAACCACTCCCAGTGTTCAGTGTTTTCTTTTGCAAAGTAGGGATAAAGGGAGGAGTAAATGAGAATATACAGTTGTTTCTCCTACAGTGTAATACATGTTTTCCTAAAAATTGAGACATTATAGAATTTCATGCAATAAAAATGATGGGACTTTTGGGAAAAATCAAATTGGGTGGAACATTCAACACTTGTATAGTCTAGTAAGGGATACTGTTCTAAAAACCTGATAAACGTTTTAAATGTCTTAAATCCCTAATAAATTAAAAAAAAATGCTACAGGACATAGAGCACTTCACCTTTCGGAAAGCATGGGGTTTTCTTGCTGGCGTCATACAGTGGAAGGTGGAGGCTTCTGAGTGATGGGGAAGAGGGGGAAGGAAGGAATCGGCAGGACAACCTGGAGAGCATCAGCGTTGCTCTGGTTCGCCCGTCCTGTTTTCTTCTGCATTAACTTGAGAAAGAAATCTGGTGTTTGTTGTTTTGCTGTGTCCTCCTTTCTTGAAGGAGCTGCACCAATGGCTCCACGTGAGTTGGGGGGCCACAAAGAGCTGACCGCTCTGTTTGGCATTGGAGTGGTGGCCGTCTGTCCACGCGGGCACGGGGTGCGGAATGCCCACAGACTGCGGCTTTGGGGGGCTCAGCTCCGGTGGGCGGCCACATTGTTAGCGTCTGCATCAGCATCAGCATCAGCACCGTTTCTTGCAGCCTCGTCAGGCTTGTTCAAGGGACCCTGCAGCCCTCCCCGTTCCTCCTGCTCTTCCGCTTCCTTTCATTTCTGCCGCCTGGTCCCTGCCGGTGCACAGCTCCGTCAGCGCTCCTGTGATGTCACACCTTCTCCTGATTCCTTCTACGTGTTTCATCGTTTTACGTTCCTCTTCAAGAGTTAAGCCTTTCCCTTTTCATTTGCGGCTTGGATTCATCCACGCGGGATGCTCATTCATGTTTGGGAGGTTGCAGTCAATAGCTTTTGCAAGAAAATTACACGAATTTGGGATGAGGTAATACAGTCAGAGTGCAAAGCATGTCTCGTCTACGGTCACAGTGTTCAACTATTTGGTGTTTTTGAAGTTACTGGCTGTTTCTAGGTGATATAAATGTTAGTTACCCAGTGAAAAATTGTGTATGAGCCACTATGATTTTGTCTTGGGGAGTACATCCCCTATTTTTCACCTTGTTTGAATAAATAGATGGGCACACAATAGACAAGGTCTATAACCGGAAGAGGATATGTGAAAAATGCTCATAGCTGCACCAGACACCAGATGGGTAATACAATAAGTGCTCCATAAATATCAGAGAATGACATGTGAATGAGCTTTTAAAAATGATATATTCTTTTTTTAAAGTATTTTTTATTACTATTTTTATGTGTTTTTTACGGGGGGAGGTAACTAGATTTATTTATTTATTAAATGGAGATACTGGGGATCGAACCCAGGACCTTGTGCATGCTAAGCACGTGCTCTACCACTGGGCTATACCCTGCCCCCTGTAAATGAACTTTTAAAAAAATATTTTTATTGAAGTACAGTCAGTTTACAATGCTGTGTCAATTTCTGGTGTACAGCACAATACTTCAGTCATATAGGAACATATATATATTCATTTTCATATTCTTTTTCCCCATAAGTTACTACAAGGTATTGAATACAGTTTCCTGTGCCATGCACTATAAACTTGTTGTTTATCTATTTTATGTATATTAGTTAGTATCTGCAAGTCTAGAACTCCCAGTTTATCCCTTCCCACCCTCTTCCCCTGTAAATGAACTTCCGAATTGAATTTTTGAATTGCCAGCTCAGACACACTGAGTAGTCCAGCGAGGTGTGCATGGGGAGGCTTGCACGGTGTATTGAGAGAGGACAGTCAGACAAACCCCTGTGGAATGAGGCAGGAGGTGGAGCATCAACCCTGCCTCCCAGCCCTCACTTTGCCACCTCAAGAGAGAACCTTTGCATTTTCTTGTATTTGTTTGAGTGGAATCATAAACTGTTTATTTTTTTCCTGATTTCCTTTATGTTTTATAATTACTTTGAGATATGATATAGGTAGCTCATTTTTTTTTCTCTGAGTGATACTTTTATCTTTGGATATGCCACTGTCGGTTTACTTATCCATCTCTTTATGGGTCTTTAGGTTATTTCTAGGTTGTGACTGTTGGAAATAAACCTGTTACAAAGAAACAAACACAGCAAAAAGTCAGACCGCAAGTAATCCGCGCCACCTCTTCACCTCTCTAGTCTCACACCTGAAAAATGGAGCTATCAAAACCTGCCTTTCCTCTGTACCCGCTACAGGAACTCCTGCCTGTGAATTCTAAATGAGAAAGTGAATCAGAAGGGTCTCTGTAAATAAATGGTGCAGCCCTGGATAACACTATCAGGATCTATGAGACCAACAGGCTGGAAGGTGAAAACTGTTTGCAGGTGTAAAAGGGCATGTTCTTCTTTCTCGCAGGAGTGTCCTTTTTGCTTTTTCATTTCCACCTTGATGGGATAGCTGACCACGTGCCCTCCGGATTTTGACAGACACCACCGAATTTCTGTGTGTACACGTGTTCCTTTGTGCTTGTGTTAGTAATCTGAGGAAGAGGTCTCTGCCTGGGGCTTGCTTCAAGCCACATCAGGGTGGAGATGAAGGAAGAGTATAAGCTGTGCCCCTCCTCCCCAAATCTCTTCCCTATGAGGCTATAGATAGAGTCTGAAATTCCTTCATGAGTTTTTTTTTTTTTTTTAATTTGGGCAATTAGACAGAAGTGATGCTAAGGGGATCATAAAGGCAGGACAGTTCCCACATTGTCATCTGGAACACACATCCTGGAGGAATTAATTCGACAGTCCTGAGGCCACCAGGCTCTGAGGAAACCAGAGAGAGGCCAGGAGGTGCTCTGGTTGATGGTCCCAGCTGAGCTCTACAGTCGAGTCATCCTGGCCCAGGTGCCAGACATGTGAGTGAAGGAGACTCCAGATGGTTCCTGTCCCCAGATGTTGAGTCACCTTCAGTCCTTGAGTTTTCCCAGCTGAGACCAAAAGATAAGCATCCCTGCTGTGCCCTGTTTGATTTCCTGACATAAATGAATGTTGGGATGGTTTGTTACACAGCAATATTAACCAGAACAGTAGACAACCACGAATGTCCATTTCAGAGACGGACTACCTTGTCTTCTGAGCACATTTACCTCACTCTGTATGTCAGGTTTAAAGTTGTATGTCAGTAAAAATAAATACAACATCTTTACAGTTATATAGGTATGAAAAGTTTGATTGAATCATTTAAAAAGACTGGTGCATTTATTCCTAAACTTATGTGCAAGCTAAACTCTGGGTTAGCTATTTAAAAATAAGGATTCCATACTACTCAGCCATAAAAAATAATAAAATAATGTTATTTGCAGCAATGTTGAGGGACCTAGAGATTATCATACTAAGTGAAATAAGTCAAAGACAAATGTCACATAATATCACATATGTGGAATCTAAAATTTGACATGAATGAACTTATTTATCAAACAGAAACAGACTCAAAGACATAGAAAACAAACTTGGTTACCAAACGGGAAAGGGGATGGGGAGGAATAAATTAGGAGTTTCAGATTAGTAGATACAAACTACTGTATATAAAATAGATAAACAACAAGATCCTACTGTACAGCACAGGGAACTATAGTCAATATCCTGTAATAAACCATGATGGAAAAGAATATAAGAAAGAATATATATATTTATAACTGAATCAGTTTGCCATACACCAGAAACAACATCGTAAATCAACTATACTTCAATAAAAAATAAAAATAAATAAGGATTCCAGGGTGCACCCCTAGACCATGCTCCATCAGCCCCTCCGGGTGTGGGAATCAGTGTGTCATTGTTCCAGATCTCCCCAGGCCACTCAGAGGCACACCCCTGGCTAAGAAATGTTGACTTAGAAATTCTATAGAGCCATTAGTGCTGACATGCAGTTGGTGTCAGGCTGATAAATTATTGACAGAAATGCAAAATGTGAAAATGTGTGAATCTGTTTTTTTAAATTTTATTTATTGAAGTATAGTCAGTTACAAGGCATCAATTTCTGGTGTACAGTGCAATGTTCCAGTCATGCATATATATACATATATTCATTTTCATATTCTTTTTCATGAAAGGTTGTTATAAGATATTGAATGTAGTTCCCTGTGTTATACAGAAGAAACTTTTTAAAAAATCTGTTTTTATATATAGTGGCTAACAATTGCAAATCTCAAACTCACAAATTTATCCCTTCCCACCTCCTTCCCCAGGAGCCATAAGATTGTTTACTATGTCTGCGAGTCTGCTTCTGTTTTGTAGATGAGTTTAATGGTGTCCTTTTTTTCCTTTTTTTCCTTTTTTTAGATTCCACATATAAGTGATGTCGTATGGTATTTTTCTTTCTCTTTCTGGCTTACTTCACTTAGAATGATGATCTCTAGGTCCATCCATGTTGTTGCAAATGACATTATTTTATTCATTTTTATGACTGAGTAGTACTCCATTGTATAAATATACCAGATGTGTGAATCTTAAGGGTTGATTAAAAGTTGAAATTGGTCTTGCACTCAGGTCTTTCAAAGCATATTTCAGATATGTTAACCAATTATCAATGCTGCATGATTAATTTTGGTGGGAGGGCCAAAGCATGGCATAATTGAGATATGTTTATTTTTCCAATGCCCTTGTTCTTCTTAATGAATTAAAATTTAAATTGTTATGTGTCAGAAGGGTAATAGACCCACTCATAATTAGTATTATGAATGAATTAGGAACTTCCCCAAAGATTTTGAAAATAGCATGTTCTGAAATTAAATTGACACAAAACATCAACGTGTCACTTGGAATCTTTCCAAGTGTTTAGTGCACCCCAGCACACACAGTGTTACTGCTTGGGGTCACCCTCTAAGATTTCTAATAGCTCTGTCTTGAGTGTTTTCTCTCCATTTGGCAAGCCTGGCTGGTCACATGGAGGCCATTTGCAGCCACACGTGGTCCTCGTTAGGACTTCATTGCTCTGCATCACAAAGTCTAATTCCCCGTTGATTAATTGAATGCTATCAGCAGCTTTGGAGTAGGCTTACTGCGAAGGCAAGACCACTAAATGCCGACGGAAGGTGTCATGGTGTAGCATAGAGGCTCTGCTTAGGATACTTCTGTTTTATGATGACTAGAGTTTAATGTGTGGACTTTCCTGGAGTGGTGGGTGCCTGTTTAATGATTCTCTCTGCTTCATGTAATTGGGAAACACCTTCTCTACTTAAAAATTCATGTTCTGAGGGTTTTTTGAGAGCCCATGGTAAGAAAGGTAGATGTTGGCGTTATTTTCTTTCAGTGGTGAGCAGGGAGCTGAAAGAAACTAGTGCAGACTCCTCTTTGGCACCTTCACCAATGATGTGACAGTATAGATTATGAAAAATAGAGAGTTTGGAATTTGGGGAATTTTACGAACCTTGTATGAAGGGATACTGCAGAGAGACAAAGTTGTATAAAGACACATCTGGTATGAAAAGGGAAGTTTGATTTTGCAGTTCATGGAGGGAAAAGTGTAGTGTTCTGGAGAAGCTCAGAACATATCCAACTACATGAACGAGTTGTAATGATTTTCATTTGTCTAGAGCAGAATGAAAGCCAGTATTATTTGGATATATGCAAAGCAACAGCCAGCGAGTTTGGGGCCATAATTATAATAATAAGCTATGGGGCTGGGGAATCCACGTGGAGACCATCTCAGCCATGTGCAGGGGGGAATGTTGTAGGCCCCTGAGGGTGAATATGCTACTGGCTCCAAGGGAGTTGGGCTGGACCTCGGATGGGTCAAAGATCTGCAAGGTCAGGTCTTGAGATGCACATGCTGTGAAAGCAAAAGAAGTCTAAATCTTGCGTTCTCAGTGCAGTATCACCTTCAAGGGGGCGTATGTTGTTCTTGGTGGAGGCAAAAGTATCTTACTCTTTTTGAAAATATATGAAGCATACATATACATACATGAACAGATATAGAGTATATCTGTGGGGTTAAAATTTCATTGGAGAGAGCCCATAGGAATAAAATAGTTGAAAAAGGCTCCTTGGGAGCAAGAATGAAAAAAAAAAAAACAACTTAAGCAACACTGGTCTCAAGGGGACACCCTGACGCCCAAGTCCTAGCAAGTCAGAACATTTCCATTGTCTGGAATATTCTTTCCAAGTCCATCTTCCAATAAGGCCCAGGCCCGTGGAAGGGAACACCGTCAAACTCTCATGAACAGACCTGCTATTTCACTTCTGATCCCCAGAGATGTTCCGTGTGTGTTTGGAGTTCCTGGGAGTACCAGGCAAGGAAGAACCAGAATCGTATCTCTTTTAGGTCCTATTTGCACCTGCCTGTGCAAACCCTCCTCAGTTATTTCTGGGAAGCTCTGAGTTTCTCTCAAAGTGCCTGTGACTTAGGCTTCTCATATTTTCTTCTCCAGAGTCTCTTTTGGTGTCCCCTGCTCACAGGGTCATTAAGGGAGGGATCCTGCCCTTGTCCTGTGTCTGTGCCGCCCACCCCAAAGGGTCACTCTTCACTGCAGTGGTAGAGCTGCCTCAGAGAAAGGGCCCCTGTCCTCCCCTCCCCAGGGGTCTAATGGAGCATCGAGGATATGCTGGAGCAGGTGCTACATCCTTCCCCTGCACTGTTTCCATTTTCTCCATCCCTCTTCCAGTTTCTTAACCCAGGACGACTTTCTTTTCACTGGATCCCTGTGTCCGCTGGTGTCTTGGTCTGTTCAGGCTGCTATAACGGATACCACAGACTGAGCAGCTTATAAAGAGCAGACACTTACTTTTTATGGTTCTGGAGGCTGGAAGTCCAAGATCAGGCTGGCAGCAGGGTTGGGTGAGCGCTCTTTCGGGTTGCAGACTTCTTGTTGTATCCACGTGCCAAAGGCACAAGAGAGCCCTGGAGGCTTTCTTATAAAAGCACTAATTCGTTCATGAGGGCTCCATCCTCATGACCTAATAGCATAACCGACCTCCTAACACTGTCACATTGGGTTAGGATTCCAGGATGCACATTTTGGGAGGATGCAAACATTCAGACCGTAGTGCCACATATATGAACTCCTTCCTTGGACGCTAGACGAGGGAACACCCTGGCTCCGTACCCAGCCCTCTGTCAGTCCAGGCACCATGAAGACCTACCCAGCTACAACCGAATGCTAATGATCAGCTGGTGGGGACTGTGGAACTTAGCAGGGGTTCATGTGCAATGCGATGTCCTCTGCTTCAAGGGAACTCACTCATTTGTTAACATTTAGCCTCAAATTCTCAGAATTTTCATGGGTTGCTTTTTATTGGGAGAGTGTTGATAAGTACCTTGGCTCATTAAGAAACTGTAAACACTCAGAGAAAAGGAATGGAAAAATGAATTTCTGGGAGCTTTTACCAGAAGATGAGAGACATTTTCAGAGTGGCAGGGTGGAGCCTGGGTGGCAGAGGAGACACCCTGGAGTTGGGGAGGGGCTTGCAAGGGACATGAGCGATTAGGGGACCTCCCAGGATCAGGAGAACTAAGATGGCCAATGTGCAGGGGTGCCCGGCATACCTCAGCCCTTGAGCACAAGCTGACCTTGGGTATCCTTGGTTTACAACCCTATGATAGAGTCCATCAGGAGATTTTCTCTGGGGATAAAAACCTTCAATTTCATAATGAGATCACAGTGTGAGTTGGGCTGTTATTACACTGCTCTTCTTTTGTACCAGCTTTGCTGCTTTATGTCTCTGCGGAAATATAAGGTTATTTAAACATTGGCTTCTCACTTTCTTTAACTGTGAAATTTGCCCGTTTGCCTGAGAGCTAGAGAAAACTATGATGACCATAAAAGGATTCAGGAAGGAGGTGCTGGAAAGAGAATGGATGCAGTTTGCCTAGTTCCAAGAGTAATATTATGTCTGTCTGCCTCATCTCCATCTCCGTCTCCATCTCTGTGCAATCACACAGAGCACGGGCACTGACCAGGCTGCCTCTCTAGGTGCCAGGCTTTAACCCTTTGTTTGTTGGGCTATAAACGGCTGGGGAGGGAGGTGGCACTCAGGTAGTCCAGAACTATTTCAACCTTTTAACAACTGGTACAGCCATATTGGTGAATATTTGCTGAACACTTTTCCTTTTTTTAGATTTTCCTTTAATTAGCACTTGATTTGTTCATTATGATTTTGTAAGGGGCTGGGGACAGGAAATGAAATGGTGACAGTATTTTATTTTTTCCTTTGTGTTAGACATACGGGCAATGATAAAAACTTAGGAAGACCTGGTTTGGGTGAATATGATGAGGGCCAAGGAAACCATTGTAAGCCAAATGGTTTTGCTATTGGAGGCCTCCTGGATTTTGAAAGCTGTTTGCAAGACTGATTTATTTGCAAAGAGGTACTGCGGGAAAGGTTTTTTTGTATCTGCTGTTGAAGGCCACCCAGTTCAACAGTGAAAAAGTTCCTAAGATCAAGTATGATTCCAGACTCACTGTTAGTTATTCAAAGACTCATTGGTCTTTTAAAGAGGGTGAATGGAATTTTTTAAAAAATGGGTAAGGCCTTTTTATGCTCCATTTAGTTTAAATAGTCCAAAAGTGCCAAGAAAACGTTCTCAAGTTCATGTCTTCCGTGGTAGACAACTTTGAGCTTGAAGGACTGAAATGTTGATCGTTTTGCTGTTTTTATGTTGCTGATCCTCATGGTGGGATAGTCCCATGGTTTTTCCAGAAGAGCGACGTAGAGCCACTTTTTACTTCTAAACTTTAATTAAACCTGAGAGATTGAAACGTGTGATACTTCTCAGGATTGTACTGCAAGCTCTAGTCTTTTCTCCTACAACTGTTGGAGTCACATGTAGGTTTATGGCTTGAAGTAGAACAGAAGTATTATTCATGGTTCAATTAAGGTAAGAAATTCTATTCCTCTCACTGAAAGTGCTGTCGTAGAGAACTGGACCCCACCTGTGAAGACTGGGGAGAGTGGTTCTAGTAATAACATTTCCTTTTGTGGGCCACCCAGCCCTCCAGCATCAGCTCCAATCCATACTCATTATTTTGTCTCCAAATCAATTGCTGCTGTCAAAAGTTAGCTTTCCCCACTTAAATTCACCCTACTGAGTGTTTCATACTTGGAATCCCTTAGCAAGTAATTTGTACCATAGAAAATTGTGACTGTAGATTATTTGCTCATTAGACTTCGTCCTTCCGAAATGAGCCCTCCTGCACTACGTTGTTCATTCAGTCATTTATTCAACAAATACTTCTTGAATGTCTGGTATGTGCATCATATCCTTTATATGATCAGGGCTGAATAATTATTGGGTAAATGAATGAAAGAACAAGCAAATAGCAGTCAGTCTTTTGGTGCTGACCGTCCAGCACTGAACAAAAGAGGCAAACTTCTGGACTGTGTGGAGCCTACAGTTGGTGGGGAAAGAAGATAGATATTAAAAATGACACATACTTATATGATCAGTATTTTATATTACATTTTGTAGTTATATAAATAATCATTTCACTGTCACTACTGTAAACACCACTAAGGAAAAGCATCTGGTGTGCTGAGAATGCCTAATAGAGGGACCTGACTTAGCCTGGGCATGAGGACAGGTCTCCCTGAGGAGACGACATTTGAAAATGAGACCTGAAGGATGAGTGGACGTCGCGCTGACACAGTTTTGCTGGGGGGCACTTAGAGTTCTCCAAACATGATGGCATCTTTGCGTCTCTTGAGTCCTGCACAGGGCCTTGTGCCGAGTAGGTCACTCAATGCAGGAGAATAAGTAAATCTCAAAAATGAATATGAACACCTATGATGAACCAGGCACTGTGCTGTGTACTGGGGATGGGGTGGGAGGTGCCGAGGATGTGGAGTGGGGCAGGGAGGAATTTCCCGCAGCCTCTTCCCCCGAACATCACAACTTTTCCTTTACTGTTGGCCCACCTTCTCTTAACAAATTCCCTGAGCTGCCCCTTTTCAGACTGAGTCAATGGGCATAAACTTCCTCAACTTTCTACCTCTACTCTGTGAACGTCTGCTCTCTGCACTCTCCCTCACCAACCTGATCACTAACCTCAGTGGCATCTCTTCCCTCTCTCCAGACTGATTCCTCCACCTGCTCTTGATGGGACCCCCTTGGACCTCCTTCAGGACTGTGCTCAAACTGTTGAATCCAAAGGAGTCCTCATTATTCCTCTTTTTTTGTTTACGTCCTTGCTGGAGTGTGACCCTGTCAATTATGTCTTTATTCTTGAAGTGCTCTCCAGCCTCAGAGGCTCTTTTCGTGGTAACATGGCCTCTTGGTTCTTCCTCCAGCTGGCAAATATTCTGTTTTTCTCAGTCGCTGTGTTGGCCCCTCCTCCTCCACTTGTCCCTAATATAGTGGGGGAGGGGGGGAATGCCAGGTTCTACCTTCTGCTTTATATCTTTTTACACACTCCCTCAGAGACCTTACCTACTTCTTTGCCTTGAACTGCCACCTATATGCATATGGAACCCAGATCCATAGTTTCAGTCCAGACGTCATTCCTAGTCTCCAAAATGATTTATCCCTGGACACCTCCACCTGTCTTTTGTACAGTTGTTTCAAATTCAGTATGTCCAATATCGAGCTCATCCTTTCCCCACAAGCCAAACCTGTTCTTCTTCTTATAAATAGCACTGCTTTATGCCTTATCATCCCAACTGGAAAACTGACAGTCATCTTTGACTCTGTCCTTTCCTTTTCCTCCAATTCCTAATTGGTGGACACGTTGCATGCTTTCTCAAAGTCTCTTCTTTATGTCTCTCCTATCTCTCCTACTGCTGATTTATTTCAGGCTTTCTGCATTTCTTACCTGGATCATTCCAACTGTCTTCTAACTGGGACCCCTCCTTTTAGTCTCACAAGTGGCCAATCCAACTTCCATGCTGCTGTTAGAATGAGCTTTCCAGGATACAAATCTGATCATATCTCTCCTACTTTAAACCCTTCAATGATTCTTCATTGCTCAGGAGAAACTCCAAACTCTTTAGGTAGCTTTCAGAGTATTTCAAAACTGGACCTTGTCCACTACTCTGGTCTTAACCTTTTTTTAATCCTCACCATATGCTGTAGTTTCTCACACTACTTCATGGCTCCATACTTTGCATTTGTATCTTGCTCTGTGTGGAAGGCTGTTTTCTCCTTCGACTACTGTGTTAATATTTGGACCCATCTTAAAATTTAGTACAAGGACCAAGCATTTCTCAGGTGTAAGTGCACATACATATCTGTGTGTGTGTGACTGATATAACTCATTCATGTTCACTCAGGACACAAACTCCATCAATTTAAGAGTTAGGGAGGGAGATATACATATTGTAAGTCTTTTGGGGAGGTCTTTGGTTATGCATATGTCATCCTTCTTAAATTATCCCCGTTAAACACAAGAGTCCTTATACGTTGTTTAGGAATTCTTCTTCCACATAGTATGCTCTCAGTAAAAACTGATGGTTGATCAATTACCTGACATTGAATGTAACAGGTCAAAAGACTTTCACAGCTCAGTGATTCAAAGGGGGTGGGGTGGGGCACAAAGCTGTGAATCAGGCCCCCCAAAAGAATGAAGGAAAAGTAGGTGGCTTGGGTCTCTTGTTGGTTTCCTCTTTCAGTTTTCTGGAATATTGGCCGAGTGAGGTGACAGCTGGTCATCAGGTGGTAAACACCTATGTTGTCAGGGCAGTGGGTAGAACGTGGGTCTTCCTGACTGTTCTCTGTCATTTCTCATTTTGGCAAATTGAATCCACAGGTCAAAGGGCAAGTTTATGATCTCAAAGCTATCTCTACCTATCTATTTCTCTTAGTCAACATGAAAGAAAAGATAGCATGAGAAAAATGCACATACACCTCCAAGTCTGAGGACACACAGGCTCCTGAAAACAAGTCTGTCTGGTGACTTTGAGAATGCCAGCTAAACCCCAGTCAAGCCTGAGAAGTAGACCTGCTATTTCTTTCTCGTTGGCAGAGTTAAAGGCAATTGGGGTGGAGATGAAAGTCAGTGTTAATAAATAGGATAGAAGGCTTGACTCTTTTCTAAATGTGCTGTGCAATTTGCTAATAAAACCACTTATTTATTTTAGCAAAGCCATAGGTTTAGCCAGACGTTGGTTTTATAGGTTTAATATAATTTCAGCATCATTTATTGTAATCTAGCTCTTAAAGTTTTTGACCTTGAGAATCTTGAGACGATATAAAGTAGGAAATATATCAGACATAGAAAAAGTGGAAGCAAAACTTTCACTGGAAATTTAATGGTGAAGAGTAAGTTGGAAGCAGATTTCAATTTTGTTCTCCAATTAATTTTAGTCTGAGAGTGTTTCTCGAGTAACAAACCTATTTATTTGGCTATGTAAAATGTCAGACTCCAGGCAGCCAGTCCAACTCCCTAATCCTGACCGGTTTGCTTCCTTGAATAGGAAAGGAAGGAAAAAAAAAAAAAAAAAAAAGAACCAGAGAATTGGGTAGGGCTGCTCTGGAGAGTAATTTTAAATTAGTGTGACTTTGAAGTGGCGCTCCTGTTGATCCTACTAAATCTCTGTGAGAGGAGAGAAGCCGCCACCTAATTGCCGAGGTTTAAGGCGCTGCGAAGCCCAAATGCCCTTCCTTGGAATGAACAGAAAATGCGCTCTGACCATCAGAGCTCCTTCTTGGCAGCACAAGCCTGGGATCATTTCCATCATGGACCCTCAGCCCTGTTGTCGGGGTTCCTTTGAGTTCCTTTGAATCCATTAGATGGAGAATCTTGCCTGTCTCCAGAATCTCAAAGGTCAGCTGTCCACCTCGCTTCTTGCTTGGGAATCCACGGACAGGCCCAGGAAAGTCAGATATTTCCTCATCCCAGAGCTGAAACGATCTAGGGGGTTCCAATAGCTTTGCTGACAAGAAACCACATGAATTTGATTTTAGGGTTTTTCATCTCCCTCAGATGTCCAAGGTGGCTCATGTTCAGTTTGAGAGGCGGGAGTTAGCACCCGAGGAAGCCTCCCCATGAGCCTTGTGGCCTGGCCGTGCTCAGCCCCCCAGGCCTGGTGACCGTATTCCCCACGGGATGCTCAGGGACGCTGATGTGTACACCACAAGGCTGACTGTTCTTTTTTTTAATTGAAGTATAGTTGCTGTACAATATTATATAAGTTACAGCTGTACAATATAGTGATTCACAATTTTAAAGGTTATACTCCATTTGTAGTTAGTATAAAATACTGGCTGTATTCCCCGTGTTGTACAATAAATCTTTGTAGCTTATTTTATGCATAATAGTTCGTACCTCTTACCCCCCTGCCCTTGGTTGCCCCCCTCTCTCCTTCCTTCTCTCCTCTGGTCACCACTAGTTTGTCCTCTATAAGTGTTAGTCTGCTTTTTTTTTTTTTTTTGTTATATTCACTAGTTTGTTGTATTTTTTAGGTTCTACGTGTTAAGTGATGTAATGCAGTGTTTGTATTTCTCTGCCTGACTTATTTCACTTAGCATAATATCTTCCAAGTGTATCCATGTTTCTGCAAATGGTAAACTTTCCTCCTTTTTTATGGCTAATATTCCATTATATATATCTATCTACCTATCTCACATCTTCTTTATTCATTCTTTTTTTAACTTTTGTTTATTAAGTTATAGTCATTTTACAATGTTGTGGCAAATTCCAGTGTAGAGCACAATTTTTCAGTTACACACAAACATACACATATTCATTGTCACTTTTTTTTTTTGCTGTGAGGTACCACAGGATCTTGTATATATTTCCCTGTGCTATACAGTATAATCTTGTTTATCTATTTTGCATATGCCTGTCAGTATCTACAAATTTTGAACTCCCAGTCTATCCCTTCTCACCCCTTCACCCCTCCTTGGGAACCACAAGTTTGTATTCTTGTTGATGGACACTTAGCTTGCTTCCATATCTTGGCAATTGTAAATAATGCTGCTATGAACATTGGGGTGCATGACTCTTTTTGAATGAGTGTTTTTGCTTTTTTTGGCTACTATACCCAGGAGTGTTTTTTTTTTAATAGTGAGAAATGTCCCTGGCAGAGTCTGGATACTTGAAAGTTGGCAAGTACTTTCTCTCCTCAAATATTACTTGGTAGGCGTGGAACAAGGCCAGGGGGTGACTGCCCCTCAGTGGAGGCTTCCTATTTTGTCCTCAGACCAACAGAAAAAATCCTTTTTATAACTCAGCTCTTTCCTTCCTTAACAGTTCTGAATGAACCTTGACAAATTCTTCAAATTCTTACTCTTTATATAAAATATCATGAGGTTCTGTAAAGAACACATATGCTTTCTTCTTGTATGTTGATGATGCTGATAAGTCTGAAGATTTTGTTTACATTTCGTCAAGACTGAATTATTTTTTCCAGCCCTCCTCCTTCTGTTTTTGATGTGGAAGATACAAACCTTGTGCAGATATCAGATGTCATTTTCCATGTGTTGCTTTTAACCAGTTTAACTCTTGGGATTCTGCACTTACTAACTACAGCATATGTTTGCAATTTTTAATTGAAGTGAATTACAGTATGTTTTGTTTTGAGAATTTTACAACAGAATTGGTAATAATAAGCTACTCAAAGCAGGTTAGAAATTGTCTGCCTTAGAATAATTACAAAATGGTTGAAAAGCTTTTCATTTGGGAAACTCAAAAGGGATGTTGAAACTTGGGAAAGATATTATGGAAGAGAATAACACATTTATAATAACAAAATAAGCAAGCAGATGGTGTCAAAACATAGATGAGGAAAACTATAAAACATCCCAAGAAAACAGAAGTGGGTTTGGTCAAATGGAAATGCAGACTCAGTTCTTGGATGGAAAGGTTTAACATAATAAAGATGTCAACCCTCTCTAAATTAACCTCTGCATGTAATGCAAATCCAATAAAAACATCATAAAACTCTGTAAAGTAGAACAAAGAAGAGCATCCAGGATTGTGACAGTATCTAGTAAAGTTACCACTTACCCATTGGTCAAGGAATCCCACATGTAGGGATCTATCCCAAAGATACATCTGTCCCCAAAGTTATGTACCCAAGTAATGCACAAGACAGTTTATTGAATTGCAGTTTATTAAATTGCAGTATTTGTAATGAGAAAGGCTGGGAACAACCCATGTGTCCATCAATAGAAGACTGATTGAATAAATTATGATCCAGCCACCCAATGGAGTACTATGTAGCTATAAAAATAAGTGAGAATACCATGTAACTATAAGAACAAATAAAGGTAAATGAGTAATCATCACGAAGTAATCATCAGGATACTTTGATAATATATTGTGAAGTGAAAAAAGTAAAGTAGGGAAACGTGATCAAAGAAATCTCCAAAATATCAAATAAAAAATGAAACAAATGAATTCAACTCAGTATCAAGTTGGTGACATAACCACATAAAATATATTCCAAGAGACTTTAAAGCATACCTTCAGTGGTTGTACACCCTAAGAACAAAAAGTGTTCCCTAGAGAGTTGTCTGACTTCAGCTCTGGAGTACAAAATATCCAGGATGAGCCTGGAACATCTTACTATAACATAAAGCAAGGTATTTATTAAAGAATATGGGCTATTGACAAAAGAACTCAGGAGCCAACTTGAAGGGATTCTTGTTAGTTAAGAAATGGGACAATTTGAGCATCAGTAAACAATGGACCAATAATTGCAACAGACTGAAATATACAAAATACTTTTAAATTCATGAGTCATAATGATACTAAAAAATAACAAAGTCCTCTTGAGGATGCTCGGGAACTAATTCTTTTGTGATAAAGAGAAAGAATCAAGCATTTTACCTTCTTTCCTTTGCAAGGTGTACCTCAGGGTAACAGCTGATGAAGGAACCATTCTCTTTAAAGAAGTACTCAAGTGAAACAAAGAAAGAATAGGATGAGCACATTTCCATTTTGCAACCACTAATGAAACAGTTAATTCAGGCAATGATCTGCAGTGGCTGCTAACATTATAAAAAGAGAAATAACCAGCCATGGTGTGCTTCCTGATGCCTGTATTTAACCATTCAGGAAATATTTTTGTCAAAAAAGAAAAATCAAATCTGAATGTAATCAAGGCTTTAGACCTAACTAATAGTTTACAGGAAGAAACAGGGGAAGAGAGACATGTTAAAAGACACCATGGGGGTACAACCAGCAAAATTCAGAATATGAGAAGTGATTCAGGGAAGGAAACCATTTTTTTAAAAAATTGAAGAATAGTTGATTTACAATATTGTGTTAGTTTCTGGTGTACAGCATAGTGATTCAATTATACATGTACATATATATTCTTTTTCATATTCTTTTACATTGAAGGTTACTGGAAGATATTGAATGTAGTTCCCTGTACCATACAGTATGACCTTGTTGTTTATCTGTTTTATAGATAGTAATGTGCATCTGCAAATCCCAAATTCCTAGTTTCTCTCTCTCCCGTCTTTCCCCTTTGGTAACCATAAGTTTGTTTTCTATGTCTATGAATCTCTGTATTGTAAATAAATTCTTTTGTATCATTTTTTTAGATTCCACATATAAGTGATATCATATGATATTTGTCTTTCTCTATCTGACTTACTTCACTTAGTGTGATAATCTCTAGATCTATCCATGTTGCTGCAAAGTGACATTATTTTATTCTTTTTATGGTTGAGTAGTATTCCACTGTATGTATTTATATACCACATCTTCTTTATCCAGTCATTTGTTGATGGATATCTAGGTTGCTTCCATGTCTTGCCTATTGTAAATAGTGCTGCTATGAACATTGGGGTACATGTATCTTTTCAAATTAGAGTTTTCTCTGGATCTATGCCCAGGAATAGGATTGCTGGATCACATGGTAACTCTATTCTTGGCTTTTTAAGGAATCTCCATACTGTAGAAAACCTGTTTTTTTTTCAACAATAAATTGAGAGAGAGAGAGAGAGAGAGAGAGTGAAGAGAGTGCTATGGACTAAGATATAAGACATATCAGTTGCAATATATGGACCTCAATTTGAATGAACAATAAAAATACTATGAGACAAGTAAGTTTGATTCCTGGCTGGATATTTGATAATGTTAAGGAATTATTTAAAGTTTTTACATTTGTTAGTGGCTGTGCTTAAAAAAGAACTCTTATCTTTCAAAGATACAAACTGAAATGTTTATTGATGAGATGATATGACATCTGGAATTTGCCTTATGGAATCCAGTGTTGGTGGAGGGGAGTGGGTGAGTTACAGATGAAACAGGATTGACCCGAAGTTGGTAATTGTTCAGACTAGGTGATGAGTAAAAGATTCATAATGTTAGTCTCTATTTTTGTATGTGTTTGATATTTTCCATAAAAAATAGAGAAGAGGTATAACTTAGAGACAGGACTTTCTCTCACCTACAGGTTTGGTGAAACCATGGAATAAACTGGCCTTTTCCTCATGAACTAGAAAGCTTGCCTGCCATTTTGGAATTTTTGAGTACTCTGAAGAGGGCAGCTGCATCCCCTAGGAACCCTGCCACAGGCACTCTTGGAGGTGTTATGTGCATTTGGTGACTTCTAGCTCCAGTGTGTCTCCTCCAGGACATGGAGTGGGTCACTCATGATTCCAGACCCAAGGTCACTCTTGCAACTTGCTCCCAGAAGGCTGCATCAGCCGAGTGCTTTGATGCACTCAGCTGTGCCTTGTCTGTGAACTCAGAATGGAAGTGTGTTTAGCTCTGCTTCCGCTCCAGAAGTATTTCTGACTCCCCTCTGTGCCGTCTGTCAGTGGCTGATCAGGTGCTGAACAGGGGTCAGGTGGACCCCTCCCCAGGAGCCAGGCTAAGAACTCTATCTCATTTTGCTGAGTGAGGCTGTCAACTGGAATTGCTTTCCTGAAGGGAAATGTCTATTCCCCATTACCCTTGCCAGACCAGTCGTTCTCACCAGTGGTATTTTAATTGCATACCAAGCAGCTGTCTGCATATTTTTTGCCCAACGTGTCTAAATTTGTCCCCAAACAATTCCAGTGTATTTTCTCTTTCAGCAACGAAACAGAGTATTTTAAAGGAGGATGTGTTGTACAGACATATATCTGGGTGAGGTCTCTAACTGTCTGGAACTGATATAATGACTAACTTATTTTGACATCAAAAATTACATTTCTTGAAATGGTACCATTCCCTCTTTCACACATTTAGAGGCAATATTAAGATTACAAGAGATATAAATCATTGCTATGGTACAGTTGAGAAAATTTGTCAACTTTAGGCTATTTCTGTTTCAACTACATAGTCTAGAAATAAAACTGGGCATGTTGATCTCACTCCATTTTATTACCTGTTCCCATAGACAGCTGAGGGCATATTCCCACAGATGGGGTTTCTCAAAATGTCCTCTGGGCCTGGCTTGATTTTGGATTATCTCTGGGTTGGGGGCAGGGGAACAAGTTCAGACCCTTTCCACACTGACTTTGGTTAAATCTGTTGATGTTGGTGTATGGGAGGAAGAAGTTTTTCTCTACCTATCTATGTTCTTCTGGCTGGTATAAGTTGAATTAAGTTGACATGAGATAGATTAATAGGAGGAAATTGCACAAAAGTCTAATAACATATATACTTGGGAGAGACACAGGAAAACTTGAGTAATTCACCAAAATGGCCAAAGCTCTCACCTTAAATACCATCTTCAACTAAAGATGAGAGAGGATGTTGGGGGGAGTGGTTTGGGACCTCAAAGGGGAGGAAGGCAATTCACATGGAGGTGGAAAAGCAAAAGTTTGGTAAACAGAGGTTTGCTGGGTCAGGCAGAAACAATGGGACACAGAGAGGAATTGTAACAGACTTTGCTAGGTTCCACATTGTCTGTGCACCTAGTTCATACTAATATCTACAGTAATAGCTCCCTTTTTGGAATTGGTCCTCTACCGACATTCTTTTAGGCAGTTTGGGGGATGGTCAGTTTTTTCCTGAGTCTTTGGGCCTTGATTGTTTCCAGCTCAAAATAATCTGCAGGCTGAAGAGACATTTGTGGGGGCAAGTTTTGCTTTCCTGCATTGACCTGTGCCCCTCTCTCACTCTGTCACAGTTAGAGCTTTTTTTTTTTCACCCCCAGCAAGTGTGTCCAGAAAGCGTCAGTGTAGAATGGAAGACAATGGCCTAACCCAAGTGTGTGGGTGGTCACTTGTCAAGACCTTGTGTCTTGATTTGGAATAGAGCTGAGTCTGCTGAAGTGTCTGGAATTCCGTCCTCAGCCTGTGTTATTTCTGGATTTTCTGTCTTAGATGCATCATTTCAACTTGGAGAAGGAAGAAGTAGAAAGAAATCTTTTATTTTTAAACATCATGTTCTTGGGATGGGGAAACCGTATCATCGAAATGCTTCAAAGTGTGATTAAAAAAAAAAAAACAGTTTCATAGCCAAAGTAATTAAACTGCTAGAAATTAAAAAAACATTCATTTAGTTCACAAACATGGTGGAGGTTTTAACACTTTCCAACACTGGGCCAAATGTGGGGAGACCGGGGAAGACACGGTTTCCCTCCAAAGAATTCTCAGCATGAGAAACCTAACAATTGCACAACTGGACCTTTGATGTTTATGGATTTGGTGGGAGAGGTTTTGACTCTTTTCAAATTATCCTCAAGACCTAACATAGAGCCATCTAGAATTTTGCTGAGGGCCAGATCATGATTGGGAACGGGGCATTGAAACAGGGATTGAGTCCGGCAGGCTCCCCCATCACTTTCCTCCCTCCACAACGGTCCCTTGGGTATTCAGTTTTGTTGTTATCTACTCCAGTAGTGATTTTATAGAGAAAACTATAGACTTTGTGATACTGAGGGATTTTCTGGTCTGTGACGATTTCAGGAATGCTGAGCTGGTGGTGGACCAGGCAAGGGCACCATGGGAGCTGACAGAGGAGCACCGACCCTGCCTGGATGGGTCAGAGGAAGCCCCGTGGAAGACATAATGCCCACACTGAGCCCTGGAGAACTGGTAGGAATGGGCCCGGGAGCACATAGTTGGCAGTCACTGAACATCTGGAATGAATCTTGCATTCTGGGCAGAGGAAACAGCATCTTCAGAGAGCAGGAGGGTGGACAGCATGGCATATTTTGGGGGAAAGTAAACAGTTCAGTGATTCAACATTTGACAAATATTTGTTGAGTATCTACTACATGCCAGGCTCTGTTGTAGGGGCTCGGAATACGGTGCTGAACAAGGTTGATAAGCTCTTGGTTTTACAGAGCTTGGGGAGGACAGTAATTAAATAATCAATCAATGAACAAGACCGTTTCAGACAGATATAACTGCAAGAGAATGTATTGGAGTGATTAGGAGGCAGGCTAACAATTTAGTGTACTTCTTCTCCCAGGGCTTTTTTTTTAATTAAAAAGGATGATTATTTATTTATAGGAATGAATGTCTAATTATAATTTACAGGAAGTTTAATGATATGGCAGAGAAGTCTTCTTAAATCACCAAACAGGGGATTGGTCTTGCCCATGGGAATGGGTGGGGGCAGAGGTAGTATCTGATAAGGGAAAAAAGGAAGAAAATTAAGGTGATGGGGAAAGAGAGGGGAGGAATAGAGTGTTAGAAAGAAGTGAGTGCCTATTGTGGATGGATTAGTAATCCCAGCTGCTGGCGTTTTTCCGAGTTGCTTGTCAGGCACTATGCTAAATGCTTTTTGATATATTAATTCATTTTATCTTCACCACAACCCTTTGAGATCATTTCCAGCATCACCCTCATTTTATACTTAGGGAAACTGGGGCAGAGAGGGGTTTGCTGACTTGTCCAGGGCTTCAAGCCAGAGGTGAGATGCAAACCCAGCCAGGCTGTCCCCACAGTCCGAACTCCTCGCTGTGAGCTTTGCTGCTCCCACCAATGGTCTTGGATGGCGCAGTGGCTTCCTTGCTTTGAGTTCACTTACTGTGTACACAGGGCTGGAAGACTTTATCTTTGGACTTCTGGAGCCAGCTCAGACTTGTGCTTTCAGAAACACAGTGTTAGCCTTTGTAGTGTCATAACTTTGGACTCTACCATCTCCTGCCTCCCAGGTAGACTTTGAGGATGGAAGGAGAAAGGTAAAACCCAATACAGGGTGTTAGCAGAATCTCTGTTTTGCAGCCCCAGAGATAAGCTCCCAGTGGGTCCCTGACTTACTTCTCAGCCCATCCCTGGACCACTAGGATGGCCTGTGAAAACCCTGGTGCTTTAGAATGGAATTGAAGCCTGGGAATGAAATACAAGGGATTCCTTCAGTGATGTCATGATGAGGAGAATCTGCATACAAATTCTAGAATTCTGATGCCCTTCAGGGAAGGTGATTGCACAACATTCTTTTTGGTTCACTCCCATGTCTAGCCACCCTATGAGTAGCACATTCTTTTCCTCTCTGAGTCTTATACTTACTGTGACTTCATTGCAGATAAAAAAAAATTGCAGAATTTTCAATTATTTATGCTTCATACTCACCTTCATTTTAACACAGAACTTTTTCCAGACTCTATGAGAATTTCATACTGTCATCTCAAGCCCGAGCACAGTGTTTTGGGGAGGATTAGGTGATGGACATAACTTTTCTTTGACTGTCTTGCTCAATTTACAAAATATTTCTGGAATTGTAATTTGATGTTTGTATGTTATTTACTGCAAAATTGCTTCTCTGTGTGGAAATGAACATTGATTTGGATGATGACACAACAAGCACCATAATAACAATATTGATATAATGCTGCACTGGGCACAGGGCTTGGTTTGGGCAGCAGTTTTTTTTTTTAATTGAAGTACTGTCAGTTACATTGTATCAATTTCTGGTATACAGCACAATGTCCCAGTCATGCATATACATACATATATTCATGTTCATATTCCTTTTCATTAAAGGTTATTACAAGATATTGAATATAGTTCCCTGTCCTATACAGAAGAAATTTGTTTTTTATCTATTTTTATATATAGTGATTAACATTTGCAAATCTCAAACTCCCAAATGTATCCCTTCCCACCCTGTTTCTCCAGAAATCATAAGATTGTTTACTATGTCTGCCAGTCTGTTTCTGTTTTGTAGATGAGTTCATTAGTGTCCTCATTTTTCTTTTCTTTTTTAGATTCCACATGTGAGTGATATAATATGGTACTTTTATTTTTTTCTCTTTCTGGCTTACTTCACTTAGAATGATGATCTCCAGATCCACCCATGTTGCTACAAATGGCATTATTTTATTCTTTTTTATGGCTGAGTAGTACTCCATTGTATAAATATACCACAACTTCTTTATCCAGCCATCTGTCAATGGACCTTTAGGTTGCTTGCATGTCTTGGCTATTGTAAATAGTGCTGCTATGAACATTGTGTGTGTATCTTTTTGAATTGGATTTCCCTCCAGATATATGTTGGGCAGCAGTTTTAAAAGTCAGGGACTCTATTGAATCTAAAAAGAAAGAAAATATATGTATGTATATGTATAACTGAATCACTTTGTTGTACATCTGAAAGTAACATTGTAAATCAACTATACTTCAGCAAAAAATAAAATTAAAATAAGGTCACGGACTATAAACTCTCAGAAACAAAATGTAGGATGGTGGTTCCTAGGGACTGAGAGGAGAGGGGAAAAAGGGAGTTGTTAATACTACAGAGTCTCAGTTTTGCACAGTGAAAAAAGTTCTAGGGAGCTGTTGCCCAACCAGGTAAATATAGTTAAATTACTGTACTGTAGACTTCAACGTGGTTACAATGGTAAATTTTTATGCTACGTGTGTGTGTTTTACCATAGTTAAAAGTCAGAGATGCTAGTGAACTTCTATGTTTTGTATCTCAGTATGAATGTTATTTTTACAAAATGTGTACACTAAATTGTCATGTTTATCTTGAGGTCTCCTTGAGCTTGAACTCCCAGACACATCTGACTCTCTACCCAGAACTCTCTCCAGCTCTCTTCTCCTCCACCTCTCTTTCTGGGAAGTCCTTAGAATTGTCCCTTTTGAGTGCATTTTAATGGTGGGGAAGTTGTTACACAGGGTTCCTACAGTGAAGAGTGCTTGGCTGGATTTGTTTCTCTTCAAGTGACCTATGATGAAAAAGAATATGAAAACAAATACATGTGTGTATATGTATGACTGAAGCATGGTGCTGTACACCAGAAATTGATACCACATTATAAACTGACTATACTTCAATTAAAAAAAAAGAAAAAAATTATATAAAAAAAAGAACCTTTCTTTCATGATGGGTCTGGAAAACTTTAGCATTTATCTCCAATATGGGAAGGATTATCCTGCAGTGGTCTTCCTCAAAGCTTGTCCTCAAAGGCAGAGAGTTGGCAAAGGCTGACATGTGGTTTCTGAGCGAAGAGCACTGGAGTGGTGGCTGCTTCTGTTCATAGCATGTGTCTGAAGGAGGTCCTCCATGTTTCTTTTTCAACACTTTGTTGGGTCCCCCGTGTTGACATGGTGATTTGGAGGAGGGCTGAGCTGCTCTGTGAACATCAGAGCATCAGCAGCCAGTGGGGGCCGGCGCTACTTTGAGGTGGGCCAAATTGAATGCTGTGAGCAGGAGCAGATGTTGGCTTCCTTCCCCGCAATCTCCACCTCACCCCTTCCCCTAAACTCTCTATTTGTTGCCAGTAGTATTTCTCCATTGTGCATGTGGATACAGAATTCATGTGCTTCTGCACGTGAAAGTTTTAGAAAGGGAAATCAGAACATTCTTCTGAACACTTAGAAAGTCAAGATCACTGCCTGCCAAAAAAAGAAAAAGAAAACAGAGATTCCACAAAGGGACAAATGCCCATAGCAAAGGTGATCTCCGCTGAGCTGCTCCTCCTGGTGAGGTGTCGCTGTCCCCACCGTGTCTCCTCATGGTGTGGTCCTCGTGGTGGATTCTTGCTTTCTGGTCATGTCAGGGCAGAAGAGAGAGGCAGTGCTTGGTGGGCATGTGGCTTTTTGCTGTTGAAGGGGTGGGGAGTGGTGGGATGGATTCTCCAGCTGAAAACAATAAAATCCACCTCAGAAGAATTCTTCACAAAGTCAGATGATGGCTTGACAGTCCCCAAATGCTCACACAATTCCTGCAGCTGTGCAGTCCTTTAAAAAAAAAAAAAAGCTTCATGGAAAAAAAGTAGACAATGGTTCTGAATTCTTCTTTTCACTGCTACCCTTTGTCTGCCTCCAGGCACATGATCTTAAGAACTCACTTC
The DNA here is from genome assembly GCF_048773025.1 of Camelus bactrianus. Lineage (NCBI taxonomy): Eukaryota > Metazoa > Chordata > Mammalia > Artiodactyla > Camelidae > Camelus > Camelus bactrianus. The sequence continues at coordinate 62,381,212 of NC_133546.1, forward strand.
TCCTTGCTGTTAATTCATTAATCATTTCAAAGACTCCTGTTCAGACGTCTCTGAAGTTGGCCACAGCATCTCTTCATTCCTGGCGGAAGTGTGGTCAGTTTTGCCCTCGCTGATTGTATCTGGGTGGAGAACAGGGTCCCTGTTGAGTGTGTTCGGGTGCCAGTGTCAGCCTCTGGAGTTTTCCAGTTTGATATGCAGCTAAGAAAACACCCAGGTTTTCTACTTGATTGGGTTTAGCATCTTTTAAATTAGTGCTGCTGCACACCTGGGAACTTGTCGAGGGATGGGTGCTGAGCTACTACCTTAAACATGATTTTCCCCATTTTATCAGGGTTGCAGTAAGACGTGGTTTCACTTCTTAGAAACTTGTACATGAAGGTTCACATTAATCAAAAGGTAGAAACAACTCCAGTGTCCATCAATGGCTGAATGGATAAACAAGACAATATATACGTAAAATGGAATATTTTTCAGTCATGAAAAGGAATGATGTCCTGAGACACGGTATAATTTGGATGAACCTCAAAAATATTATGCTAAGTGAAAGAAGCCAGACACAAAAAGACACATATTGTATGATTCTTTTTATATGATAAATCCAGAATAGGCAAGTCGATAAAAGTCATAAAGCAGATGGGAGGAGGGGAGACTAGTATGGATGTTCTGGGGCGAGGAAAACATTTTGAAACTAGAAAGCGATGGTGGTTGCATAACATTGTGAATGCACTAAACACCACTTAACTGTACACCTTAAATGGTGAATTGGATGTTATGTGAATTTCACCGAATTAAAAAAATTTAAAAAGGAGTGTATAATTTGCTTCATTTTTAGAGATGTCATAGTTCTGTTTAGATGTTTGCCTCTCTTTTTAGGCCATCCTAGAGAGGCTCTTTCCTCACATTCCATCCAAACGATCCGTATTAAGTCCTTGGACTTGGCACAGTTGTCCTTTAACGCATCTCCTTACCTTTTCCCCCGGAAATTTGTACATTCATTGTATCTCCCAATTTGCCTCATTCTCCTAGTGGCAAACTCATCCTTTTTAAGAGTCGTACATCTGTGTTCAGAACTATGCCTGATTGCAAGGGAGATGAACTCTGGAAAATTGGTAGACTTTGGAACTGGCAACTTGAGATGAATAACCTGTTAGCTTTTCAAAGCCTTGTGGGTCAGAGTGCAACAAGTACATTTTAAAAAAACTGAACACCGCCTCTGCTTCTGTTCTTTTGTTCAGTTTCCTTGGCTGGTTGCCTCGGTGGAATGTTTTAATAAAGGAAGGAGTTTTCCTCAAGCCTAGTTCCCTGTTGGAACCTCAGAGTAATGGGAGATGCTGAAGTGAGCCTATTTGTAAAAGTGAAACCCTACAAATCCCGCTGTCATTGGGCAGTTGTAATTTATATTCTGGGATGAGAGTGCCTCACTAAGAGGAGAGCACAACTGGGAGGAGGCTGCAGAGGAGGATGGAGAGTCTTCAGAGAAGGCAAGTAGAGGAGTCAGTGAGAGCCCAACAGAAGCAGAGGAAGAGGAACAAGAGAGGGCTTCTAGAGTACTGGGGACCTTGCCCGCGTTGTGAGGCAAGACTTATAATAGGATCACCACTCCCCGCCCCCTTTATGATACTACAGGAACTTCTGGGTAGAATTATATCTCAGTTTGTTGATCTTCTTTCACATCCCTTAGCCACAGGAGAGCGAGCAGTTTTCCTTCTAAAACCAAGGGCAACCTAATGTTGAATAACTTAGTATTGAACACTTGGGGGCCAGGTTGACTAACCAAGTTTAAGCTGAGGCATTACGGGTTCAATTCCATATACTGAGGATGAAAGTCAGTCTTCTTGCTCATCGAGAAAGATTCCGTGGCTGCTTGAAAATGAAACTCTTTGGACTTCAGATGACTTAGTCGATATTCAGATGAGCTAAGTGAAATTTAATCAGAAACACACACGTTGAAATTTATCTTGAAACATGTGGGTTTAAAAAAAATGACAGATTAGTTAGCATAAAAGTTTCAGCAAAGTGCTTCTTTTGTGTTGAGTTTGTAGACATAGAAATTCTTAGATGAGAATTCAGATTATCTAGGAAATTCTGAAGGCCAGACCAGATCATTCATTGTTTGTATTTATTCTTGGCGTTTCAACAGAGGGGTCCTTTCATAAGATTTCAGGATGAAATCAAGAGGGACAGTTCTTGAAAGAATAAGATTTTCAGGTAAACATTATTGTTCTTGGAGTAAAATATAAAATTTAGGCAACAGAAGATCAATTTGACCTGTTCTTGTATGAGAGTTTCATCATTTTCCCCAACTACATTCTCAGAGTGTCAAAAGGAGAAGTCATGACAGCTGATTGGGTCAGATGTGGGCACGTGACTCAAGATGGACCAATCAGATTTTATCACCTGGAGGAATGAGGACCTGGGTCGTGGAGACTGTCAGTTCACTCTGAGGATCTGGGGAGTCATGTTGAGTTGGAGGATGAGGTTGTCACTGGTTAGTGGATGATAAAATTGAGAAGCTGGCTTGAGGATAGAAGAGAATCAAATCTATGTGCAGAGAGACACAGCAATAAGAGAATGCTTGGTCCCAAAGAGAGAGGAAAAAAGTGTCTGGTAGCTTTCAAGTTTCCCTAACACCCAGCTCTGTGCCTCTGTTTGGCTTCCTTCAGATCCCCTTGTGCTCTCACAATAGACTCTTTTCATTCATGTTTCTTAGGTGAGTTTTCTCCCAACCCCCAACTGATCCCCAAATAATTCTACCCCTGCCTGTTCCCCAGAGCCAGCCCCTCTGGGATAAACAGTGATTTCTTCCATTTAAAAAAGTTTTTCAGGGATGGGGATTCCAACTCTCATAAAAGCCTACTGCAATATTTAGAAACCTTCAATTAGAGTCTTCCTTATCCCACACCAAACTTTTATAGAAATGAGAGCTCATCTCTCTTGTTGTTTTTCCTTTTTGTTCAGTGGGATAGGAAAGTTTCATTTCTTACTCAAAGTAGGCTGCAGATCTTTCATTAGTATTTCCCAAATTGCTTCATCATGAGAATCCCCCAGGAGGTGCATGTTAAAAATTCAGATTCCCTGTGTCTTTCACTGGATCTAATCCAGGAGGTCTAGGGTGGAGCTAGGAATCTGCATTTTTAACAAGCATCCCTAGTGAGTCCTATAATCAGGGAAGGTGAGAAACATTGTATTTAAAGATAGTTAATAAATGACCTCTTGTGATTTACTGTCTCCAAAAAATTTCCTCATGTCTAATTGCCTCCCCACTTATGTCTACAAGTTCAAACTCTTTATTCTCTTCAAGACTTAGAACAAATGCCAGTGTCTTTGTGATCTCACAGCTCCCAAAAGTTTCCTTGTGCCCTTTTCTAATTCCTCCCTCCTGCTGCCCTTTCCTACCCCTCTCATGCCTTGTGGCTCCTATCCCCCAACCCCCAGGCGGCCACTGTCTCTGTCATTTTTAGGTTAGCTTGCATTTCCTAGAATTTGGACAAATGGAATTATTTGATATGTATTCCCCTCCTTTGGCTCCTTTCACTCAGTATTATTATTTTGCAGTTCATTCATGTTGTGATGTGTATTAATAATTCATTCCTTTTTATATTTCTGATTAGTATTTTATTGTATGGATATGGCACAATTTATTTATCCACTCACCTGGCAGTGGACAGTTGAGCTGCTTGCAGTTTTCTGGCTATTGCAAATAAAGCCGCTGTAAACGTTCATGTGCAAATCTCTGTATGGACCTTTGCTTTCATTTTTCTTGGATGTATAGTTAGGGGCAGAGATAGCTGGATCACATAGTAAATGTATGTTTAATTTTTAAAGAAATGGCCAAAGTATTTTCTAAAGTGGTAGAGCATTCTGTGTTCCCATCAGCAGTGGTTGAGAGTTCCATTTCACCCACATCCTCGCCAGCACCTCCTATGGTCAATCTTTTAAATTTTAGACAACCTACTGGGTGTATAGTGGCATCTCATTGTGGTTTTAATTTGTATTTCCTTAATGATTAATGATGCTAAACATCTTTTCATGTTCTTATTTGCCACCTGTATGTCTTTAGTTAAGTATCTGTTCATATTTTTTGTCCATTAAAAAATTGGGTTCTTTTCTTATTACTGAGGGGTTTTTGAGAGTTCTTTATAAACTCTAAATACAAGTTCTTTATAGATGTATGATTTTTCAAGTGTTTTCTCTCAATCTATGTCTTGTTTTTTCATTCTCTAAACATTGTCTTTTGAAGAACAGACATTTTTAAAATTTTGGTGAAGTCTATTCAACTTAATTTTTAAAATTAAAAAAAATCACAAATTGGGTCTTTGGTGTTATATGTAAGAAATCTTCGCCTAATCCAATTTGTGTTTGTTTTTAATCCACAAGCATTCCTAAAAAAAACATGACTTAGTTTTACCCTGGTACATTGAGATTACCAAATTCTGTTCCCATTTTTTACAGGTTCCAATTATGACCAGCTTGTTGATGAACATTCCAGTGACGTTGTGCTGCACCCTGTCAGTTTAGTTGCTGAGAAAGCCATTTGTGAATCCCAACCTCCTCCCTCAGTGACATCCCCTAGACTGATGCTGAGTATAACCATATTTGGGGCTTAGCCCTCTAGTTGATTGTGTGCTCACACATGAGAAATAAGATCTAGACCATAGATTCTTTCTTTATTGATAAGAATGTCAGATTTGGAGAAAATGAATTCCCCGGACTATTGATTTTTTCCATTTTAACAGAATTCGTTTATTGAAGGAAAAAACTAAATTGACCTGGCAGAGTGTAATCCTCCCTCTGAGCTCCCCACACGTCTACACACACTTGTACTAGTTGTCTGTCTTTAAGGCCACCTAACCTAGAGACTCATCTCCACTGAGCACAAATAATCAGCGGTGTGAATGAGCACATGTTTGGACGTACGGCGGCTGGTAAATATCTTGTGACCCTCTTCTAGATGCTAGTGAAACTGATCTCAGTGTTTTTGTAGCATTTTTATCTTTTATTTTTAATTGAAGGAAGCACATCACTATTTTTTCTTTTTTCACCTCACCACTCACTCTTCAGGGTCCTCTGCTCTTCTCTTAACTTCTTCTCACGCGGTTTGCAGAGAGCTCACATCCCTTCACGAGGACTTCTCCTCCCCACTAGCCTTTTATTTTTCAGGTTGTCACAACCCCCTTATTCATGGCTCATACCCACTCTTCCTTGGTATCTCGTTCCACGTCTTAGAACACTAAGTTTACTCATACTATATTCAACCACAGTTCAACATGCTTCCCTTTTTTATTTCCTGCCTGGCTGTTTTCCATCAGATTTCCAATTCTTATCTCTCCCTTCTTTGACGTATTTGTTCTGATAGAGACTCAACCTAAATGACCGTTGTAGAACCATCAGTCATGATTCTTCTGTGCAGCTGTCCACCATCTTGCTACAAAGAGGCTTGTTGCCTTGACATGCCAGTTTGTCAACATGAAGTTGTATTTTGTGTGAGCTTTCTCTGTGGCCTCTTTAGAAGAATTGGAGATTGAAAGCGTATTTCTGCATTCAACTTCAGTTTGATCCTGACAGTCCTGGGGTGTCACCTCTTCATCTCTAGTGGGCTCTTAGATGGAAATGTCTGTAGCTGAGTCATGAATATTCATGTGTTTATTCACTGATAAATAAATCTAGGGCTTGACGACTGTCAAGCCAGCTCCACCTTCTTCTGCCTGGGTTACTGTTCTGTTGTTACACTGGCTCTGGAGAGGGGGCTTTGGATTGGCATGAAGTAACATGCAGATGTGGTCGTGGGTTCCTTACCGTCTCCAGTGGAAATTTGTCCACATCAGAGAACCTCTGCATGAGGTGGCATGATTGGTTTTATGTGTTCCAGGGAGGCCTCGTATTTGAAAAGCTGGGAATGTTTTGGATTAAAATGCAAGCCTGTTGGCAGAATGATGTGGGGAAGCTTGCATAATGTATAATGCCTGTCAGCACCCTGCCCTGATCGAGCTGGTGCTTATGAGTCCTTCAGTTTAATGAGTCCAATATACACCTATGAGTTTTTATAAGCTAACACCAAAGCAAGGTAGAAAGGGCTGAAACACATATGTTTTTTGACCAACTGTGATATTTGCAGGAACTCACCCATGAGACTTTAAAATGTCTATAAAATTTTCTGTTGGAAGCAGTTTCTGGAAGTGGAAGTGTGCTTGGGGGTCTAAATTTACACAGCCTTGTGAACGTGCATCCCCACCATCATCTGAAGATCTGCCTTAGAGCAAATCCTTCTTCCCCATTCTTCTGTAGTCTTGCATTCATTTATTTTGTCCAGAGACTAAGGCCTTTTGCTTAATCTAATGCCCGTTGATCCATACATTTATTCAAATAAAAAAAGTCCTGGAATTACCAAAAGGGTTAGCAGATAGTAGAGTTGGGGAGGAGAGTGGTGCTTGTAATGGAATTATCTGATTGACTAAGGCCTGACAATGAATGCACTTTTCTTTCCTTCCTTATTGATGAAAATCTCATTTGAATATTCTCCTAACCTTAGTAAGTTCTATACAGAAAACATAAGAGCCTTTCTCTAATGATTGAAAATATTCCTGTGCCTGAGGTTCACATTTCTGAACGTTGACTCTCATTAGGAACAGTCCTTAGTGTACAGTAGGTGCTTGGTGAATATTTGATGAAAAAAATGAATGAATTGCGCAGGACTGCCGTTACTGAAGCTGTGCGAGAAGGACTTAAGTCTGCACTGACACCAGGTCAAGCGTTGCCTATTTTCCTATAAAAGATCATCTTCTACTCTTTTTTTTTTTTTATCCCCTAAATGTGGAACGCAGAAAAGATCAGTTAAACTGTGTTAAGTTGAGATGGGTTTTGATTAACTAACAAATGATATTTTTCTCCTTTTGTCCTTTGTAGAGGAAATATTCAAAAAGACTGACAGCATTAGTAAGAAACAGGTTTGCTCAGATGTAGCTTGAGACACTGTAAAGCTGTCTGGAGCATTCAAGAATGCCGTGGGTTTTGTGTGTGCCAAAACCCTGCAGCTTATACCATCCCAGCTCCGAGATCAGAGAGTTCAACGATCCACGGAGTCAAAAGGGGCACAGCTCAGGCCAAAAAGACTGACAGGATACACAGTATGTATTGTATGTCGCCCTCTTTTAAGAGATGCTCTTTCAAAGAAGACATGAAATGAGAATCTCCTAGCCAAGCTCTCTGCTGTCATCATTACGGCATAATTGGCACAGTGGTTTCCCTGACATCTGTACCAAAGATGTGGCTGATTGCTGAATGCATGATACTGGCGATGGCCGTCAGCTGTTCTGGGTTAGCGTGGCTGATGTAATCACCAGCGTTTCATTCATAACAAGCGCTCATCTTAGTTGGCCCCTTACACCACTTGAATGTGGATTTGTGCCGTACAAGTCAAAGTTCGAGCATGTCCGCAGCGTGAAGTAGTCCAGAAAGTTCTGGTAGGTATTTTATTTGCCAACAATGTTTCTTTCAGTTCTGTCCAATAAAAATAGTTTGAGTGGATGGATGGTGTGGAGAGACAAGGCTCCTCTACCTAGAGGTCTCTCTGATCTTTCATCTTTCCCCCTGAGAGCTCTACTACACTTTTCATCAAAAGCACCAGAAACATGCTTCTTCAGAGTTGATGCTCTTGCCCGTTTCTCGGCGATTGATGATGAGTGCTTTCCCTGTGTAGCCATGTGGATGGTGTAACTGATCTTCCTTGTTCAGCAGTTAATAAGCACTTTTCTTTGCCTGGCAGGCTGACTACTTCTCTTTTAAGACTTGGCTCAGGCATGCTCTCTGTAAAGGTCATTTCTTGACACCTCCCGCCCACAACACCCTGGCTTCTGCTCTCGTAGCATCATGTGTTTATGTCTGTCGCATCACTCACAACACTGTATTGAAATTTTGTGGTACACATCTGTCATCCTCTCCAGAGTGTAAGCTTTTCACGGTCACTGGCCGCCTGAGATTTCAGCTCCACTTTTTCTGATTTCAGTCCCCCCACAAACTCTTCACCCTGTGAAGCTAGGGGTGCCTGACTTCTAGAAATCTGTAAGGCTCATACATTTAAACATGTCCACAGTGTGTACATGATTGCACACGATCAAATCCTTCTCTTAAAGAGACAGGCCAGTTTGCTGTAGCAAACCGTGTACTAGAGACTAAAATCATTTAAGAGTTGATCATTCATTGTCTGCAGTTTCATACTGTGAACATGATCTTTGGGTAGAGGTGGGTGGGCTGGGAATGTTTGGGGTCCGTGCTTTCTTTTCCTTTGTTTTTCATGGTTTTGTAAGATGGGAATCTTAAATGGTTTTTAAAATTTTTATTAAATTTTTAAGTTTGAAGTATAGTCAGTTTACAGTGTTGTGTCAGTTTCTAGTGTATGGCATAAGGTTTCAGTCGTACATATATACACACATACTCGTTTTCATACTCTTTTACATTATAGGTTACTACAAGATACTGAAAATAGTTCCCTGTGCTGTACAGTATAAACTTGTTGTATATCCAGTTTTGTGAGGATTCTCCTTGTGTTTCTGATGTAAGAGTTATTCTGCCGAAGTTCAGCAGTACTCTGTGAGGCTTGTTTCATACGTAGATGTAGTTGTGCTGTGTTCGTGGGAGAGAGTGAGCACTGCACCCTTCTGCTTCCTTACGTGGTCTTAAGAGTAGAAAGAATACCACTTTTGCTCCAGAATTGAGGTTTGGAATGGGGGAGGGCTCCCCCTTCTAGCTGCATGAATGGTGTGTGAGGAGTCTACGCCACTGAGTGGCCTCAGAGAGTTTACCCCAAATGCTTAATTCCTCTCCTGAGCAGAGGACAGCAAAGCTATGGAACTCCTCCTATGGAGGAGTCTACGCCACTGAGTGGCCTCAGAGAGTTTACCCCAAATGCTTAATTCCTCTCCTGAGCAGAGGACAGCAAAGCTATGGAAAGCACGTGAAAGATGATCTTAACTTATAGGTGACAGATAGATTGAGTAGGTAATTGCATCTTTCCAAACCTGTAGTGCTCAAGAGTTGGTTAACAAACCAACCATTAGCTCTTTTCCCAGGTAAGTGTTTTGCAGTAACGAAAGGTGAAGATACTTAACTATTTTACCAAGAGATGTTAAGTGCAGATGTGTTCATCACATTCTCAGGGGTACAAAAAAAGTAACTGTCTTTAGTTTTTTTTCAAAAATTCTTATTTTTTATTGAAGTGTAGATTTACAGTGTTAGTTTCAGGTGTCCAGCAAAGCGATTCAGTTATACATATACATATATTTTCAGATTCTTTTGTTTTCAGTTTTCTGTAACTCAAATTTATCTCCATCTCTTCATTCATGCCATTGCAGAAAATGAAATCTTAGAAAATGCTACTCAAACAACGCAAAAGATACACAGCCATAGATACACATACACACATCGGGGAGGGTATGGCTCAGTGGTAGAGGGCGTGCTTTGCATGCAAGAGGTCCTGGGTTCAATCCCCAGCACCTCCATTAAAAAAATAAACATAACATTAATTTTACATATTTTTCATTTTGCTCTTTTGAGATGAGGGTATCCTTTTTTGGGGGTGAGGTTAGTGCTTTATCACTAATGAAATTTAGGATAAAAACTGTTCGTAATGTTGCTTGAGTGTCTGGCAGTCACCCTAGGCCCTGTCTGGAACGCTGGGGTGCCTGGAGGCTCTGGGGCCGGGCTGCCTGATTCCACATCCCAGCTTTTCTCTTAATGAGCTTCTCCAGGAGCCTGTGTGCCTCGGCATCCTTGTTTGTGAGATGGCAACAACAACCTCACCACAGAGGGTTGCTGTGGGGAGAAAATGAGTTAATGTAGGTGGAGAGTCGGGCCAGGGACTAAAACTTTAACCATTAAAACTTGCTTTCTATCCATCCCAATACACGTTTTTTTTTCTCATAAAGATGATGTCCAGGCAACATCACAGTGGTTAGACTGACGGACTTCTTGCCAACAGAGGATGGGTGAAAGGACTTGTTTCAGAACATTCCTGTCAATAGATGCTGTCAGATTACATCAGTGGGCAGTTATTGGCCATTTACCCCACGTGAAAGGCTGTCTAGGGTGGACAGCAGGGAAATGAAGCGGTGGAAAACATGGTCTGCCTCCAAGGAACTTAGAAACATGGCAATAAAATGGGCACATAAAAGCAGCTTTCAGCACAAGACAGTGTATGTGAAGGGCCCATTGAAACCATTGCTCTTCAGTGGGAGTTTAGCTTGTGCCAACATGGGCTTTGTGTGCGGTGCTCTGTGTCACGTGTCTTTTGTTAGGAAGCTATCCTCCCCCTTCAGGAAGCTTTTCCTGCCAGTCTCCTCTGGGTGCACTGGGCGGAGAATGGGAAGGGCATTTCACGTAGGAGGAGCAGCGCAAGCAAAGCTCGGAAGAGCAAGGAGAGCCCACGTGGATTGCGTTCTGTGAAAATGTGAGTGTATCATGGGAAATGATGGGGATGTTGCTGAGACAGGGCAGGTGATGGCCAGCCGTCAGAAACTTGAAGGCGAGAGGTTGATACAATCAGGCCTTACACATCAGGAAACAGTCAAGTGGCAGTGTGGACGGTGGTGTTCCTGGGGCAGGTCTGGAGACGGGGAACCCATTAGGTGGCTGTTTTAATTGTCCAGGTGATGGCTGTTGCTGGCTTGCACTAGTATGGTAGTCAGAGGCTTAGAGAGGAGGGGATAGACTCATGAGCTATTTGGGAAGAAACGTCTGCTGAAATTAGTGACTGGAGGTCAAGGGTGTTGTGAATGATTTGGACTCATGGGAAGGTGTCCTTACCTGACAGGGGGAACGTAGGAGAAGGAGCAGGACTCAGCTGAGAATTGAGTGTCAGGAGCTGGTGAGACATCCAGGTGGAGGTGTCTTGTTGAGGTTGGAAGTGAGTTGGGAGCTTGACAGAGCAGTCTGGATTGAGAGAGAGAATTTGGAGTTCCTGCCATAAGTGAATGAACTGGAGCAGGGAACACGGTGGGGCGGGAGCATGGTGGACAGATGGGCCCTGGGGAACACTCATGTTTAAAGGTGGGAAGAGGAAGAGGAGACACAAAGGAACCTGAGAAAAAATAGAAATGGAGTCAGGGAGCAGAGTGCAGGGAGTGGGAAGTTAAGGGGAGGAAACCAGTGTGGATTACATTTAAAAAGCTTGGCCTGTAAGGTCTGGGGAGAGAAACCATAATGAGATGGGAATAGGCAGATAGTGGGTAAGCAAAGGGAGTTTTGAGCATGAAGGTCCTGCTGGGATGATCCAGGCCTGGGGTTGCGACTGCATGAACCAGAGTGATGACAGGGAATAGGAGAGAAGAAAAGAGCAGCAGGGACGTTAGGAAAACGGGCTCTCCAGGGCTAGGAGACTGAACAAAAGACGATGCTGTTGTCAGGAAGAGGTCATCTCTAGTCGGGCCGTTTCCAGGGGTAAGTACTTGTAGGCTGACCACGGTACGGAGATTACAAAACAGAGGAGGACATGATGATGTTACTATTTAAAATCAGATTATATTTGTCTATACTACTGAACGTGTCAGAATGATGTGTTTTCAGATACACACCTTTTATTTGAATGTGCTGAGGCTGTGCCTTAAAGTGACAAAACACAAGATGACACCAGTTTGCATCTCTTGATTGGAGGGCAGGCAGCATGACGGAATGTTTGAACTCCCAGACTCTATTTGTTTTCACTTGTTTAAAAATGGGGGCAACAGAATGCCTTCTTGAAAAGATGTTTTTCATTAAAGTATAGTTGTTGTACAATATTATATGTTACAGGTGTACAGTATAATGATTCACAATTTTTAAAGCGTATACTCCATTTTTAGTCATTATAAAATACTGGCTGTGTTCGCTATGCTGTATGATATATCTTCTTAGCTTATTTTATACATAGTAGTGTGCTCCTCTTATTCCCCTGCCCCCTGCTTCTCTCTCCCCACTGGTAACCACTAGTTTGTTCTATCTATGAGTCTCCTTCATTTTGGTCATATTTACTAGTTTGTTGTATTTTTTAGATTCCACATATAAGTGATATTGTACAGTATGTGTCTTTCTCTGACTTACTTCTCTTAGCATAATAATGCTCTCCAATTCCTTCATGTTTCTGCAAATGGCAAAATTTCATCCTTTTTATGGCTGAGTAGTATTCTGTTGTATAAATATACCACATCTTCTTTATCCAATCATCTATTGGTGGACATGTAGGTTTCTTCCATGTGTTGGCAATTGTAAATAATGCTGCTGTGAACATTGGGGTGCATGTCTCTTTTCAAATTACTGTTTTTGTTTTTTTGGGGGGATATATACCCAGGAGTGGAATTGCTGGGTCATATGGTAGTGCTAGTTTTAGTTTTTTGAGAAACTTCCATACTGTTGAGAAGGTTGTTTTGGTGATTAAATGAGATCAGCATACACATAAGCATAGTGGCTGACACATAATAAGCACAGAAAAGAAGATTAGTTGTTATTTTTATTCGCATTTTGGCAGTTACTCTTACACATGATTTTTATGCAAATTGCAATTTATTGAACAAGGCTTCAGTAACTTAAATTTTATAATAATTGTAAGTAAGCTTATATTTACTTCTGAGCTGTTAGTAAGAAAGAGATATTATTAGCAGAATAAAATTTACAGAAATCATTAAAAGGAAATATGGACCCACTTAAGAAAGCTGCCTTTTTTTTTTTTTACCATTTTAGGAAGTCTCTTTACATACCCACGATTGAATTCCATGTAAACTAAAGCTCACAGGCAGATAATTAGGGTGCGTTTAAATCTGTTGTTGAGTAGAGAATGTCTGCTGAACAACATTTAACGCAACGCAGCCACAGGGCACTTAGCCTTAAAATTGTATTTGTTTATGTATAATCTGTATCAGAAAAATTGTACTGAATTTGAAAATACTTCCTTCCAATAGGTCAGAATTACCGAGGGGTTTAGATAATTTAAAATTTGTTTTTGCGTTTCTGTGATTACATTGCTGAGACTCGGAGGGGCTTCATGTTATGTTCCTTCTGGGATGCTCTGGGACCGCATTCTGCATGTGGTAGGTATTTGATAAACATTACTAGTGTGCGTGCAGGAATCAAATAAAATTTTTTATAATAATTTCTGAAATTGGTTCATTATTTCATGCAGTGATTGGGACATTTTAGTATTTGTTTTAGTCATCTAGCGTCAGGATGGGAAGATACCTCAGTTTAGTTAATAGTTTCATTTTCTCCTGGGATGTGTATCTACAGATCATTTCCCTTTCTGTCCAAAAGAATAGACTAATTCAGTATGGGTAGAGTTTCTGGAAATCTGATGCTCAGCATCGGACTGTGGTTATTATATTTATGAGGGACGTGAGTCAAGTTTCTCTTCTCATGGAGGATTTGGGTTTCATATCAAGGACTATTCATTTATCAAGCTCATTTCCTCCACAAAACTCTGTGAGATATGATATGTTTTAAGTTCAATCTGAAACACACTAAGATTTGTAACCGTCTTGAAATAAAATTGATTCCTAAAAAGGTTTTTCCATTCACTGTGGATTTCCCTTTTCACAACTGTGATGTTGACTTTCACTACAGAGTGAAAAAGAGAGCCAAGTTTGGGCTTCCTGTGCGAGGATGCCTATCAGGAGCCCGCTTGTAAATAAGAAAACGCCAGACCCCTCACTGTCCAGAGTGAATTTCAGGCCTTCTTGAATTAAATCAAAAGAAAACATTATTATGGAATCTCTCCCTTCCGTTCTAGGTGGTATTGCTCATTGATCCTGACCTGGGTCATTTTTTTCCCCATTTGACTATTTCTGTTTCCTTTCTTTGGAGAAAAGGAATACCTGACACAAAGGAAGCAAATCTGCAACGATTCCAGCCTGGTCAGGGTGGTGTAATTTGGTTGAGGGTAGAGGGTTCATATTTGAGGGAAAGAATCAGCACTGAGGAAGGAGATACAGAAGATTCCAGAGTCCCATCTGGACAACACTTTGAGTTTTCTTCAAGATCTTCTCTAAAATATGAATTTCAGTGGGTTGTACTGCATTTATAAGATTATTTACAGCACCTCACTCAACCCAATAGCTTATGTATGCCTATAATTTTATAGTCAGTGAGTAGTGAAATGATGTAAACTTCAGTGGTGAAATCAGATACGTCTAGGTCTTCCCAGTAATTGTTTTTTCTCCATTAAAAAAAAAAAAAGCACTGATAAGTGGACAAAACTTACCCAAAGCAAAACAAATAAAATTCCCCTTTTGAAGCCTGACGCTTAATGAGATTTGACAGAAGAAAGAAATTCTGCAATATATCCTTTGGTTATAAGGCTAAGGAGTTGGATTTCCTAGTCCCTCCTTCTTTCACATCTATTTTATCTGTTCGTTGAGGTTTCAAATTCCCTTAATAGGAAGATAAAGCCTTTTCTTTCCCAATTACAGTGAAGATTTCAAATGCAAATAGAGTTCGGGAGCTGAGTAATTGAAATTTACACTAAAGTGTAAATGACTAACACCAGAGTCTTTCTGCAAAGCAGGAATCCTTTGCTTCTCACCTGGAGAGCCTGAAACTGGTCTTTCTAGGAGCAGGCATAGTGCAAATTGGATCTGCTATTCACCATTTCTTCTCTTTCCATGTGACTCTGTTTATGTCTTAAATCAACAGATTGACTCTGTATATCACCAATAAAACATTCATCATTTCTGTATGTTATCTCTTGGCTTTTGAATAGTGTGTGGAGCTGGAATAATTATAACTCAGGCTGTTTGGTTATAGATTAGAAACATATGATTTGAAACAAACATACCTTTGAGAAAAGACAACATTTGGAACTTGTTATCGTTGTAAGCATAGTTTTTTTTTTTTTTTTTTTTTTTTTTCTGAAAAGACAATCGTATGGGATTCTAATGCTCTGACTGACCTAAGAAAGAGCAATAAGGGACTTAATGCTTTTCTTTCCTCACACAGCTTTCCTGGCCAGTGACTGGGATCTGAATGATTGGCAAAGTCCGTAACTGAGTTCTTGGGAAAACAAATGACCTCATAGATGGAGTGGTTCCACATTAGGAAGTGCAAGAGTTATGAAATGCAGTCACAGCAGGGAAAGAAGTTTGTTTGCTTTTGTATGGGGAGTTTTTGTTTCTAAGGTGCTACAGGGTGGGTCAGGCTAATACATGCCTTTACTGTGGTCCTGGGGAGAAATTCTGGTCTACTTTCCTCTCATTTAATTCTTTTTATTTTTGATCTGGGTTTTTGGCACCCAGAGTCATGTGATATGTTTGAGGCTACCAGGTGAGAGTGCCTTTTGGCCTGTATTTGAAGCTCTGCTTTCTGGTTCCTGGCTTTTTTTTTTTTTTTTTTTTTTTTTAGAACATTCATCCCTGTAACTCCCTTCAGTGGTTTGTAGCCATTTGTCTATGTTGAAGGGCTGTATATTGTTTCTGATATTGTCATAAGAATTCAACAGGAGTTTAACTAGTACACCCATTACATCTCATATATTTAGGAAGCCGTAGACAAGGGGGAGAGGTAGGCGACCCTGCCCTGGGGACTCAGGACAGGGAGGAGAGGTCTCAGCAGTCTCAATTCACTAGCACCCGCGGTCAGCCCAGGCACAGGGTCAGTTCCCTTTTCTGTTCTTGTCTGGGTGGCTCCCAGCAACCTAGATTCGGCTTTTGTCTCTTCCTTGTCCACTCCTTAAGAGCTGCCCTGGACCCTTGGGCTCAGAAGATTGTTAACAAAGAAGACTCTTTTCCCTCCAACTTTCTAGTTTCCATCTCCAAGCCTATCCTGATTTTTTCCCCTTTTAAGTGGGCTTTATTTATTTATTTTTAATAACAAGTCTGGTTTCACAGCAAAACAGCAAAGGGTACAAATTTCTTATATATCCCCTGCTCCCACGGCCCCTCGCTGTCAGCATCCCCCACCAGAGTGGTGCTTTTGTTACAATTGAGAACCTACATTGGCTCATCATTATCACTCAGAGTCCGCAGTCTACACTAGGACTGACTCTTGGTGGTGTACATTCTGTGGGTTTGGACGACATGTATCCACCTTTAGGGTGTCATACAGAGTAGTTTCACTCCCCTAAAAATCCTCGGTATTTTGCCTATTCATTCCCCACCCCCTCCTAACCCCTGGCAACCACTGATCATTTTACTGTCTCCATAGGTTTGCCTTTTCCAGAAAGTCATATATTCGTAATCATCCAGTATGTAGCCTTTTCAGATCGGCTTCTTGCACTTAGTAATATGCACTTAAGTTTCCTCTAAGTCTTTTCATAGCTTGATTGTTATCTCTTTTTAGCACTGTATAAATCCTCCATTGTTTGGATGTGCTACAGCTTTATGTATCCATATAGACATCTTGGATGCTTCCAAGTTTTGGCACTTATGAATAAAGCTGCTATAACATCCTTATTCCTTTTTTTTGTGTGTGTGGATATATATGTTCAACTCCTTTGAGTAGTTACGAAGCAGTGTGATTGCTGGATTGTATGGTAGAGTATGTTTAGCCAAATTGTCTTCCAAAGTGGCTGTACCATTTTGCATTCCTACTAGCAGTGAATGAGAGTTCCTCTGCTTCACATTCCTGTCATTTGCTGTTGTCAGCATTCTGGATTTTGGCCATTCTTATAGATGTGTAGTGGTATCTCATTATTGTTTTAATTTACATTTCCCTAATGATGTATGATGTAAACATCTTTTCATATGCTTATTTGTCATCTGTATAACTTCTTTGGCAAGGTGTTTATTCAGGTCTTTTGCTCATGTTTAAAATCACATCATTCATTTTTTTTTTGTTGAGTTTTAAGAATTCTTTGTATATTTTGGATAACTGTCTTTTATCAGTTTTTTCTTTTTTTGGCAAACATTTTCTTCTAGGCTGTGGCTTGTCTTCTCATTCTCTTGACAGTGCCTTTTACAAAGCAGACATTTTTCGTTTTGTCAAGGATCTGTTGATTCTATTTATGTGGATCTATTCTGGGCTCTGTATTCTGTTCCATTGATCTATGTGTCCATTCTTTGGCTGATACCATGCTGTCTTGATTACTGTAGCTCTATAGTAAGTTTTTAAGTTGGATAACATCAGTCCTCCAGCTTTTTTCTTCTCTTTCAGTATTGTGGTGGGTATTCTGGGTCTTTTCTCTCTCCATATAAACTTTACAACCAATTTGCTGATATCCAAAAAACAACTTTTTGGGATTCTGACTGCATCTATAGATCTGTGGAATCTACTGATCAAGTTAGAAGGAATTGACATTTTGATGATATTGATCCTAATTATTTTTAAGTTTGAATTTGTTTAGCCAGGCACAATCTCATTTATAACTCATGATAATCCCATGAGATGAGAAAACTGCAGAAACTGAGGCTCAGAGAAGCTGGGTGGTTAGTTCAGGATCACCAGGTGGGAAATGGTAGAGGCAGAATTTGAGTGCAGATATGCCAGTCCCAGAGTCTTTGCTCTGAGCTAGCTTCCAAGGCAGTATCATGGAATGCTTCAGGCATCAAAGCTCTAGTATTAAATCACCAAATGCTGGACATGTGACCCGGCGTGTAGGATAACTTCTTTGCTTCAGTTTCCTCATCTGTAAAATAGGGGTGATAAAATAGTCCCTGCTTCATAGAGTTGTTTTGGGGACCAGTGGGGTTGGTCACACGCAGTGATGTGAACAGTGCCTGGAACATAGTGAAAACTTAATGTGTTCTATTCATTGCTAGTATGCTCACTCCATGTTGATCACAGTGCTCTTTGGAGCCTGGGCTTCGGCATTTGTGCAACAGTCTAAGGATTTGTAGAAAGAGCAGTGGCCATCTGGCATGTCTGGAAGAATGCCTGCTCCTTGGTACAAAGAGATCTTTGTACCTAGTAGGGGTGAGTGCATGTGGGGGAGCAATACCTTTCATTCCACAGCACGATAAAGGCCTTAAAACACAGATATGTCTGCAAAAGGCAAGTCCTGTCTTAATGTTTTTCTAAAGCGCACATGGCTCATATGGCAAATATTTTCCTCAGTACAAAAAAATTGTGCACCAGAACCTGGGACCAGGGACAAAACAGAAAGGGAAAACAATGTTAAAACTGGGAACCAGAGATGCGAAAGACAATCTTCGTTCCTAAATATGTAAGAGAAGCATCATTAACAAAATTTAATCTAGTGCTATTTCTAGATCTAGACTAATGTCTCACAACCTTTTTTTTTTTTCATTGTCACGTCTTTAAGGAAAAAACTAAATTAAATTTAAATTAATGAATTAATCAACTTAATTAAAATGAATTGATTTCTCCCTAATGAGAGAAATCAAAAGTCAAACACTAAGAAATAATATTTGTCACAAATATTCTTACCATAAATCTTTTTTTGATTTATTGGTGCTCTTATTTTATTTTTTATTACAAATACTTTATTTTTTTTATTGAAGTACTCTCAATTACAATGTGTCAGTTTCTGGTGTACAGCACAATGTCCCAATCATGCATCATAAATCTTATTATAAGCCATTATAACATGTAATCTAGACTCTACTTGCCTCATCTCTCACATGAATTACTGTGATAGGCTCGTAACTGAGCTTGATACCTTTAGAACTTTTAAATTGATCTACAGACCAAAGGACTTTGAATGGAGGTTTATTTTTGCTTTGAAACTGGTGCGAGAGGATGAGTTTTAGGAACCTCCTTGATGCTCCCTTGTCACTTTGTTCCTGGCTGGACCTTACACTTGGATTAAGTAAGATAGCCATGAGTTTGTCACAGGGTTGAGCCTAAGTTCCATAGCATCTCATTTTAGGCCTCTGTCAAGGGGCTGCTGGGTGCCTAATTCCTCTGGCCTCTCCGGACCCATCTAATGGCTGAGCCTGTCAGTTTGCTTCCCTCCACATCTACATGTACCATCATTCTCTCTGTGATTCCTTTTTAGTGCTTTTCTATATTTTCAGAAAGCCCTCTGTATTGTTGTAGCCAACACAAACACCTCCCTCCCATTAACAACCAACTCGAGAATCATTTTTTTTGTGTTGCTTGGCTCCACATTCACCTTTTATTTCTCAACAGATCAATTGCCCTTAGTCTGTGCTGCACGATCTCACATTTGGCAAGATGTGTGTGTGTGTGTGTGTGTGTTTTCTTTCCAGTTCACGTGGGTGTTTGTCGTTTTACAACTAGATCGTAAGTTCTTTTTTGGAAAGGACAGCTCTTTCTTCAGTAGGAATTCTAAGATCCGTACTGAGTACACAGAAGACGGTCAGGAAACACTTCGAGTCTTGAAAACCGGAGTATCCATTACGAATCATTCATGTTGACAGTCATCAGGGAACTCTCACATTCATCTACTATTGCCTTATTTAAGCTGCAAGGTGCAGGAGGGAGACTAAACCAGCTCCTAGAATTTGGATTCCATGGACCAGCTGAATCTCAAAAATATATTTTGGGACAAAGAATAGAATTGTTGACTTTTTAAATTTTGCCAGTTATGGACAAAATGCCAGCAACTATCTCATATAGCTATATCATTTCATAAAAAAGGGCACTGATTCACCAAAAGAATAGAAATGACAATCTTAAAATGGCACAGTCTTAAATGGAATCAATTTAACTTTATGAAAAATTCACTGTATTTTCCTTATTGTTTCTAATTTTTCCGCCCATGAGGGAAAACTAGCATTCACTAGCAGTCTTCCAGGGGGGAACTGATCAGATCCATCCTCCTTTTATTTGGTCTAGTCTGATATATCTCTTCCTTACTTTTTCTGAAAGTGGCCAATGGCCCCAAATAATATTTAAAAATCCATTATAATGGCAAATAAAATAATTTTTAAAATTAAAAGCCAATATCTTGACCGTTTCCCCGTCCCTATTACTACGTCTAGTTGAGTCCAGTACAGGATGCCGTCTAGTGCTAGCATGACACTGACTCCTGGTCACTTGTGCTACAACTCCATCCATAACTTTTTTGTTCTATCGAAAGACTTTTGTAAAACAATGATATAATGAATATCAACCTTTGCAGTAGTTGGCATTTTGTTCAAAAATTTAATTTATGAAAACTGAGTACACCCAGTTTCATTCGGAAAACTTGGGTGGAAGCAGCTGTTTGTCTGTTTCTGCATTAGTGCTGGGATTCTGGGACAGGTGGTGTCCTGGAGAACATGGACAGAATATGCAATAAGCTCTTGCCCAAATGATGGAACGTCAGCTCTGAGGTCCTCAAAGAGATTTCATGTGTTGATTTTGATCAGCAAGACACTCAAAGCAGGAGTTAGAGCCTGTGATGGGCTATCATCCCACTTTGCTTTCTGGAACCAGCTGTGGTCTCTGAGATTTTAAATTACACCTGATTTGTGAAACGCATGACACTCCTCCATGTGTGTGAAGTTTCTATACTCTGCATGTGAGAAGTTTCAGGGGCAAGGTATTTATTTCAGGTAGGTGGACTGTGTGTGATCAAGCCATCGGAGCCAACACTCCCTTTGTAGGGGACCATTTTAAAGTTCTGTGCACTTTCTCAGGCACCTGTGAGGCTCCTCCTGCAGCTCAAGCGGCCTCTTGCCCTGGGGAGTTTTACTGAATAAATAAATTAACCCTCAGCTAACTGGACATCTCGCAGTTAAAGAGAACATTCTGATTTATAAATCATGCCTGTCACCTTCTAGTACTACTGTAAATTACAGAAATATTTGAGCATTACTATACGTAACCTTTAAATGAATTCTACAGTTATTACTTCCCTGTTTCTGAACACTTTAGTGAGAACATTTTTATAGCAAAACAGCAAAATGTTTAGTGGTTTTCTTGCCGACCTCCTACAGGATTCGTTTGTTTGTTTGTTTCAAATAATGAAAACATTATTGAGTGCTTGAACTCTGTTCTGTCTTGCAGTTATAGTATTGAACCGGCAGTATAGCACTGTTTGAGAGGTGGACAGAATAGCCAGTATCAGATAGAAAATCATGGCAGACCTGGGAGAGGCTTGCTAAGTGGATATACCATCATGATGTGCCCTCTCAGGGGCTTTGCATCTCTGAGAGGTATGGGAGGCGGTGAGGGATGCACCCTCTGAAGGGCAAATTAGGAGGGGTCATCAGTTTTATTCCAGGTTGTGGGAGTGGTCACCCAGAAGAAATTTGAGGTCCATGATTCAGAAGCTCCTTTAAGCATTTTGAGTGCTTTTGAGCAAGAAAACAATGGTTGAGATAGAAATGTGTTCTAGGTCAGATCCCTTGCTGTCTCATTATCTAAGATTAATTTCTCCATGACTCAGTTTTTCACCTGTGAAAATGAAATAATGATAATACCAGTACTTCCTGGGCTGGTGGGAGGTCTTTGCTCCCATCGTTCAGGGGGACAGGCTGACGGAGGTGCTGTCATCACAAACACGTGGCCTTCAACCTCTCAGGGGTTGTCCCATTGCAGTTAGCTGGGAGTGGAGGGGCATGGAAGTGAGTCTTGGAAGTGACTCTTCCATCTTACACGCAGACCCCCATTGGCTAGAACTCATCACTGCAAGGGACGCTGCAAAAGGGGGATTAACTGTGTGCTCAGGGAGAAGAAGACAACAATGACTTCAATTTTGATAAAACCTGAGCAGTCTCTACTACCAAGTACGCCAGCACTTCAGAGCATGTTTTTGTTACTATGACCTCTCAGCATAAAGTACTCTGTATGCTCAGAAAAATATTCGTTCATCTTTTCACTTGTTTATTCATGCCACACATATTTGTTACAACCTACTATGTGCCGTTCATTGTGCTTGGTACTGGTAGCTAAAATGAAGATGACTTTGAATTTTTTTTTTGGTAGCAAAAGAGAAAAACTCCAAAACTTCAGAACGTATATGTGTTACGTTTCTTCCTAACCTATAATTGAAAGCAGAAGTCATGCAAAACCCTCATTTCTTCTGCATCCATCTTATGCATCTTCCAGGTCTCCTTTTTGACTTGGCACAGTTCTGACTGAGCACATAGTAAGAATTCAAATATATCTGTTGATTAACAGGGTATTTATTTGATCAAGGAACAAGTGTGCCTGAAACCCATTAGTAAACATGAGTCACTCTCTCCAGTATGTTCCCTAAAAGGATTTGAATTCCAAGAGAATATTTTGTTGTTTTTTTTAAATTAGGGATTTTGGCTAAATTCATTGACCACTTTATTTAGTGCTGTGTAGACAGGATCTTTAAGTTCTTGGGGTAATAGATCTTATGGGACTGATTATGTTTTATCCAGGAAAGCAAATTTCCCTACTCTGAAGGAGATCTGATTTTCATTAGATAGGCTTGCTACGAGATTATTTCGTGAAAAGAATGTCCAGAAGCTTCTGATTCAATTCAAATTTAGCTGCTTCTCCTCCACCTGCATCCCTGTGGTGCCTGGATCTGAAAGCCGGCTGGGATTCCAGTTGGGAAGCTACCATGAAGGCAATTTGGGCTGCAAGCTTAGTGCTCTATGGGAAATGAATGAAAGGATGCTTGAGCTTGTCTTTCCTCAGAAGAATAAATTAAGGATTAATATTGCATTTCAGCTAGAGTTGGCCAATGGTTATTCTTTGCACCATGGTTTCTTAAATAACGTAATCCTTAGGTGAATCACAGGAATAAAAGGAAGAAAGGAAAGAAGTAGACCAGCTCAGGGGGGCCAATTGCATGGGAAAATATGCTGAACTACCGAGAGCATATTTTAATTAGCCACAGTGGAGCAAGTACTGAATTAACTGTGCTTTGGACTCAAGACACCTTGAAGCAACTAGAGGGATTTGGGGGGATGAATAGCTTTAATTTTATCCAAAGAAAACCATTATATAACACATCTGTTGGTGGTTAACAGATCTTCAACATGTCTAAAAGACTGAAAATATTGTATGTTTAAGGAATATAGCTTTGAATTTAGCGGTAGAAAGGAAAATTTATTAGAAATGGGTCTTTCAGACTTAACTTATGGGAACTTTAGAACTGTTCCAAGAGAAAAATTCTGTCAACCTTCACAGCACCTGTAGGAAATCCAACAACTTAAGGACACCTTGACTATCCTGTCTGCCTAGGCACTACACAAGCAGAAGAGTATGCTTGTAATAAGTGTGCAGCCCCGAATTGTTGGGTCTGATGGCTCTCACTTCTGTATCACGCATTTTCTCTTCTCATCTGGGTAATCATCTCCTTAGCAGATCTTACAGGGCACTGGAGCCAGCTAAAGACTTGTGTGTGGATTAGGAGTGAAAATGGGTGCTGACTCAGGATGTCTTCCCTGGAAAGGCTGTTTGTAAGAGCAAAGGAATCTGGAAGGGGTTTTCATAACTAGCTGGGCTGCTGCCTCCAAGTTACCCTGTGAGCCGTCTTGGTGTTGCTCTTCTCCCAGGTGGGGCTTTTGGACATTGGAAGGTCTCTGAAGGAGATGCAGTGGTTCTCAGTGCTGGCTCTCTGTTCAGATCTCCTGAAGAGCTTTTAAAAAATGAAGATGCCAAGACTCACTCTCAGGAATTTGATTCAATTGATTTGGGTTGAGACCTGCTCATATGTATATTAAGATGGTTCTTAGGTGATTGTTGTACTGTCTACATTGAAAACCACAGAAACAGCTCTGTATTACCAAGACCCCAAGGGACAGTCACATACTAGGAAAGTTGTTTTCCCCAATAGTCACTTGCAATTTGTCTTTTTCAAAGCCCAGTTCAATTTTTCTGCCCTTATCGCTGACTTTCCTATTAGGAGACATTTTTGGAATAGGTTTTGTATTATTCTTTTAATAGTTTCCATTTTTCATTTTATCTACGTTACTTGTAAAGTGCCACTTCCACTGCCGCAATTAGCTGGAATAAACCACACTGGCCGCTGATTAGGGCCAGGTTAACTTCTCTCTGATGCTTTGAATTATGTTATGGTTTCACTGATTTACTGTCAGTCAGTGATATGCAAAATAAAATTCGGTACGTATTGTACGTAATATATAGTGATAAAGTCTGGCATGTGGAGTTCAGGGATTCTACAGTGAAAATACCCAAGCCACATCTTTACCTAAACCTTTCCCAGTCCTCACCCTCATTCCTTTGGCTGAATGTACGTGCCCTTTTATATGACATAGTTTATGCAAACCATATTTTGTGAATGAAGTTGGAATGATGAGTTGGCTTGTCAATCAAAGCCTGCATATTCGTGTTAGGTTACTATCTTAGCTTATAGTCCCATAGTTCCCTACAGACTAAATTGTCTTAGTTCCCTGTATGGTAGAGCCACGTCTTTGCTGGATCTGCAGTTAGGAGAATATTCTTAAAAAAGTCAGTTGTAATCATCAGTCATTAGCAATAAATTGGGTAGACTGACAACCTATTGTTTGATTTGTTAAAGGGTTTGTCGTAGGCTTTCTTTAGGGATAGAATTTGCTTAGGTATTTAAAGTAGGTCGTATGTACTTAGAAGAATATGGCTGCTTATAGATTCCATTCCACAAGGAGCACTCATGGAACATTCCATGAGAAACTTTACTGCAAGTTTACATACAGGTATTCATAAGGGTATTTTTCATGATTAGTAGGTGAAATGCTTGGCTAGTTCTGAAGTCAGCAGACCTGGGAGGCTGGGGAGAGCAGAGGAGAACCCAGAGGCAGAGGAGAGTGTTAGAGACAGCTCTGGACTGGGAACTGGGGAGACAGCCACGTGCTCTGTCTGTGAAGTGACCTGGCTGAGCTAGGCACACCTCTCTTTCCTTCCAGTCCTAACAGCCTCGTATTTTGTTCACTACCATATTTTATGCCGCTGTTTTTGTGTATCAGATGGTTGCCTCTTCATGCTTAGGACCAGCATGTATATGGTCTTAGGTGCTGATGGCATTTAGACCCGCCCTTCTCATTCTCCTTATTAAACTCACTGATGGTCTATAAAGGATGGTTCATTGTTTACCTTTAATAAAAGCAAGCTTCTTGCAGTCTTCTCAAGACACCTTGCGAGGAGCTGGTCACTGAGGCCAGGGGAATTTTTAAGGGAGGAGGGAATGGGTGAGGAGTTTGGGTGGGGGATGTGGAAACGTGTGTGGGAGAAGGTAGGAGTGGGAGGGGTTTTATTTAAAGGCTTCTTTCCTTGACTGTTTGCAGTTGAAATGAACAGTGTGGACAGATGCCAAATCTGTATTATTATTATTTTTTAGAAAAAGTTCATGAATTGTGGTTGTTACTTTGAACTTTTCCCAACCATTTGAACATAAAGATTACTGAGAACAAATCTCCTACAAGTTAATCTTCCTGAGTCCAAGTGCCAATTTGTGCCAACTGCCCAGGCTGTAACTCTGGGCTGATGTCAGATTGGAGATCAGAGCATGAACAAAGATTTCTGTCTTTCCTAATCCATACTGGCCCCCCTGGGCCCTACCAAAGCCAAATTCAAGGAGGCCTTAGAGGGTATGGCTTCAGAGCTGGCCTGAATGAAGAACCCTTTGAAGTTTCTATGGGTTTTTTTTTTCTGTTGTTTTCACTCCATGGAGGTCCAGGATGAGACCCCAGCTCCCCAGGAGGCAGCAGATAAGAAAGGAGGTCAGCTAGAAACATGGACCATGGACAGGACCAGCGACCCCATCACTGAGAGATCAGGTCTGGGGACAGGTTGTACTAGTGTTGAATTAGTAATTTTCACAAAATTGGAAAATGTTGTGTTACCATGGGATAGTCTGCCCTTCAGGTTTCTTTTAAAAAAAACTCTTCAACCTGGGTGTATTTATAGGTTGGGGAAGTGGAGACTAACTCAAGGAACTTATGTTTTAATTTTTACTTTTTTGGTGAAGTATAGTTGATTTACAATGTTGTGTTAGTTTCTGGTGTACAGCATAGTGATTCAGTTATACATATATATATTCTTTTCCATTATAGGTTATTATAAGATATTGAATATAGTTCCCTGTACTATAGGGTAGGTCCTTGTTTATCTGTTTTATATATAGTAGTTTGTATCTGCTAACCTCAAGCTCCTAATTTATCCTCCTCATTTCCCTTTGGTAACCATAAATTTGTGTTCTGTGTCTGTGTGTCTGTTTCTGTTTTGTAAATTAATTTGTATCATTTTTTTAGATTCCACATATAAATGATATCATAAGATATTTGTCTTTCTCTGACTTACTTCACTTACTATGATAATCTCCAGGTCCATCTGCATTGCTGCAAATGGCATTATTTCATTCTTTTTTTTTTTTTATCACTGAGTACTACTCCATTTTATAACTATATCATATCTTCTTTATCCAGTCATCTGTTAATGGACATTTAGGTTGTTTCCATGTCTCAGCTATTGTAAATAGTACTGCCATTAACACTGGAGTGACTGTATCTTTTCAGAGATTAGAGTTTTCTCTGGATATATGCCCAGGAGGGGGATTGCTGGATCACAGCGTAGATCTATTTTTAGTTTTTCAAGGAATCTCCATACTGTTTTCCTTAATGGCTGCACCAAATTGCACTAACACAGGGAACATTAAAATTTTTATCTTCCACCTTTTTCCTTCCCTTTAGTTCACCAACTACTTCCTTGGGCTGGACATTCTTTTACCAGGTGCCTGGTGACACCTCCCGATGCTCTGAGGCCCTTCCTTGTCACTCACTGCTGGGCAGTGTGTCAGGCTCTGAGCTCTTTGATTTCCTCCTTCATTCCACCTCCTGCTTCCTTATTAAACTGTCAGGACAACATGGTGTTTCCTCCAAGTTTTTAGGACAGGGGCAAATCCAGTAAATTAATTCAGGACTAATTTTTCATGGATCACAGTGATCCAAAGGAAGGGCCTGCAACTTTTTCTTTGAAAAGCCTGACAGTAAATGTTTTAGGCTTTGAGGGCCATAGGGTTTCTGTCACAACTACTTGACTTTGCCATTGTCATGAGAAAGTAGCTATAGGCAACATTTAAAAGAATGTGCATAGCTGTGTTCCAATAAACCATTATTCATGGAACACTGAAACATAATTTTCATTTGACATAGAATATTTCTCTTTCAACCATTTGCAAATGAGAAAACCATTCTTATCTCATGGATCATACAGAAATAGGTGGCAGGCTGGACTTGGCCTTGGGGCCATAGTTCACTGAACCCAGGTCTAACATGTAAGTCCTTTCAGATAATTTTTCTGTACATACTGGGACATTAAATTTCTTTGACCAAAGAGGAAATTAGCAATTTCAGGCATTGTGTAAATGAAGAGTAGTGGGGAAGCGTTCAACAGCTCTTAAATACAGCTCAGAGACCCTTGTTCATCTCTCTTGCTTCCTTAAGGCCTGTGGAAAGAACCTTTCCTTTCAAATGCATCTGATCAACCCCATGTAAATAAGCTCCACTGCTGAGTAGGTTTCACTGAATAAACAACCCACATTTCTCATTTAGATTTGAGGACACAGAAAGTGCTGATTCACAGTGGGAGTCAATCATGGAGCCTTGCTGATTTTCCCTTGGAAACATCCGAATTCTTCCCTTTTCTAGAGTCTTGGTGTCCTGTTGTAACACTTGTCCAGAGTGGCGCACCTTCCTTGTGTCCTTCTTTTTTAGGACACACCAACTATATGGTGTACATAGCAACCTTAAAAATCCCATTGGCTTAGAAAGTAAAGGTTTGCCACAGTCTTGATGCAGATTAATAGCAACGGGTTGGTGGGGTGCAGGCTGGGAGAGATGTCTCCGCCCCATTCAGCTCTTTAGGGACAGAGGATGGACTCCTTCATCTAGTGGCTTTGTCATTCCCCAAGCCCTTAGAGTAGCCTAGAGACCCTCTGTGTCTGAGCAGCAGACGGCAGGGTATGTGGAGGATCGTGTGAGGGGTACTTTAGGGGTCAGGCTAGAAGCCCAGGGGGAGGTGTTGGCCAAGAGCCTCGACTTCTCTCTGTGGGGCTGCTTGGACTTCCTCATAGCATGGCAGCTGGATTCCACAAGCAAGCGCAACAACAGCAAAAAAGAGGAATGAGAAACGTCTGGCCTGGAAACCAGCACAGCATCCCTTCTGCTGTATTCTGTTGGTCAAGCAATCGCAGAGACAGTTCTGATTAAAGAGGAGAGGATAGAGGTCTCACCTCTTCCATCAGAAGAATGTGCACCTAGAACCTCCCAGACTGTTGCACTGAGGGTTGATACAGGTTTGTGCACGAGCACGACACTAACACAGAAGTTACTCTACTCTCTACTCACGTCTGCTGTGGACTGTGGCTCAGCCCCCCTCCCCCTCCACCACAGGGGCAAACTACAGCCTGAGAGTCCTCTCTGGTCATTGTAATTAAAGGCTTGTTGAAACATAGCTATGATCAGTCATGTATATATTATTTGTGGCTGCTTTCAAGCTACAATAGCAGAGTTAAATAGTTCTGATAGAGGCTGTATGGCCCTAAAGCTTAAAACATTTTCTCTCTGATCTTTCCGGAAGAAGTTTGCCGATGCCTCCTCTAAAGGGACTCAGAAAACGGCCGTGATGCGGCCTAGAGTGCAACCAGCTTGAAGAAGTGAGATCTGCCTTTGGGACTGACACAAGGGCAAGCATATTACTGACGGTCAGGAGTTGCCCTGGCTTTGATAACAGAGCCCTTTTAAAAGTGTGCAGGTTGTGCATTTTGCCATCAAATCACCCAAATCTCTGGCAGGATGGAATTTTCTG
This sequence comes from Camelus bactrianus, assembly GCF_048773025.1. Taxonomy (NCBI): domain Eukaryota; kingdom Metazoa; phylum Chordata; class Mammalia; order Artiodactyla; family Camelidae; genus Camelus; species Camelus bactrianus. Next base: position 62,409,796 of record NC_133546.1, read on the forward strand.
GCAATTGTCTCGTCAACCCCTGCCCGGAACCTGGCAGCAAGGCCCATGCTCCCTTTTGCGTCCTTCCTTTTCACCCTTCAGCTGCATTGCTGCAATCGTGGTTGCAGTTGGCAGCACTGGGGGGTGTGCTTTCCCGGCCCGGATAACTTGGGTAGGGCTGCTTTAGGGGGCTCCGGAGCTGAGTTAGTCCGGACTTTCCGGTGGGTCTTCTCAGACACGGTTTGTATTATTGTTGATGGAGAAAGAGCTCTCACTTTCTTCTAATGCAAATTCTGAGCACTAGTCTTATGATTGATTGATTGATTGATTTAAAGTCAGCTCTAGATTATCTGTATTGGTGGCACGTGTGTGTACATGCCGTAAGGATGTTTAAAAATGAAGAATCATCTAACCACTGATCTGAAACTGACATCTGGGATTCTCTCTCATTTTCTCCTTCTGTGAAGTAGCACTTTAATCAAGGAAGCATTCACAGAAAATCCACACTGAAAATCACATACGCAAAGCCTGACTGTAGGAAGGCTAAGAGGCACTTTTCAGCCCCCTCCCCTCTCCATCCCTGGAGAGCTCATGGTCACACCAGTGGCTTGGGTGCTTGGGAAGGATGCTTTAGAGTGCATGTGCTGTGTTCTATTTAGATTATGGGTCCCCTGGTTGACATTTTGTCTACAGACATGTGGAAGAGGATCTTTGCTTAACCTATGCTTTATCATCTCATCATTCATTACCAAGAAATAAGTAGAAACCTAAAGATTTCACTCTCCAAGGAAACCAGAGACTTGCAGGCATCCAGGACTGAGGTTGTCTGCTTTCTTTAGACTCCACATCAACATTAAATTGTTGTGTTCTCCTTTGCTTTATTATTATTATTTTGCAAATTCTAAGTTGTTTTTTGATTTTGTTCCTTTGATTTGTGTTAATCTGGAACAGGCTGATAATCCAAAACAGCAGAAACATTCACTAATTTGATTCCTCCACTTTTTGTAAATGTTTAGCAGAAGCCAGAATTGTGGAGGTGATAATGAAATGAAGGTGTGTGTTAGGTAGCCATTCCCCACCCCCCAACCTTAGCCCATCAAGTCGGTCCAGGTCAACATGAGCATATGATGTAACTATGTTACGTTCATTGGTGTCTGTTAACCATTTTGGAAACAGTAGGGAGACTTTATTAGTAAAGAGAAGTGGCAGGGAAGATGGGTATAGGACTTAATAATTTGGGGACATGGATTTTGGGGAACACATCCTCTCCTGCAAGATAAATTTGTACCTTATCTCCTTAACAGATTGTGAGAGCATGCTGGAAGGTTCTTATGAGGAAACAAAGCTATTCATATGCTCACAATCAGGGAACTGCCCTCCTCTACCTGCAGAGATTTCCGTCTTTCCCTCCCATGTGAAGCCAGCTTGACCAGCTGAATAAGCCTGGACCATCAATGTGGTGACCAGTGATACAGCCAAATTAACCTTGACATTCACTCTGGAATTCTGTTTGGTACATTATTTCAGTTGACTAATTAATGCCACAGTGTAGTAAAAGTGCCGACGTCCCTTTCAAAATACCAAACACATGACGTAAAATACGTCTGTTTGGGAGAGTCACTTAGTTTGTTTCATCCTTAGTGTCTTTATCAAGGAAGTACGAATGAGCACTTGGTCAGTCCTGAGTATAACATTTTGCAAGAAGGAAGCAGGGCAGAGAGATGGCAAGTGCCTTGCCTGAGTTCTCTGAGCAAGCCTTTAAGTCACCGGGTCACAGCTTTCCTTTGTACCTTTCTCTTTCCAGGTCTTTGACTATATTTTCTCCACTTAATCCCTGTCACACTCTTGGCCAGCACCTGTGACAGATGCATGGCTTTCAACTCCAGCTGCTAAAGCTCCTGTTTGTTTTTTTTTTTATCTTTTAATGTTAGTTCTGTCTTTACTTTAAAATGGAGGTACTGGGGATTGAACCCAGGACCTCATCCGTGCTAAGCATGGGCTCTACCATTGAGCTATAACCCCATCCACCTCAAGTCCCTAGTTTTCCTCCTTCCTTACGCAAAGTCTCCTCTGCCGAATTGTTCTACGCATGTGATTAAGAGACACTTGTTCTCCTAGCAGTTGTCAACGGTAACTTCTCTTGGGCAGAGGCTCACTCTTTGGGGGCCCTGCTGTGGACTAGCATCAAGCCTTGAGAGAAGAGAGTGAAACTACTCTGTGCAGCAGAAAGAAATTAGTGGACTGCTAAGAAGTTGTGGGGGGAGGACAGAAAAGGGACATGGGATAGTGGGATGCTCTGCAGTACAGGATGGGACACTCCTATTGACCAATGACGTCACTTAACTCACGCATCATTTTGCTGGGACGGATTTCTTTGTGAAAAAAAGAGGCGGCTTAGTTTCTGACTGAGTCGGTGCGACACGAAACAGAGACAGTTTCCTCAATACTGAGGGCAGAATTGGAAGAGACCTCACGGAAACAGCCCTAAGGAACTTTTGGAAACCTTGAGAGGGGTTTGAAATGTCACAGACAACAGGGCTGATTGCTCAAGTCAAGTGTATGTAGGTTCTCAAGGGTTAGGAAGGCCTCAGATGACATCTGGGATGCACAGGTCAACTGTGCCACGCAAGAAGCTCTGGTAACTATTGAATGAATACGTGTATGGAACCCTTCATTCATTCCTCCAGCAGGGAGGCTAGAACTTGGCATGGAGAGGGACTCGAAGTTCTCAACCATTTCTTTTTGGAGCTTAAATTAGGACATGTTTGAGTGCAGTCAGCAGAGAAGGACATCTCTGACCACTGTGTCCTAGGGGTGGGGTGCAGGGGACGAGGTCAGCGTAGCGGGTGGACCTTTGGATGACTGGGCTGTAACCTTCTGTGTGTGTGTCTTTGCGTCTCTGCCTCTTGCATTCACTCTCTCTCTCTCACAAGAAGGCAACTCAGCGTGGAAGCAGGATGAGTGTGAAGTATGGAGCCACCTGGGCTGGCATTTTCCCCAGGCAGAGGAGGTGCCTCTCTTTTTCTGATCCCTCTCTCCAAGGTTAAAATGCTTTGATCAAGTACTAAAGACTTCTGTTCATCCATATCCATTGGAAATAAGGAAACATGCCCTCTTGCAGGAGGTTCCAGCTTGGTTTAAAGTTGCACTGTGGGTCAACGGCCTGTGTCAGGACCTGGGATGGAGGGTGGGGAGGAGGTGGAACTGGAGGAGGGCTGGAACGCAGGAGGGTGGCGAAACTTATGGAATAGCCACAGTTCTAGATTTTTTAAATTGACGTATAGTTGATTTACAGCATTGTGTTAGTTTCTGTTGTACAGCAAAGGGATTCAGCTATACATACTTGTACATATTCTTTATCAGATTCTTTTCCATTGTGGTTTATTACCTGATATTGAGTATAGTTCCCTGTGCTACATAGTGGGACCTTGTTGTTTACCTCTTTTATACGTAGTAGTGTGTATCTGCCAGTCCCAAACTCCTAATTTATCCCTCCCCCGTTCCCTTTCCCCTTTGGTAACCATAGTTTGTTTTCTATGTCTGTGTAAACTCTTGCACATTTTAATCCTTGCGACAACTCCCTTAAAGATGGCATTCTTTTCTTTAGTTTACAAATGAAAAGAACAAGTCTTTTTTGTACAAATAGGGAAACTAAGGCACAGAAAGATACTCAGTACCACTGAATCCGCAGCAGTGGTGAGCTGAGGGGAGAGATGGTATGTAAAAGGGAACATGATGTCCTGAAGAACAGTTTTTCCTCCTTTGTGATTTGCCTTGGGTTTGCTGTTGGGGTGGGGTGGGCGGGAGGAAAAGGGAAAGATTGAGTGAATCAGAGAGGGAGAGCAGTCAGATCGGGGGAAAGGCTCAACCTGAGAAAAGAGAGAGAGAAAAGTTGCAAAGAAAGGGAAGCGAGGAGAAAGCAAGAGATATTCATAGGTGATTTGTCTTTGCGCCTGATCAGAACAGAATAATTTCAACAGGATGTCCATAATTGAAATTCAACCAAAATATTGTGCATGGTCTGGAATTGGTTTAAAAAAATCAAAACAGTCTAGGAGAGATGCTTTATTTTTCTGACTTTAAAAAAGTTGCAGATAAATGTGCTTCTGATCAGAGGGGAAACAAGAAGAGGGCACGGGGCCAAACATATGTAGGCAGGTGCTGTACAACTTCTCCACACAGCTCTGCCAGAGCACCCTGCGGGTGACCTCGGCGCTTAATGGAAAATGTGTGTTTCTCTGTGAACACACTGGGAGAAGGATGAGACCTCCCAGCTGATCTGGATTTGATATCAAGATGGTATTTGAGCACATGACTCCAGAGGTGTCAGAATGGACAATTCCCTCTCCACATCTTGTCCTGCCCCGCATCTCTACCCAGACTCACTCCAATGTCCTGACAGTAGTTTATCCGGCCACAGAGAATGGATGCTGCTTTATTATTCTCCCAGAATAATGAGGCTGTTGAACATCAGTGTTGGCAAATTTTGAAAAAATAGCAGAAAAGTCTGTCTCCTGGGTTACTCCCCTATCCTTCAAATAGGAAGGTTTTCTGCTTTGCCTCTTAATTTTCCCTAGTGAGTAGATACAAATGAAGCATAATGAGATGGCGTGCAATTGTACCATCTCAGAACAGGTGTGGCTCGGTGGCGGGGGCGGGTGTCCCAGCTTCAGGCAAAGTGGGTGCATTCGTTTCCTAGGGCTGCTGTGACAAATTACCATAACTATGGTGACTTAAAACGACAGAAATTTATTTTCTCACAGTTCTGGAGGCAAGAAGTTTAAAGTCAAGATGTCAGCAGGCACGCTCCCTCCGAAACTCTGGGTAGCATCCTCTCTTGCCTCTTTCTAGCTCCTGGTGGTGGCCAGCAACCCTTGACAGTCCTTGGCTTGCAGATGCATTACTCTGATCCCTGCCTCTGTTGTCACATGGTATTCTCCCTGTGTGTGTCTCTGTCTCCATATGGTGGCTTCCTCTTCTTATAAGGACACCAGTCATATTGGACTAGCGTCCGCCCTAATAACCTCATCTTAATTTGATGACATCTGCAGAAATCCTATATCCAAATAAGGTCACATTCCCAAGTACCAAAGGGGTTAGGGCTTCAACATACATATTTTGGTGACAGTTCAACCCACGACAGCAGGTGTTCAGGTCTGGAGTGCTGGTGGGGCAGGAGCCTGGGCAGGGCAGGAGGTGGGGGAACAATAGAGGTGGGCGATGAATATTGTATCCCCTGGTTCACTCCAGCCCTCACAGGAAAGGGCTGCGGGCTCAGTTGTCAGGGGACTCTGAGGGGCTCATGTCACAGACAGGCACTGCTCGGGGGGCCCTCTTGGGTGCAGAAGTGCAGAGAGGGAGAGGGAGAGAGACTTTCTTCACTTTTTCAAGGGATGCAATGTGGCTTTGGCACAGTGAGGACCCCAGGGACACAGCACTGCTTGGTGCCTTGAGGGCTGGCAGTCTCTCAGAGGCTGGGAGACAATAGAATATTAACAGGGACCAATGGCATGGCAGAATGAGGCCCTCTCAAGATGTTTTGGGATAGAAGTAAAAGAGCAAGAGAAAAGAAAGGGCCTGAGGACCCAGAAGTGTTGGTTCTTTAGTAGATTGGCGGCCACGTAGACAAGTGTGTGAACTGGGAGAGTATGAGAGCAGAAGAGGGTGCTGTCAGTAACTGCCCCCGGACAGCGAGGGCTTGTCAGGCAAACCGGACTCGCGGACACCCTACTCCTCAGAGCCCTGTATGATGTTCCGTGCTGACCCGAATCATAGGCACAGTGGGCCTGTAGGGCAACGATCTTTTATTGAACTGGATTAGTTTAGAGGTGGGCTACAGGAGACAATGAAGTTTACTGTTTTGATTTGAGACTTAACTTTAAAAAAATGCCGTGTAGAAGGTTGTTGGAATGATCTAGACTTTTGCCTTTGGACTGAACTTCAAAAGAGCACCCTTTTTGTTGAGACAATGTAAGGAAATGCACAAGTGCTAATTATACAGGGGCCGAGGGCGCTGGCTGGGAAGGGAAGTGGTCTCCTCCCATCAGACTGTCAGACTGTCGATATTGGTGGGGATCCTTAGAATAGCAAGTGATCGCCTTTGACCCCAGATCCTGAGGGGATGAACGTTTTGTTGAGGAGCTGGGGACTGGGAAGGGGACTATTGGCCCCTTGCCTGGCTCCAGCCCCAAACAGGGCTGAGGAATAGAGATGGGTGGGGGGAATGGTGCTAAGAAAGGGTCTCAGCAAAGAGCACAAGGAGAACCAAAGTCACGCTGTGCCTACTTCTCAAGGGTCTAGAAAGACCTGGAGGGAATCACTGGTGGAGGAATTCAGAACCATTTAGTTGCTCTTCTTGGCTGGGTAACTATCATTCTCTAGGCACCAGACTGTCTGACTTTGCTGAAAGATGTTAGGTTGCAAATATGACATTGACAACAGAGATGCCATTCGGATGCACTGTTCTAGGAGCTCCCTGCCTGCTGCTCTGGAAGAATGGAAAGAGCTTAGCTTCCAGAGGGTCTTCATGAGGATCGGAGAAATTCACACCAGCGGTCCCAGGCAGGCACTGAGAGTCTCTGAGGCTGACTCTGGCCCTCCATCTTTTCTAGTAAGCTCATATTGTCACCTGGGATGCTGGCAAATTGAACATGTGTAGATGAAGATCATTCTTTATAAGCATCTCTGTCTTTAGTGAGCTATTACTTGCAAGAGACTATTAGCTTAGTGACTTTCCATTCCATTTAGTGACTCATGACTATTTTTTTTCTCAGCTTTATTTTAGTCATATTCTGCCATACACAGCCCTTGGGATTTTGAATATTGTGATACTGTGATGTTTTCTCTAAACATGAATTTCTCATGAATTTCTTTGGTAATGACCTCGGTGAGCTCATGTTTTTCCAGGCTTTATGAGCTGTTGGGTAACATTTACTGTATCTAATTTTATCTTTCATTGTCCCCTTCTTAAATCCTGGAGCTATTGAGTGAGTTAGAGCTGGTTGAGTAGAAAACATGTTATTGGGCCCAGGTTAAAACTCTTTTGAGTGGTAGTAATTTGAAAATTGTTAGTTCACTTTTCTCTTTTGCCATTATGAAAACACAAGCTTCGCCCTAGTTGGCCCAAGGCATCTCTTTGCTTCCCGGAGAGGAGGGCTTTTTGTTGGCGTCACGTGATGAGAAAGGATATTCAGCTATGTCATCAGGGTCAGCCAAGGATGCAGAGGATAGTAGGAAGAAGGGATTAGGAGAAGAGTCAGACCTGACACAAATGTTGGAGGAGCTGGGGAAGGGGTGGTCTGGAAGGGAGGTCAGAGAGAACCCCTCCAGAGGCTCTGGTGCTGGTGAACTAGTTGAAGCCTGCAGGGAAACCCAAGAAGCCAAGTGCAGGTGGTCATGGGAGCTTGACGATGAGGGGAACTCATGGAGAGGTCTGTGGGAAGCTGTTGATCTTGATAGCAGCTGCCTCTTGGGTTTGTGTCCAAGTGTCCGGTGGTCCCACTTCTCAGAGGGTCAGCAGTCAGGAGGACGAACTTGTCTATCTTTTCTCACTCCTCATTTGGACAAAGGTGTATTCTGCTGGAATCTCTTAATTCTTCAAAGGTTCAACAAGGGGTCAACCAAAATCCCCCTGCTGATCCATCCAGTCTCGCTAAGAGGAAGTCTCTCTGTTTAAGGAGCGATGCAGCTGGGATGTCAGGTGTGAGGTGCATGGTGATGTGGGTGACTAGGAGAATGGTGCTTGCAGCCTCTGCTTCGTCGGGGGTTGGTTTGCTGTGATCTGTTGTACAGCTATGTTTGAAAAAGTCCCAGTTCATTTTTTCCAGATACATAAGTTCTCCATAGCACAAAATAAAAATGTCATCACCCAAATCAACGTTGTATCAAATGTGCAAACTTCAGATCTGATACCTGTCTGACTATCATCTCTGCTGAGTCAATTAAAACAAGCAGACAGAATAGCAGGAAGAAACTATCTTTCTGCCTTCTAAAGTTTAAAAGCCTGGGTGATTTGTTTTACTATTTGTCTACTTTCAAGATTACTTCTACTTCTACTTGGTTAATTTAATTTCCTACCCCTTACGAGCCCTTCATTTCATGTCCATGGGACTGTAATGACTTCTCTGTCCTTTGATGACACCTCCATCACTATCCTTCTTGCCTTCCTTTTGGTTTCCATCATTCTTCTGTACTTAGGCTGTTCATACTGTATGTCAATGACAATTTTACTCACCAGGTCTTTCTGGTACATAATGATAGGGAAAAACTTAGATAGGATCTTTACCCCAAAGAAAATTAAATGCATGCCCTTTATGAGATAATCATATAATTGGAAGCTACCATCATGTAAGATAATCACTTACAGAAATAATGTGTAATGAATTGATGGTAACCCATTAAAAAGTGCCTATTTCCGTGTGAAGCTATTAGCACAGAGCCTGGCTCTTAGAAGTACTTGAGAAATTAGTTAGTGATGATGATGATGACGATGACAAGAATGATGGTGGTGATGGTAATGGTGATGTCCAGAGTAGCCCATCCGTGTAGGTGCATATACACACACTGAAACTTACTACAAGGACAGTTCCAGGTGGACGTGTCCCCCAATCACTTCACATTCAGCATATACCAAGCTGATATTCCATTCCAAGCCAGCTCTTCCTCTTCATTTCCCTATTTCTGTAGAACCAGTCTTCCTTTAGTTAGACAGTTTTTTTTTTGAATCTTTTTTTTAAATTGAAATATAGTCAGTTAACAATGTGTGAATTTCTGGTGTGCAGCATCATGTTTCAGTCATACATATACATACATATATTCGTTTTCATATTCCTTTTTTTCTTTCTTTATCGAGTTATAGTCAGTTTACTATGTTGACAGTTTTGATGCCTGTCTCTCCCACCATCTCTCTGTCTTCGGGGGCATAGGAATCTAGCGACTAGACTATTTCTCACTGTTGTACCTCCAGAGCTGTTACAGTTAAATGAATGAAGGACTGAATTCAAGCAGTTGGTAAGTCAGGTTGCCTCCGTTTCCATACTTTCCGTACATGTTTATTATGCAGCTGTGATGGGAAAGGGGCTGTTTGGAGAATGATTTGTCTGTATCAAGCCTCAGGAATGGGAGCTGGAAATTTTGTGCAAAGAGTGATCAGTCGGTTTCACTTGACTTAAACATGCAGTCGGAATCATTGTGTTCCCAACAAGGAGGACAGATGGATGGGAAGCCTAAAGACACAGCCACCATTTGAAGTCCACCATTTTGTTTTGGTTTGGATGCAGATTAGTTCATAGCCACAGTGGATTTCGGCACAGAGGACCATCATCCTGCTGTTTGTAGCTGAAAGTACTGTAACATTTTTGGGTAGCTTTGGCTGTGGTGGTAGTGCTGGTGAGAGATGGAACAGAGTGTGGGGAGAGAATGAGAGAGGTGGAGAGAGAGAGAAAGACTGAAGGTAAAAATCACCCAGCAAAAGCATCAAAATAAAATTCAGCAAACTTCTCCTTGGCAGACACTCTTGGCTGCCTACCTCCGGGCCACTCAGCCTTGTTCCTTCCTGATAGAATCCTGGGTTTATCCAGGTATCCTTGCTGCTTCTATGAGTTTGAGGAGGCCAGCATCGTGGGTAAGCTCAGAGTTTACCAAGCCCCTCCTGGTGCTACCCTTTCCTCTGCCAGTAACATGAGAATGTGTCACAATTCTGGCCAATGAGGAGTGGTTGCTTGGAGGAATTCTAGGAAAGGTTTGCCTTTACCAAAAGATCTCAATGTTGCCATGAGAATGTGACCTTCAGAGCTACAGTCGTCTGTGACCATGAGGGGAGCTACCCTGGGGATGAGGTTGCTACGCTGAAGGCAGCAGAGTGGAAAGATAAAATAATTAGCTCACCCTGGAAATGTCTTTATTTCTCCTTGATTTTCTGAAGGAGTTTTGATGGATAACAGATTTTTGATTAATGGTTTTTTCTTTTATCTCTGATTATGTCGTTACATTGCCTTCTGAGAGCTGTGGTTTCTGGTAAGTCAGCTGTTGATCTTACTGAGAATCCCTTGTACATAATGAGTCATTTTTCCCCCTTCCCATTTTCAAGATTTCTGTTTGTTTTTGACTTTTGAAATTTGACTGTGACGTATCTAGTGTGAGCTCTTTGAATTTGTTATACTGGGATTGTGCTGAGCTGCTTGGATTTACAGATTAATGTTTTTCATCAAATTTGGGAAGTGTTCAGCTATTATATTATTAATACCCATTTTTAATACCCATTCTCTTCTCTCTTTTAGGGGGTTCCCATCGTGCATATGTTGTTACATTGGTAGTGTCTTGCAGGTCTCTGAGGCTGTTGATTTTTAATCATTTTTTTCTTTCTGTTTTTCAGACTGGGCAAATTCTATCTTTAAGGTCATTGATTCTTTGTTCTACCAGTTCAAATCTGTTGTTGAACATCGCCCCCCTCCCCAGCAATGATCTTTATTTTTCATATCACTTATGGGCTTTCTCATTCCAGAATTTCTATTTGATTTGTAAATATTTATAATTTCTACCTTATTAATGATACTATTTATTTGATGAACCATACTTGTCATACTTCCCTTTAATTCCTTAGCTAACTTAAAATCCTCATCTACGAAGTCAATATCTGGGCCTCCTCATGGGAAATTTCTATTAACCAATTCTTCCCCCCTTTGGGCTATACTTCCCTGTCTCTTTGTATGTCTTATTTTTTTTTCTTTTGCTGAAAATTGGACACTTTAGATGTGTCACCACTCTGAAACTAAATGTCTTTTTCTTTTTTTAAATTGAAGTATAGTTGATATATACAATATTGTGTAAGTTAAAAGTATACAATATAGTGATTCACAATTTTTAAAGGTTATATTCCATTTATAGTTATAAACTCTTGGCTGTATCCCCTGTGTTGTACAGTATGTCCGTATAGCTTATTTTATACATAGTAGTTTGTACCTCTTGTCCCCTACCACTATATTGCCCGTCCCCCTTCCCTCTCTCCACTGGTGATGGCTAGTTTGTTCTCTATATCTGTGTTTGCTTTTTTTGGTTATATTCACTAGTTTGTTGTATTTTTTAGATTCTACACATAAGTGATGTCATATAGTATTTGTCTTTCTCTGCCTTATTTCACTTAGCATGATGCCTTCCAAGTTCATTTATGTTGCTGCAAATGGCAAGATTTCATTCCTTTTTATAGCTGAGTAGTATTCTGTTGTGTGTGTATATATATATGTATGTATATATATGTGTGTGTGTGCATGTGTGTATATATATATATGTGTATATATATGTGTGTGTGTGTATATATATATATAACATCTTTATTCATTCATCTGTTAATGGACACTTAGGTTGCTTCCATATCTTGGCTATTGCAAATAATGCTTCTTTGAACATAGGGTTGTGTGTATCTTTTCAAATTAGTGTTTTCTCTTTTTTCAGATATATATGCAGAACTGGAATTGCTGGGTCATATGGTAATTCTGTTTCTCAGTTTTTTGAAAAACCTCCATACTGTTTTACACAGTGGCTGCACCAATTTACATTCCCACCAACTGTGCTAGGGTTCCATTTTCTCCACACCAAAAAAAATCATTTGTTATTTGTGTTCTTTTTGATGACAGCCATTCTGACAGGTGTGAGGTGATATCTTATTGTGATTTTGGTTTGCATTTCCCTGATGATTAGTGATGTTGAGCTTCTTCTCATGTGCCAGTTGGCCATCTGCATTTCCTCTTTGGAAAAATGTCTATTCAAGTCTTCTGCCCGTTTTAAAATCAGGTTGTTTGCTTTTTGATGTTGAGTTATATGAGCTGTTTATATATGTTCAATATTAGCTCTTTATCAGTTATATCATTTGCAAATATCTTCTCCCATTCTGTAGGTTGTCCTTTTGTTTTGTCGATGGTTTCCTTTGCTGGGCAAAAGCTTTTAAGTTTAATTAGGCCCCATTTGTTAATTTTTTGCTTTTGTTTCCTTTGCTTTAGAAGATAGATCCAAAAAATATTGCTATGATTTGTGTAAAAGATATTCTGTCTGTGTTTTCCTCTAGGAGTTGTTATAGTATCTGGTATTACAGTTAGGTCTTTAATCCATTTTTTATATGGTGTTAAGGAATGTTCTAATTTCATTCTTTTACATGTAGCTGTTCAGTTTTCCCAGCATCACTTATTGAAGAAACTGTCTTTTCTCCATTGTATAATCTTGCCTTCTTTGTTGTAGATTAATTGACCATAGTGTGTGGGTTTATTTCTGGGCTCTCTGTTCTGCTCCACTGATCTGTGTGTCTTTGGAGTTAGATTTCTAACGCCTTTTCCCTTAGGATTGGTTGTTGCTTTGTTGTCATTTGTTTGTTTAGTGACTTTTCTGGATAAATTCTGTACACTGTGTAGCCACTAAAGTCTCTGCTTTAAAAAAAAAACATTTATTTAAACGAATTCTTAATTTAATTTTGAAGCCTGGTTGTGTAAGGATTGACCTGGGTCAGCATAGCTAGTTGGTCGGTGCTGACCTAAAATAAACAGACTGCCATGTATTTCTCCAGCACAGATGAGTTAACTCAGGATCAGCAGAGAATTACAATTCAGCATCTAGAACCGTGACAAGCCACATGGCAGTTCCTGCATCATGGCAAGGAAAGGAGAACACTCTTACAGAGGAGAAAAGGAATTCGAGAGGCTGTAGTAAACAAAGAGTCCATGGCTTTCCATTGGCTGAGTCCTTGCCAGGAAGAAGAGGGGTTTTTCTTCTCCCTGTTGGGCTCGGCTGTCATCAGAGGGTGTGAGAGCTCCCCCTTCTGGACTCCCAGCTCTATTTAATTGAGGTTTCTGTTTATTAATTTTTTGCAGTCAGCAACTAATTGGTCAAAAGATTTCCCTAAATGCCTTGACACAGCCACATTTTGATGTGAAGTAAGTGTATGTGTGGGGTGTGTGTGGTGTGTGTGTGTGTGTGTGTGTGTGTGTGTGTGTGTGTGTGTGTGTGTGTATGCATGTGTAGGTGGGGGACATATCTTCAACTCTCAGGCAGTTTATAAGTCTGTCTTAGCCTTCAGCTCCTGCTTTTGCAGGGCTTCAAGGTTAGCCAGAGGTGACTGATTGGTACCCTCCGGTCTTTCTTGGGCACGAGAACAGATGTGTATGGTCTTCTAGATCCCCAGCAACATGCCAGCGCTTTTCAAAGCCCTTCATGCAAGTCTCATTCCCCCAGATCTTCCTTTTATATATTTTGCCAGGCTTTTATTTGCCCCAATTAGTATTGCATCGTTAGTTAGATGGAATGTTAAATAATTGAAGCTGATCGTTTCCATCGGTGCCTTGTGGACAGGTTCTTTCTTGTGGAGCCGAACTGTGAATGAGTCAAGCACACAACACCCTGTGAATGTGGCTATTTTGGGAGCTGTGAGTCAGGTCAAATAGTGACCATGGTCTGAGGATAGGGCTGTTTGAGACGCTCCAGAGCCTGTGTGACTGCAGGGCTGGTGGCTTTCCAAGCTAACGCTGTGGAGTTGGGGAAGAGACACATAGGAGTGACCCAGTCCCTGGTCTTCTTACCACAGTTTAGGAGTTCTTTGGGAATCAACTCTCTTCAGATGGTTGCAAGCCTTTGGTTAATTTCCAAAGTTCTAAAAAAGTTGATTTGGATAATTTTGCCTGTATTTTCATGGCTTTTATGGAGGATTGGATCTATGGAGGTTTTGACTCTGCTGTTCCAGAATCCTCCCTCCCTCCCAGTAGTTCTGTTTTATTTTATATTTTGGTTATTTTACTCTTCATGGGCATGATGACCAGGAAGCATCATTTCTCAAGCCAGTAAATTCAGATCAGAATTTATATGGAACCTCTGGCCAAGTAGTCTGTTTATTTGCTCTGAACTGATTATAATTCCATGGAAGAAAAAAAATTTTTTTTTGTTGTCTTTTGTTGTCTACGTCTAAGAATGTAGGAGTGGTGTAAACATTCCAAACATTCTGGATACTACTCAGCAATATCAAGTTAAACAGAAAGGATTTGAAGCAAACACCGGTAGGAGGGACTCTCACATTTACTGAGAACTTAGTATGTGCCATTTCACTAGAAAAATATTGTCTTAGGTATCCAATGCATAGTATAAGCAGTGAAGTTTTCAACTGGATTCTTATACTAGAGGTAAGGGAGAATTATTGGCAAGAAAGTACTTAGAGGCCATTTTAAGATACTACCTCCCCCTTGGTATAATTTGTGCTTATTTCTGTGTGTAACTGAGAAGGTTGTGTGTGTACACATGGCAAGTAATAAATGCTGAATGAATGTGTTAATACATATATCCATTTTAAGTTGTGCTCATTTTTTGCTTTTGCAAATGCTGGTAAATTTCCTTCTGCTCCTCTTTCTCAATGAGAGAAACTCAGTAAGTTTCTGGCCTATTTCTTTCTATTTCATAGATACTGCTGGTACAGGCTCATCTCTGTGCACAACACACGTTCAGAAAGTTGCTGACTGAGCGACGATCCACTTGGAAACCTAATCTGAGGCCGAGGAATGTCATGGCTATTCCTTTGAAAGAATTCCACCCTAGTTCACAAAAAGAGGAATTCCCACAATTCTTTTTTGTAAAGAGTGGCTTCACATTGTAAGCCGAGGCATCAGTGCCAGAAATAGGCCAAAAATGAAGCAGATTTTTGTTCTTCTTTGTTTTTCAGAATGTCCAAAATTGTATGTAAAAACCTTAGGGTGCGTAGTTACCCAGAGGGAGGAAAAACTAGTGTGGATCAAACACCACCTTCCATCCTTCTTTCTCATTTCCTTGGCTTGGCTTCCATCCCACTTCACCCTGCTGTGTTGAAGTTATACGTCACCCTGAGACAGACCATGCAGCCAAAGAGGTGGGTGGGAGACGGAAGAGGGCTGGAGACAGAGCACGTGGAGGCAGAGGGGGGCCTGAATGAGGCAGAGAGAGCAGAGAGCTTGCTTACCTTCCCAAATACTCCAGAAGTATATAATAGTCTTTACGATCTGTCTTGGTAATGCAAGGGAACTTTGAAGAAAGTGCAAAGAGAAGTCACTTTTAGACCAAGTTCTTGGGTGTGCTGTTTTTGTCCTTCTTACTGTCACATCTCAGGGTAACTTCGGGGAAGGCATCAAGAGTTCACCTCGCTGCACGTGAATATTTGGCTGGCAGGTTGCTGCTGAGGGAGCTAATGGTGAGGATTGTATTCAACATCCTGGGAGCTGTGTTCATGTTCGAAAGGGAGCCTCTTGTTCTAGAAGGCTTTGGAGCCTCTTTGAATGACCTTGCTCACATCCACCATCTCTGGGCTGGAGGTTGGAGGACAGACTTCAGCCTGGAACTGTTGCCCGTCTGCTCTGGATCCGTGCTGGAACGTGTTATAGAATCCAATCCTAGTCATCCCCAGGGATCGTTCATCAGCGCAAGTGGTAGGAAGTGCATCGCTTACCAAGTCAAATTGGAATCCCATGAGAACATTTGCATTTAATGCTTTAACTGGTAAAATTAGAAACAAAGTGATTAAAATGTCCTTTGAGAATCTTTGGATGACAACTTGCCTCTCATATATTTAGAGACAAATTTTAGACTAAGCACAGATGGTTAGATCTTTCAAAACTGTTTATAGGAGTAATAAATGTTAGCATCCAGGTTGTTTCCAAATTTGTTCTTACGGCACCTCATCTCTCCTTGCTGCATCATGTGGAGAATGAGCGAGCTACGAAGGCGTAAACTAAGAACTTAAGGATCAACTGAGATCTTAAGGATAGACTGAAAATCATAGATTGGACATTATAATTTAGGTTCCTGACATCCTTAGTTCCTGTTCTACCCCTGACCCCCAACCCTGATTTCAGGTCCTTTGAATTCTGCAAACACAATGTTCCCATCATACAAAATCTGACTTTGGGGTCGTGGGTTCTCTGACCAAGTCTGGGTGGAAGGAGTGACTCTGGCAGCCTGAGACTTCTTGCCTCAGGAGCATGTTTTTGCTCTCCTAAGTTTATCTTTTTCTTTCTGCACTTAACGGTGTTTCTCTATTTTTCTTGATACTGGCTTGGACTTCCCTGGGTGAAGGTGTGCTGCTGTGCGGTGGGGAACAGGGCTGGCAGAGACTTGTGGACCATGAATAGAGGTGATTCCTTTGGCACCTGGTGTGAGGTTCTACTTCAGAGCCTCTTCATTAATGCAGTTTTTCTCAAGGTAGCATCGCTCTCTGGGCACTGGGGAAAGTGGTAGAGACTCAGTGTTGCAGTCAGACGTCCCGCCTCCTGGTCCTGCTGTGGTGGCGTTGGGAGTCTCTCATTCATAGCTTTCATGAAGCTGTTTCGTCTGTAGTTGTGGGGACCCATGAAGATTCTTCTGCTGCTTCCGCCGTCTCTTGGAGAGCTGGTTGGAATCTTTTCTGTGTAATAATTCAGCTTGGGATGGGGCACTTCAGGGAGATGCAGATTCTGACCATGGGGAGCTCACCACACTGGAGACCATCTTTGGGAGACCCAGAAGAGGAGGCTAAGTCATTGGCTTTCCAAAACTCTTTCCAATTGCAGCTTGAAGGTGTTTACAGAAAACTTGTTCTCCATCTTAACGAACAAGATAGAGAAGCGTCTGATCCCATGAAGGATGTATAAACAAAGGTAACTGACTCAGCAGAGGAGGTGAACAGCTGAGCTTGTCTGATTTCACCCACGCACAAAGTCAAGCGGAAAACGGAGTTAAGTACTAGATCTTTTTTTTTTTAAATTTCACTAATTACCTGATGTTTCCCATTATATTTCCCAGATGATCTCGTGAGGCACAGCAAGAAAACCTACACACATCACTGTTCATTCTTTATTTACTAAGCTTTGTGTTTGGGATTTGTGAGGGAAACTTTAAACACGAGAGCTGGTGTCTTGTAGAAAAGCCTGTAAGTCTAACGGATTGAGACAGCGAGGAAGCTAGAGTTGGTATTAAAACTTTCCTTGTGGGTGCTCGGTATCTTCCAGTTCAGTTTCTTTTGAATTTCAGTGGAAGAACTGGCAATTCAATAAACTGAGGAGAAGGCAAGGTTTTACTTAATAGACAACTCGAGAGACCTCAGGAACAGTGAAAGAATTTGTTTGCATCACCTGAACCCATGGAACCCGAAGCTTGTACTTAGGGTCTAGGGCAGCTTCCTGTATCAGGTGGAAAAGGTGAGAAACATGAAAATGAACTGAAAACAATGTTAATCTTCTGTCCTGAAAAAAAAATCATAGGTTTGACTACTTGTGATTTAGTCTCATGACCTCCGCTAACCCCCGTCCATGGATTCGTCTTTTCTCTTGGCTCCGTAGCACTTTTTGTCATCTCTGTAATATCACTTACCACACTTTGGGCGGCTTATCACCTGCATGTTGTTCTCCCCACCACATTTTTAGCCTCCTCAAAGTGGGGTCTGGGACTTGGCCAGCCCCTCACACAGAGCCAGTCCTCGAGAAGTGCTCGATAAATGCTTGATGAGTGGGATTGAATGGGGGCCCCCCACACATGGATAAATCCTCTTCCTTTCTCTTCCTTTTGGTTCTTATTTTTCAGCCCTCCTGCACGCTTGCTGCCTGCCTGCCCCACAGTGCCTGTTGTTTTAATTGCTCCATCAGAATAACTGTTTGCAGTCATTGCTTTCTTTGCTGATCTCTACCTGCTGTTTTCGTTCCCACTGAAGTGTCAAAATTAGAGCTGGAGTGGATGGATAGTTTCTAGAGCTTTCTTCTTTTGCTTAATCACTGATTAGAATCTTATCCCTTGGGCTTTAAATATTTATTGGAACCATATTCCCATTGTACTTTCTGTCCAATCAGAACCAAGCATAGGGTAGGAGGAAACCCTGTCTTCACAGTCCCCTGGGAGGGAGTGTGTGGATTTCAGCGGCTTATTACAGATGGTATAACGCACAGATAGTAAGTAGCTACTTTAGGCTCTGAAGCCACTTAATAACAAAGGCAACAAAACCAGCAGACTTTAATTTTCAGGTTAGTGTGTTATCTAGGGCTCTAAATTCTCTAATTATCTTTAGAAGACTACTAGAAAGAAAGAAGAAAAAAGAAAGAAAGAAAGGGAAAGAAACAAACCAAGCCAGAACTGTTTTCAGTACCTTGGTTTTCCGAAGTAATATCAGTTTCATCCCCTTGTAAGACGTGCAGAGGGGAAGATCTTATTGCAGTGCTTCTTGAGGTTGGCAACTGGATGCTTTGTTCTTGCAGAGACCTGGAACTTTTGCTTCTGGAATCGTATGCTTCCTCCCATCATGTTTTATAACGGTATTCTCCTTCTGTAAACACTAAGTTATTATTTGTGAAGTTGTTAAAAGAGTACAATGTTATATTTTATAGCTGACTTAGAAAAAAATGCTACTAGTTGACCGCCAGCTTTATTCATTCTTAAGAGAAACCGTGGCTGTAATTTTACTTTGATGCTGCTAGTTGGATGAAATAGTTTAATAGCCAGCTTCACATTTAAATAACTTTGTTTTTTCAAAAGTGAATTTATTCACAGGCTCTCTATAGACAAATGACACATTATAATAAAATCGTTTTCTCTACACGTAGGAAAAAGAAGTGTCAGTGTTGACTGCGTAGATCTTTAACCATCAGATCGTTTGGGAATTTACAGTGTCACATACATTTCAGCAAGGCGTTCAAACAGTCTCTCAGGATTTTAAACACTCCTGGTTATGAAAACAAATTTTCATCTTTATTTTTCCAAGCTGTCTCCTCACATAGAGCACTTCAGAAAACTCACCATTACTGGTTTTACTGCCTGATTGCTTAAGAGTTAATTGGTTCAGCACCTGGGCAGGAAGCTGTTTTGGCAGAAACTCTGTTTTCTTCAAGTTCTAGCCATAAAATTCTGGATAGTGAATTGTAATCAGGCACTCCTTTAAAAAAAACAAAACATTTTTTTAAACTACAGAGCACACAAGAATACTAATGTGTTAGCTGAAAGGACTGCAGAGCACTCATTTGGAATATGGAAGCTGTTTACTGGTCATTACTTGGCACCAAAGGAGCATATTTCTTCCTGGGCTTGAGATCTAAATTTTTTATACCCATTTAAAACATAAAAGTTAATCTTACATCCTTTCTTCTCTCCACAAATTCTCCCTGACTATATTCTTTCATACCATTATGTAAGAAAGGGGCTTGGTGCCCTAAACTTTATCTCTCTCTAATTCTCCCAAGCTGTTCAATTGGAGAAGAGAGGATGAGAAAATGGACCAGTATATTTTAAATTAGACCACCCGTGACAAGTTTCATTCCTGTGTTTTCAGCACTTTCAATGTGGTTGTCACATCTTTTATACAACCTCTGTCTTAATTAATGGTGGCCAAAGTTTGTAAGATGGTAGTGTTCGCAGCCCTCCATACCCCCAATCTGACAAAGAGAACTCTGATTGTTAGCCCAACAGTTGGTGTGGGAGGACCTGCTGGGGTGAAGGAAGAGGGCAGGAGGGGCATAGAGATTTAGTAAGTGTTACTGAGGGATATGAATTGAGATCCTCATTACGGTTTTCTAGAAATACAGCAAAGAAGGGAATTCTTTTAAAATTACTTTTGGCGATTGAACTGTGTTTCTTGAATGCATTACAGCTCAGAGACTGAACCACATGGGACCAGGTTTCATTAGGGTTACATGTTTGTTATAACAAAAGACAACTTTCTGCATGTACTTAGCTTTTTCATAATTCTTTGTCCACTCAATCCTTTCTACTCTTGTTCTCAAAGAAGAACAGAGCATTGGTAGGTTGCGAGTTCAACAGAGATCTGTGTGTTAATCCTATACCCAGCATGAGAACTTTTTACCCCAATTGTGTACAAGAATATTACTCCCACCTTTCAGGTCGCCTCTCTGCTACTTTGTAATCTCATTGCCTTCCTTCCACGGGTAAGCATGATTCTGAACTGTGTGTTTTTCAGTTTCTGCTTTTCTACATAGTTTTACCACATTTTGTGTGGTGGGCTCTTGAAATTTCAAAACTTATACACCTTTTAGTTCTGGGACATGTTTTTGAATGATTTCTTTAGTGATTCCTTTCTTTCCTGTTTTCTCCTTCTAAAACTCCTATTATGAATGCAGGATTTCCTAGGATAACCTTCATATTACTTTATCTTTTCTTTGCTGTTTTCCGTCTTTGAATATTTAAAAGATTTTATTTATTTATTCATTATTTATTTATTTTTTTTAATGGAGGTCCTGGGAATTGAACTCAGGACCTTGTGCCTGCTAAGCATGTGCTCTACTACTGAGCTATACCCCCCCCCAATATTTTCTTTTTACATAATTCCTGTGAGATTTTTCTCGCACTTTCCCACCTGGTGTTTTATTGAGTTTGCCATTTATACTACTGTGTTGCTAATTTCCAAGAGCTCTTTTCTTATTCTCTTAATATTTCTTTAAAAATTTAAAGATGGTGTCCTATTCTTATTTTATGGTTATAATATCATTTCTTATCTTTTTGATGATAATTATAATAGCATTTTCCCTTCTCTCTACATGGTCCTTTTTTTGTTTCCCTCCAGTTGCTCTTATCCTGTTTGTTTTAGGCCCTTACTTTAAAGCTAGAGGACTTCCCCAGTTGCTGACTGTTCTGGGTCTGCCGAGTCATGGGTGGGGCCCTGACAGGCCGATTGGAAACTTTGTGCTCGTGGGTGGGTCTCATTGACAGACTTCATTGCAGGGTGACTGTGTAATTTCCTTGGGGGAACCCTGAGGTTTGTATCTTTAGGTCTTTCTCTTGAGATGGTTTGATTTCCCAGGGAAGGCTATTCCAGTCTCTGGTCTAGAGCCTATTTGCCTGGTTGTCAGCATCCTGGGAGGCAAGTGGAGAAAGAACGAGGAGTTTCAAGGGTCAGGATGAAAAGTTTTGTTTAATCTTCTTGTTTTCATTCAGTATTACATGCTCTTAATTGTGCCTAATGTTCCTCAGTCCAGAAATTTCTGTCTTACCTTCTCTAGATAATAAAATTCTAGTCTACTGATGACATGAGGGAGGAGATGGGAGGTCATCGCTTTTTAATTGGACATCATCCAATCCTCCAGGTTTTGCCTCCCATCCCCCACATCTCTTTCCAGAAGCACCCAGTGTCCCCAGTTCTTGAGCCTTTGGGTAGTCTATAGTGTAAACTGGGTTGAGTCATGGATTTTCCACCTGGCTTAGACCTCTCTCAGGTTAATTACCTATCATACATCTGTTTCCTAACTTCCAGATTTTTTTTGATCTTATGTCATTTGCGTTCCCTCCTCCCCCTTCCTCTCTGTCTCTTTCTCCTCCTTCCCCTACTCCTTCCAGATTTAATGACAAAAGAATCATTAAAGAAAAGATTTCATGGAGAGGAGGAGGGGAGTGTTGGTTTTTGTTTACCCTCGACTTAACATGGAGTCCCATATTACTTTGGAGTTCTGCATTTAGAGGGCCAAATGGCGATAGTTAATAAGGTAATTGGTGATTTTGTATCTTTTACTTTTGATGATACTGATTTAAAAAGGCAAAAGAGGAGGGGAGGAATAAATAAACTTATAGTTAACCTGAATTACAAATATGCAAAATCCAAAATTTATTGTTCTGTGCAAATTTTTTTAACATGGACGGTAAAACAAATGGAACGAAGAACCCATCCAGACATTTAGCATAAAGAATGGTATCCATTTTCAGTTTTCAAATTTTAAAGGAGGAAAGTGTCCCAAGAGCCAAAGGAACAAAACCTGCAGAATTTCAGTTGAAGGGTGAGGTGGGGGTGGAAGGAGGGTAAACTCTATAGTGGAAAAGCAGTTCTGGATAAAAGAAAAAGCAAATTCTCTAGGGCTCAAATCAGCTGTGGGCCAAATTTTAATCTCCCTTCTTTTCCAAGTTGAGAAGTTCTTTGTTGCTCATGTGCCTTGGATGATGGAATCGAAACCCTTTATTTGCCTGCCAATTCTCTGCCTGCCTGGTTTTAATGATCAACTTACAGAGAAGCTCCAGTTATGATGGTTTTAAAAGAAAAGATGGAAAACCAGTAAGAAGTTTACAAAGCAAAGAGGGAGTTAGGAAGGGAAAGTTATTTTAACCGAACAGTCTATAGAAAATACACTATATACCTCAGGTTTTTCTGGCTGGTTTACAGCTGGTGAAAGGGTCTGGCATATTGTTGCGACAATGGGAGGTGATGTGTTGGGAAGCCTGGGAAGTGAGTGAGGTGCTGAAGACACTTGGGGTCTTTTTCATGAATGTGTGTGTCGCTGCCTCTTGTCAGGGGTGGAGACATGGCTTTCACTACTAGTTCAGCCAGGCGTCTGTGCCACCTTGGCAAACCAGGTGATGATACTGCCTCTTGGGTAACCTAGACTGTCCAAACATGATCCAAGAATGGAAAGAGCAGAGCAATTCAGAGTCAAGTACCTCGTATGGGAAATGGGGTTCAGAGTCTCTTGGACTGGTACCTTGTACTGTCACCTAACTGAATCATTTCCCACGTGTTTTATCCAGGCTTCCTGAATGAGAGCACCAGGTGCTCAAGGCACAGGTCACATTCATTGCTCATTCAGTCCACAGCTGTTCGTTGAGCTTCTGTGATGATCCCAGTCACTGCTTGTGTAGAAGGATTTGAAGATGATTAGCACAATCACAGAATTTGGACTACATTTTTTAGTGTCTGTCTTACCATTTATACACCAATTTTCTTATACATTAATTCTTTTAAAAATTATTTATTTATTTTTTGAAGTATAGTCAGTTTACAATGTTGTGACAATTTCTGGTGTACAGCATAAGGTTTCAGTTATACATAAACATACATATATTCCTTTTCATATTCTTTGTCATTATAGGTTACTATAAGATATTGGATATAGTTCCCTGTGCCAGACAGTAGAAATTTGTTGTTTATCTATTTTATATACAGTAGATAAGTGTCTGCAAATCTTGAACTCCCAGTTTATCGCTTCCCACCCCTTTTACCCCCTGGTAACCATAAGTTTGTTTTCTTTGTCTGTGAGTTTGTTTCTCTTTTGTAAATAAGTTCATTTGTGTCTTTTTTAAGATTCCACATATGAGTGATATAATATGGTATTTTTCTTTCTCTTTCTGGCTTACTTCACTTAGAATGACGACCTCCAGGTCCACCCATGTTACTGCAAATTGCATTATTTTATTCTTTTTTTGTGGCTGAGTAGTATTCCTGTGTGTGTGTGTGTGTGTGTGTGTGTGTGTGTGTGTATTTATCTTTATCCAGTCATCACTCAGTGGACATTTAGGCTGTTTCCATGTCTTGGCTATTGTAAATAGTGCTGCTATGAACATTGGGGTGCAGGTGTCACCCTGAAGTAGGGTTCCTTCTGGATATATGCCCAGAAGTGGGATTGCTGGATCCTATGTTAAGTCTACTTTTAGTTTTTTGAGGAATCTCCATACTGTTTTCCATAATGGCTGCACCAAATTACACCAACAGTGTAGGAGGGTTCCCTTTTCTCCACAGCCTCTTCAGCATTTAACTTTTGTGGACTTTTGAATGATGGCCATTCTGAATGGTGTGAGGTGATACCTCATTGTAGTTTTGATTTGCATTTCTCTGATAATTAGTGATACTGAGCATTTTTTCATGTGCCTATTGACCATTTGTATGTCTTCATTGGAGAATTGCTTGTTTAGGTCTTATGTCCATTTTTGGATTGGGTTGTTTATTTTTTTACTATTAAATTGTATGATCTGTTTATATACTTATTCTGGAAATGAAGCCCTTGTCATTCTGGAAATTAAGCTTGTATTGTATGTTAATTCTTAACTGACTTAATCTTTAATAACAACTATCTGATATACAGTCCATCTTTGTTATTTGTGGATCCTCTATTTGCTAATTCGCCTACTTGTTATAATTTCTTCGTCGCCCTAAAGCCAGCAGTCATGCTGTCGTGGACGTTCACGGACATTGCGTGCTCAGAGCAGTGGAGATTTGAGTTGCCTGTCATGCTTGTTCCCAGCTGAGACTGATCAAAGCAACTCTTCACCTTCTTGTTTAGCTCTCGTGATGACAAGTAGTGTCCTTTGCACTGTCTGTTTGGTGCTGTGTTTTTTGCATTTTTGTGCTTTTTCTTGATTTTGCTTTTCAAAATGCCTCCCCAGTGTAGGGCCGAAGTGCTGTCTGGTGTTCCTAAGTGCAAGGAGGCTGTGATGCACCTTATGGAAAAAACACGCATGTCAGATAAGCTCTGTTCAGGCCTGAGTTATGGTCCTGCTGGCCATCACTTCAATGTTCATGAGTCAACAATATATTAAATAAGGTGTCTTTAAGCACAAACACATATAAAACAAGGTATGTACTGACGGGGTGACATAAATGTTGCAACCAGAGTTCTGTTGGAACCTAACCCTGTATTTCCCCTAGGAACAATAATTTAGTATTTGCCTATTCACTGTTCATGGGGATTTTATAGGACATAATTACCTTGAATAAGAAGAATCAACCGTACATGTTACATTTATTCTTATTTTACAGAGGGGGCAATTGCAGCTCAAAAGCTTCTTTAAAAATGTGAATAGTGGAGTTGAGGCCCGCTGTCTGTAACTGTATCATCTGATTCTGAAGACCACAGTTTGCTCACCATAGCATGACGCTGAATGTCTTTATAGTCACCAAATGCGTTGCCCATAGTAAAACCTTCCAATGCTGGTGGAATAAACCATGTGAAAAACCTCTTGGGCTTGGAAAGTCCCAATTTCATGTTTATAAAGCTAAATATGAATACAGACTAATTGAAACTAACCCAGTTTCAACATTATTAAGTAGCACTTATGAAATACATGTGTGTATGTGTGTGTGTATGTGTGTATATATATGTATGTATATATATAATATACTATGTATTATATACTATATATTATGTATGTATATACAGCTAGATTTCCCATTTGAATTTATATAAAAAAGGAAAGAAAGAATCTCTGAAGATTTTTTTGATAAGATGGGTAGGGCTGGCATTTTAATTGTCAAGTTTTTATGCTTCTGAAGGTCACAATGCAGGCCCCAGGTGACATTTTACTGTGTTCCTTTTGATACTTGACTAGTTTCTTCAATAACAAGTTATAGGAAGTCATGATAGAAGAAGGCCTGTTGTTGACCAGGACACTGATGATTTCTGAAAGACCAGGTTCCATGAGGTTTGCCACTTAGTTCAAAACAGCAGCATTGGGATCTTGAGGTTGGAGTCTGAAATGCCAAGGAAAGAAATACTCTCTGGACGTGTGGAAGTGGCGTCATGAACCCAAATAAACTAAGTTTCCATAGTGCTTCCTTCGAAATGACCATGCACCAAAGTTGGTCAGTATGATGTAAAATCCTCCCAGAAAAATGTTTTTCCGGGTTTTCCCGACATGCTAAGAATGACATAAGAGAATTCCCGGAAGAGACTTTTCCTTGAGAAATACGATTACTGAGGTTGACATGAAATTACCACCAAGCCCTTTTAAGATGTGTTTTGCTTGGTGGTGCAGTGCTCAGTGGGGGCGTCTGGTGGCCTCAAGCCCCAGAATGATTTTTCTGTGAGTTACTGCACATGAGCTAGAGGGATATATCACTTACCCACCATGGTCACCACCGTGGTCCCTTAATGTGCTGAAGGCACCCTCAGTGGGTCTGCTCTGCAGGTTTTTTCTATATATTGCAAAGTCCTTGAATGCAAAGGATCTATTTAAGGTAATAAAAAAGTACACACATCACAGCTTCATCTTCACCGAGTAGACAAGTCTTTAGTTAGGACCTGTCATGAAGAAAGAGGACTTAGTTGTAGCTTGTTACTATGGCAAGTAGTATCTTTGGACTTTGGTTCAGTGCCAGAATGTAAAGTGTGTTTGCAAAAGCTTCATTTTTGCAGCTGTGTGTGTATGTGTGGAGAAGTAAGAGGCAGTGGTGGACCCAGGAGTCTCTCAGTTTCTCAGTACCAAATGCAAAAGAGAAAGAGAGAGAAAGAAGAATTTTTGTATTTCCCTTCATTTCTTTAATGTAAACATTAGATGAAATCGACAAATTTTTCATAAGTGTAGGAAAATTCTACAGATAAAACTTTGATGGACAGGAGAGTGGATTGTTCAATCAAAGTGTGTAGAATCCAGAGCTGGTTTGTAAATGCCTTGAATATGCTGTGATTTTTAAATCCAGGTAGGAAGAGAAGTGGGATTTGGTTCTTTTCTTTCCTTCTTCTAAAAACAAAAATGATTAATTCTCCTAATCTAGGCTTAGCGTAGAACCTAAACCACACAGTATAATCAGGAACAGGATATTCGTTCATGTGGACGCCTCGACGGTTCTTCCATGTTCGGTATTAAAAACAGACCTGCTCTCAGTGCGTCTATAGTGGACCTTTATTAGAGCGGATATTTCCAGTTTGGCTAAATCCTATCCCCGTGGTACTGAGAAACTCAGAGAAGTGAGTGCACAGGTCATGGTTAATAAGGAATAAGAAAGGTGAGAATTAATTACCTGTTTTTGTACATTAGTGAACTCAGTCATTTCCCGTTACTTCCTTCATTCAGCTGTTTGTCTCTCTGTGCTTCCTCTATATCAGGATGTTTGGTGAGGTCGTGAAATTCACAGTTCCTACAGGGAAATCCTGATTTTAAAATTGAGGAAAAACCCCTGAGTTTTTGTGCATTAATCCATTGATCTTAGGGTCCCCCAAAGGCTGATTTTTTTTTTCTGTTGAAACAAAACTTTGCCCATTACCCAATTTCTAATTGCAGTACTCAGTTAACTACTTATACCCAAACTAGAGCTTAGGTAGGTCTTGTGAAGATTTGAGCACTTATTTTAGACAGTTAAATTTTGAAGGTCTTCTTCCCTATTCTGGAAAGTTAGTAGATGGATGAATGAGAAGAGAAGAAGGGAGGGAAAGAGGTAAAAAGAAAGAATCCATTTGACTGATAGAAAGCTCTTGCATAAGAATGATCATAAAAGAGTTTAAAAGAGTATTTGCTTCACTGTTAGTGTAACTCTCAACTTTCCAGATTTCCTTTTCTCACTAAGTTCTTTGAGAGGGAGCTTGGGCTAGTGAATTCTCCAGGTAGTTTTGGCCATCCTGTCTTGTACACCCTTATTTGGCCAGAAAATTGAACACACAGACCTTTACTTAAGGATGACAGCCTTTTAGAGATCGTATGGACGGCAGGAGTCATGACTGGTCCACCCTCAGTTTGCACAGTCTGGGTCCTAACACACAATAACATCAACATCAGCAGTGCTTTCTGACTGGGATCCAGTTACTTTCGGCTTGTGTACCAGCAAGACAGGTGGGAGAAGCCACTGGCTAACCCCCAAATAAGCAGTGTTCTTGTAAAACCCTTGGTGTTGTCCTTTCCAGAGATCTCAGATGAGTATTGTCGGTTGCTATTGTTAACATGTTGGGATACAGACGTTTCTAGAAAAGATTCATATTGAACACTTGAAAAAAATGAAATGGAGAATTCCTCAAATTATTCCCTAAGATACTCTGTGCCCTTGGAATCTGGCCATTTTTCTTTCCTGAGGTTTGCTACAGAAATTAGAGACCACGGCAAGTTAAGAAGAGATTCCGGATGGAACACTGCAGATTTCACCACTCACTGTGTTCTGGTGGAGCTGCTCGACACTGAATGGCTCCATTGTGAATGACAAGGTATCAATCCACATGGCGAGCACACCCACCCCTCCGTCAAGGGAAAGGAGAGGATCCAACTGAAAAGCAACTCTGCAGGACCAGGAGGGTGCTATGATCCCCCAACAGCAGCATGAGATGCACGGTTCTTTCCTGGTTAGTGTGCCACTCTGTCTAATAGAGAAAAGAAGAATAGTTAAACCAAGATCGTATTTCTAAATAATAACTGTGGTGTTTGTGCCTCCCCAGCCCCGTGAACGACTCCCTGGGACTTGTCTCTCTGTCTTTTTATGTGTGTCCCTTTGTAGCAACAGAAGGATGTTGAAAATGTCTCAGAAGAGAATCTGAATGTTGGTCACAAATTCCTAATGGGTCTGGTTCTGTTTCTTGTAAATTTATGTTGTATTAATGTCATTGTGTATTTTCCACCCAGGGCTAGACAAGTTGAAATCCAAAAATACATCCTGAAAAAAGAGTTCTCCCGGGTGGCAAATGAGTTTTCATTGTGTCTTGTAGACGGCCAATCTTGAAGCCATAGAAGGACAAGTTGAGTACATTTCCCCCGCTCTCAGCCTCACCTCTTTGTATGTTCAGTGAAGGGCCCCACATGTTAACTGTGGCTCAGAAGATGATCTTCACCTGCTGCAAGGGTAGCTGCTTCCATCTGCCATGGTGCATTTGTGGTTCTTGGACACCGCCTTACCCATCTGCTCACAGATAATGTCGACCACCGCCAGAAGCACACTGCCAACTCTTTTTTTCCTTCCAATGCAAGTTCCTTTACATTGCGATGTTTGCAAAATACATTTAGAATTGACCTCCAGTTGTAAGCTGACAGTAAAGGAGGATTTACATGGTGTGTGTGTTCAAGTTGGGTCTCTTTCTCCACTTCCATATCCTGCCTTAAGTGTGAGTCACGGTCTCCGGTTCCATACAAAGCACTCTTTTCCTGAGATTTGAATCGGACTCTCAGGTTCATTTTCGATGTTAAATTTATGTTCTGCTTATTTCCTTGCTTCTACCCAAAGCCTAGAGATATATGACTGCTCAAGAAATGCCTTTCCAGGACAGATGCTTTAAGCTACGTGTGTGTGCCAAAGGAGTATTGCTTTTCCCACAGTCGCTTTGCCTGCCTGATGGTCAAAACCAGATTCTTTTTTTTAAACCTGGAGGAAGCTGTATGGTGATGGGAAAAAGGCATTTTAATCTTTAGTGAACACAAAACTTCAGGAACTCCGTGCCCAGTTGCTGACTCCTGAACCTATGGGAGAGAGGAGAATAGAGATGAGAAGGGTGGGGGAGGATGGAGTGAGTGGTCTCGCCCCCAGTGTCTCCCCGCCCCTCTGCTGGATGCTCCCATCTGCTCTTCTATTTCTCCCCTCCACCCCTTGTCCAGCCTGCTTTCTGCCCTGAGGCACACCTACATGGGCTGCACTGGTGGACTCTGGAAGCTTCTCGGTTCCTGTGGTCTCGCCAACGGGGCTTGGAGGGAAGGGAGGTGGCGAGGTCAAGGTGCTGCTCCCTGGCCCTGTCTTAGGTAGGGGGTTTGTACTGGCTGCTTCGCTAGATGTAAGGTAGCTTCTCCTCTTTGGAAATCTGGTGTTCCACGACTCTACTTCTTCTTGGTTCTGGGATCTCTTCTATGCTTTGTCCCTTTGGGTCTTGAGGCAGTGGCCACTCTGCTGCTGTTGGCCCCAAGTCCCCGCATCGTCCCTCATGTTTGCTGTACATCCACCAACAACTTTGTGCTCTGTCCTTCATAGATGACTTACCTGCTTGACGTATCTTCATTTCAACACGTAATCTGAATTGCGAGGACCCTGGCTGATAGAACCCTTTGAACTTACAAACTGAATGAGTTATTTGGTTAATAAGCTCCTCATTTACCAAGGAAATACATCCTGGTAAGGTTAACCCTGCATTCATACTAGACTATGAATGATACATCAGGTTTTAAGGAATCTGGGGTTTTTAACTTGGAGATTTGAAGGGAAGGAGAGGAAGGGTGTATTTTTGAAGCAGAGTGAGACTAGAGGAGGTGAGAAGATACAAAAGCCAAATGTGGGCTTCATCCCAATGTTGTGTCTCTGCTTATCTCTGATGATTATCTTTGGCATAATGAAGGGGGAGGGAGAGTGCCTGTTACTTCTCTGCCCAAAAGATTTTCTCCGTAAACACTGCCACCCCCCCGGACACATCCCATCAGGAGTGTGTACACCATGGTTCCTTCAGCAAGTGGATTAAGCCGCCTGTTCAAGCCACGCAGTCAGGAAGTAGTGAAGTCGGGCTTTCAATCCAAGGAGTCTGACTTCAGAGTCCAGGCTCTTAATCACAAATACACGTCTTTAACTGTTCAGGGCCCTTAGTGGCCTTTATGTGTCCAGGCCACAAAGTAAATGGAGAAACCAGTCCTTGGGTAGGAATCTTGGGATTTCCAGCATTTAAACCAGTGAGTTTAGAAACTTACGAAAATGACAGAGACTTACGAGAAAGCAGAACAAAATCCATTTGGAATTTGTGACCAACATTCAAATGTCCCTCAGAGACATTTTTATCATCTTAGAGCTGTGAGACTTCTTGTAAAGGGACCTAGGGAGGGGCCAGGACCACGGAGGAGGATGGGGCCAGAGAAGATCTGTAAAAAAGTAATAATGACTTTCACACTCACCGGCAACCAGGATTTCCACGTACTATCAACCAAGTTTGTCGCCAAATCAGACTCCTAGAGCCGAAAAAAACTCTTTATCCCACTAGTAATCCTGTAAGCCACTTAAGCACTGGATTTCAATGTTTTCAGCTGTTTTCCAGCCAGCTTGTGCCAAAAGTTGTTCCGAGATGGAGGTAGTGGGCGTGAATATTTGAGTGAAGCAGCACTTCTGTGCAGATTGGCTGCATCAACAGGAGGTCAAGTTTTTAGGTTGGAGCTTAGATTTAAGCAATCAGGCAGGGAGACCTTGCACACTGGGGGATGCCTGGGAAATCTTTGCTGTGACAACAAAGTGTTCATTTCAGTGGTCTTTGAGCTGCCTTGGCCATCGGCACCACCTGCTGAAGGCACAAACCGCGTAGAGGTGAGTGGAGCACAAATCTCTCATGCTTCCCGCACACCTACCACAGTATTAATGCTGCAAAGAAGAGGAACTAGAAATAAAGAAGCAGCTGCGTTAGACTTACACAGGCAGTGGTTCCAAAGGCGATACACACCATGTGTTTAGTCCAACCATTGTGAATTTGAGATTTAATTTTAACTGAAACCCGATGATACGTTAACTTGAAAATTTATTTGCTGTAACAGAAAGTAACTCTTCCACTCCACTGAAATCTCTGACATGCTTTAAAGACAACAGCTGGTTTATTAATTTAGTCAACTTACGTGAAGTTTAATCAGGCCTCAGCCCTCCAAAGGACCTGAAAACTGGATGCACAAAAGTAATGAACAAGCACATCGACTGTTGGTGTTTCCTTAGTGGATTTGGGGTTGGATGTGTTGAGTGGAATTCAGAGTCAGTGCACACTTTACTTCCAAAAAAAAAAAAAAAAAAAAAAAACCCACTAAAATGAAAAAACCAAAACCTCACTATAGTCTGGTGATGCTCATCCTCGGAAGTTAGCCTAGAGAAGAGCTAACTAAGCGAGGAGGACCTCTAATCTCGTAGGTTTAAATGTGTGTTAAAGGTAAAAATTTATGCTTTAACAAACTCCCCGAGTCTAGGTTGAAATTTAGCAGAATCCAAAAGGGGCTGAAGAAAAAGTGGGAGGAAAAAGTCTTTGGGCCACATCTATTACCTTTTTATTTTTTCTTTTCTTTCCTTATTTGTTTTTTAGCCATTTAAGCTATATTTCAGACCACTGTCTTTCTTCATATAATACAATGTTATTAATTCAGACTTTTCTAGATTAGACATTGTGGCAGCATTTTGGACATGATGGTTCTCACATGTTCTTTGCCATTTTTATGAAGAAGAAGACTTGTTCAAAGAATAAAGAGTACAAACATGATTTCCAAGGGATGTTTGAAAATTAATGAAGATAAAATCCTTTACAAATTTTCTATGTGGACCGTAAGCTACTAGGGACAACTGAATCTTAGGCTGTACCATGGGATAAGATGATGAACTATTTATAGAACTTTGGCACATTAATTAATCAGGGTCTTGCTTAACGCGATCCCATTTGGCTTCTTGGATCTAAGTTGTGAGCATTGGTAAAGTTTCACACATTTTAAACTTGACCTTTGTGATTAGAATGTTCTGCTTAAACTCTTAATGGTGGATGGAGGGCAAATGGCTTGTTAACCTTCCTAAGTAATTCAGAAGTCCATTCAATAAACAATTAGGAAATCCTTGCTAAGCTCCCCCATGGTGTGTAGGTACTGGCTCTGCAGTGCTGATTACAGGATAGTGTAGTCATCTAATGGAGAGACCCACGAGCCAAAGGATAATGACTTCACAGGATGGTAAGGGCTCCAGTGCAGGGAAATAAAACTTGTTTGAGTGCATGAGCAGGGCACCCAACCAGCCTGGTGTGAGGATCAAGAGTGTTTGAGGTGGCTTCACGGAAAATGTGATGTTGGATTATGTCTTGAAGAACTGATCAGGGGGACTTTAAAATGTGTTCCTTTCAAATCCTTGTGCTCCTTTGGATTTGAGAGTGAAGTGAAAAGCTGACCATGTCTCATGGTCAACTAATCTATGATAAAGGAGGCAAGAATATACAATGGAGAAAAGACAGTTTCTTCAATAAGTGATGCTGGGAAAATTGGACAGCTACCTCTAAAAGACTGAAATTAGAACATTCTCTACCACCATATACAAAAATAAACTCAAAATAGATTAAAGACCTAAATGTAAGACTGGATACTCTAAAACTCCTAGAGGAAAACACAGGCAGAACACTCTCTGAGGTAAGTTGCAGCAATATTTATTTGGATCCATCTCCTAGAGTAATGGAAATAAAAACAAAAATAAACAGGTGGCATCTAATTAAACTTAAAGGTTTTTGCACATAAAAGGATGCCATAAACAAAACAAAAAGACACCCTATGGACTAAGAGAAAATATTTGCAAATGGTGCTACTGACAAGAGGATAATTTCCAAAATATACAAACAGCTCATACAGCTTAAAACAAAACAAAACAAAACAACCCAGTCCAAAAATGGGCAGGAGACCCAAATAGACATTTCTCCAAAGAAGACATACAGATAGCCAACAGGCACATGAAAAGATGCTCAGTCTTGCTAATTATTAGAGAAATGCAAATCAAAACTACAATGAAATACCACCTCACACCAGTCAAAATGGCCATCATTAAAAAATCTACAAATAATGCTGAAGAGGATGTGGAGAAAAAGGAACCATCCTACACTACTGATGGGAAAGTAATTTGGTGCAGCCACTATGGAGAGTAGTATGGAGGTTTATTAAAAAACTAAAAATAGAGTTACCATATGATCAGCAATCCCACTCTTGGGCATATAACCAGAGAAAAATATAATTCAAAAAGACACACATACACCAATGTTCACAGCAGCACTATTTACAATAGCCAAGACATGGACGCAAACTAAGTGTCCATTGACAGATGAATGAGTAAAGAAGATGTGGCATGCATATATGTATATATATATATATATATATATATATATATATATATATATATATATATATATATATATATATATAATGGAATACTACTCAGCCATAAGAAAGAATAAAATAATCCCATTTGCAGCAACATGGATGGACCTAGAGATTATCATACTAAGTGAAGTAAGTCAGACAGAGAAAGACAAATATCATATGATACCGCTTATATGTGGAATCTAAAAACAGGTACAAATGAACTTATTTATAAAACAGAAATAGATTCAGAGACATAGAAAACAAATTTATGGTTACCAAAGTGGAAAGGGTAGGGGGAGGGATAAATTAGGAGTTTGGGATTAACAGATACACACTACTATGTACAAAATAGATAGACAACAAGGTCCTACTGTATAGCACACGGGACTATATTCAATATCTTGTTATAACCTACAATGGAAAATAATCTGAAAAAAGAAATTATATGTGTGTGTGTGTGTGTGTGTGTATATAACTGAATCACTTTGCTGTACACCTAAAACTAACACAACGTTGTAAATTAACTATACTTCAATTAAAAAAATGGTTAAAAAAAGTTGACCAGGAGATCACAAGGACTTCACATCTTCACAGATTCCCCCACATCTTCAACATGACAACCTTGCGGCAGCTTTGTGAAGAGGTGGGTTATGCATACATTTGATTTCTTAAACTTAAGGTGGGGAAAAATGCTTTCTGTGACACCCTATCCTCCTTACTGGCCAGGTTTCACAAGCTCTAAATCTGCAGGGATTATCACTCAAGGCTCCTAACCTGCCTTGGGGATTTGGTGATTTACTCACATGGACCAAGCGTCCACTTTTGGGCCGTTTTTCTGATGAGCAGGCAGTTCAGGGGCCGCGCAAGCAGGGCTTCCAGGGTGAGAGCTTAACTCCTCCCGAGAAAGACCCTCCAGCTTCATAGTATGACTCAATCCAAAATCTGAAAGATTTACAAACTAGCCAAGCGAAAATTTCACCTCCAGCTGAGAACACTTCAATTTTTAGCAGCAGTTGGGAGAAAGAGGGCCTATGAATACTTGATAAAATATTCAGTTAAAAACATATTTTATAGCAGCAGTTCTCATGGGAATAAGGATGCAGGAAAACGGTGAGACATTGTCTTTACATGAAATCACTTAATTTGTCGCTTTAAATTCTTGGTTTTTTTCTTTTAGTCAGCTTTCTAGGAATGTTTTCTTTAGCTTATGCCTGGCATTTTTTAACTTGTCATTTACATTCTACTAGCTTGTAAAGTTTCTTATTTGACAGCAGAACCACGATGAAGCCAAATACTATCTGGCCTTTAATCCAAATACTGCTCCTCCAGCCTCCATATACCCCCCCGCCCCCCGCTCCCTGTCGCCTTGGGAACCCGGCTCACTTGACTCTTCCCTGTTTTCTGCCTACCCTTCTTAGGGTGGAGTCCCAGCTCTGCTTCTGTGTGCTTCAGTTTCCTCATCTGTAAATGTTCATCTAGGTTAAGGGCTTAGAGCAAGCACATGGTAAAGTGCTCCACTGGTATCAGTTACTATTATTGCTGTTACTACCATCATTTTTTTCTTGCACTATTTGTCTGTTCCCACAAAGCCAGGAGGAACAGCTTTTGCTGATCATGACACGTAAGAGGAGAGGGCAGGCCCTGCTGTGTGGCAATTACAGTTCATCAGGAAAAAGCTGTCTGTAGGCTCTACCTAGACAGCCTAGGCTGCAGCAGGGGAAGGGAGAGAGGGGCCCAGTGGTCCCCAGTTCAGGCCCACAGAATTTCCCCTAGGCACAAGGGCGGCAGAGGGGCAAACAGAGCTTCGATCCTTGGGGTCTTGGTCTGTGTAAAATCGCCTCTAGGGAGCTTGACTGGCCTGAAGGACTCAGGGTGGGGGGCCGTGTCATGAAAGCTGGAGACCATCAGTGAACAGCAGAGTGAGACTGACAGCCAGGCTTCAGGCTTCTTTGAAAGCCTGCACTGCCCACCTCTTGGCTGCAACAACACAGGTTAGTTTCCGGGTTTTATTACGTCAGTGAGAATCTTTTTTATTTTTTTTCTAGTCTTTTTTTTAAATTGAAGCATAATCAGCTTACAATGTTGTATCAATTTCTGGTGTACAGCATAACGTTTTAGTCATCCATGTACATACATATATTCTTTTTCATATTCTTTTTCGTTATAGGTTACTACAAGATACTGAATATAGTTCCCTGTGCTATACAGTAGAAACTTGTTTATCTATTTTATATATAGTAGTTAGTATATGCAAATCTCAGACTCCCAATTTATCCCTTCTCACCCTCTTCCCTCTCTGGTAACCATAAGTTTATTTTCTATGTCCAAACAGCAATTCTTGGAAAGCAACAAAAATGTTAAGCATGACGAATTTTTTTTCTCAAGATTATTTTGTCAAGCTTATTATGAATAAAATAACATTTTGAGAGAAATCACAGACAACAGAGTGTGTATTTATGTTACACTTAACTTTAGAACTGCACTTCTAAGATGCTGAATTTGGATTTTTACTTGCACTGGTACATTTAAAATGAGACATCATTTTAATTGATATACTACATGATAGCTTAATATGAAAATAACTGCATGTGTGTCATACATTTCCATCAAGGCATCCAGTATTAAATTTCCACTACATCTTGAAATACTATCACTCTACCTGGAGAAAATGCTGTGAGTCTTAATGCTCCCTCCTGAGACCCTTTAGGGCCACTTTTTAAAGAATTAAAGTCATAGTCATCTGGACTGATGAAATAGACATAGACATTTGTGCTTATAACAATTTTAATATTGCTACATTCATCCAGAAGAAAAATTTTTAGGCTTCGATTCCCTAAATAGACCAATAAAAGTAAATGTTATCTACTAATGTTAGTGTTTGGTGTTTGAGAACATTGTAGCTGTGAGCTAAAGAGGATTCTTTCTTGACTTGAGTGTTAAAAGTGGCAATGGATTAAAATTCTGAGTCCCCCTCACAAAACACTAGCAAACAGGGCAATATGCTTTCAGACTTCTGTTCATAGCTTTGACTTGACATTGACAGGGAATCATCTCATTTTAACATGGGAGACTTGCTGCGAAATGAGTAGTAAGGAGTTCTTACATGAATTGTTAAGAAGTTGATCAGACAAATGGCGTTTCTGCTTTTCTAATCCAACCATAGTTGGAAAGAATGCAGTTAAAATCATTAAATGGCTCCTAGGTGACTGGCTAGAACCTTGTCTAGTTAGTGCATTATTTTCTAGGCTGTGTCTTAGAGGCGTGGGACACAGGATAAACCACAGAGGGCACTCCCCTCCTGCCCAGGATTTTGAGCAGGTGAAATTT
This sequence comes from Camelus bactrianus, assembly GCF_048773025.1. Taxonomy (NCBI): domain Eukaryota; kingdom Metazoa; phylum Chordata; class Mammalia; order Artiodactyla; family Camelidae; genus Camelus; species Camelus bactrianus. The sequence continues at coordinate 62,446,336 of NC_133546.1, forward strand.
GGCTAAAATGAACGAATACCTTGAGTATCTGAGAAGGATCTTCTCAGGAGTGTGTGTGGAAGAAGATAGAAGTATTGTCATCAAATATTGCAGGAGCCACATTTTTTTTTTTTTTTGGTCTTTTTAAGAGTCAGCTCACTGAAATAATAAAACAAAACTCTTCTAATTTTCCCTCAGGCACCCAATGGTGTGTTTCTTTTGGTAGGGCTGAGTCCCCAAGCTGAGTTCCAAAGAAAGACCTTCTAATTCAAAGTGCCCTTGGGAGGCACCAATGACGGCATGGCCAACTCCATTTTTCCTTGGTAGCATTTCACAGGAGTGTAGAGGGCATTAGATAACATGATAGATTTGTATATTCACCACTGTATACACAGATAATGTATGTGGTAGGTGATCTCTATATATTTTAACCTGAAATATAACACGGGAGAGGTGGTCAGGGCAGGGTTTAAACCAAATAATTTAAAATACAATAGTTAGATTCCTCTTATATGTGGAATCTAAAAAAATGACTCAAATGAACTTATTTACAAAACAGAAACAGACTCACAGACATAGAAAACAAATTTGTGGTTACCAAAGGGGAAAGGGGGTGGGAAGGGATAAATTGGGAATTCAGGATTTACAGATACAAACTACTATATATAAAATAAGTAAACCATAAGGTCCTACTGTGTAACACAGGGAACTTTATTCAATATCTTGTAGTGACCTATAATGAAAAAGAATATGAAAAGGAATATATGTATGACTGAAATATTATGCTGTACACCAGAAATTGACACAGCATTGTAAACTGAATACATTTCAGTAAAAAAAAAGAAAATGTGATCGTTAGAAACAAGAACACATGTTCAAACATAGTGTGTCTCCTCTCCCAACACCCCCCCGCCCCCCCGCATTTTATCAGAACTGTTTGTTCTCCTGTTCATCTCTCCTCTCTTTGGTAACAGGCTGATTCAAAGGAGGGGTGATAGTGTGGGTGGGGATGGGGACTCAGCTGGGACAGCAAGACCCTCCGAGTGGATTCTGCTGCCTTCTTCTGTCCTAACCTCACTGGGAAGAGCAGCAGAGCCTTCTGCTTCCTCTAGTTATGCCTGGGTTCACCCATCCAAATTGTTTTGCGTGATTAAAAGCTTGACAGCCATTAGGCAATTAAACAAGT